>NC_139951.1:33752724-33765224 GCF_963454915.1 Gymnoscopelus microlampas | reverse complement strand
CATTACAACAGAAGACAGTAGTGATGCGCGGGTTGACCCGTAACCCGCGCCGCGGGTCAACCCGTGGGTCGAGTCAGAATTTCGGAGGCAATTATGCGGGCTGCGGGAGAGTGGGTCACGCGCTCTCACACGCAAAAAAAAATACAAAAATAACATGCTCTTGTTTTGTCTTTATTCCTAATAAGAATAAGAAATATAGCTGCAAGCAGCGATAATACGGGGCCAGGAGAGAGAAAGAGAAAAGATAATTCCTTTAACAGGTCAGTTCATGAAAGTCCTTGCGGTCTTGTTTCCAATGAGGGCCTGTGAGCAATTAGGGGTTGAGAGTCTTGCTTGTGTCGATGACAAATTTCATCGACACATTTGCTGACCTGGCCTGGAATCGTACCTGGGGCAACCAGAGCCTCTGGCTCCCTAGGCGGGCTCACTAAGCACTCAGCTATGGCCGCCCCACAGAGAGAGAGAGAGAGAGAGAGAGAGAGAGAGAGAGAGAGAGAGAGAGAGAGAGAGAGAGAGAGAGAGAGATATATGGAAACGGAATAGATTGAAGATAGAAACGGAATAGATTGAAGAGACAGAGAGAGAGACATGGAAACGGAATAGATTGAAGAGAAAGACATGGAAACGGAATAGATTGAAGAGAGAGAGAGAGAGAGAGAGCCATGGAAACGGAATAGATTGAGTCATGTTTTTTGCAATTCAACTTAAATGAGTGTGCATCAAGTGAGGCTTGAACCAGCAACCTTGCGGTCGTGAGGCACTCTTAGGTAGCTGCAACACTACCTATAGTGCTATAGCTTTGTCCAGGCTGATGTTGTCTGTTGAGGATGACAAACGCTTGCCTTCTGTCATGACCCAAGCCCCTGTTTCACTAACACTAAGATCACTCGTTCACAAACCATTTACCAATGAAGAAATTGTACATCTCCTCAGAAGCAAAACTAGTGAAAGTAGCCGATCTACAAGCTCACAAACCATTAAAAGTTGTCAGATTGTACATCGGCTATTTTCACAATGAAGTATGTTATACATTGAAAAAACATACTCTCATTGCTATCTGAAAAGTTGTGAGATTGTAGATCAGCTGTACGTAAAAAACACTCAATTAAGTATTTCATGTTATCTTTAACAATTGCAGATGTATTCATTGATAGTCATGTTGTGTGAAATGCAACTTAGATGAAGTCTGCACCAAGTGAGGCTTGAACTGGTGACCTTCAGGTTGTGGGGCACACATTTAAGCGAGAAGCCACCAACAGACAAGAACCTGTGAAAGGAGATCACACAGATGATACAGTTTCACGCAAATAGATGAAAAATCCTGGTTTTAAGTGTTTTTCAAACTGCTCAAGATTGCGGACAATCTAAGGGCGGTGCTTACTGGTCAACGTGATAGATGTGTTCCTCATTAGTCAAGGCACATGTGTAAGCAGGTCTAATGGCTGTCGGCCAAACGAGGCATGACTTTTGCCTGTTTAAAGTTTGCATTTTCCAAAAATTGCTATAGCGCCCCCGTTTGACCAATTGGAGTAAGATTGGTTTCAGTGATATTTGGAATGGCCCTTTACATTTCTGCAAAGTTTCAAAGAATGGTAAGTCTGCATGTATGTGTTAGGGGCAGATGAATAATTGTCATAAAACTGCAATATTCATTGGCTCATTAAAGCTTCATTTTTTCACTTATGGAAAATATTTTGCAAACGTTTTTTGGCATAGGTCCAAAGTTCATGTGTAAAAAGTTTCGTGCAGATTACTCAAAAATCCCAGGAGGAGATAGGTTTTAACTGTTTTTCATATAATTCAAAATGGTGGGAGATCTAAAGGTCAGAGGTCAAAAGTCAGAGTATGAAAGTTGTTCAGCATGAGGAGACGCATGTGTGCATCGAAGTTTCATGGCTGTAGGTGAAACAGGGCATGAGTTGTACCTGTTCAAAGTTGGCATTTTTCAATTGAGTGCTATAGCGCCACCTTTTGACGAAAGATTGTGAGAATTATTTCTTGATCGTTTTTCATGACCATCTATAATATGGCCGAGTTTCATAAAAAGCGACTGCACGGTTCAGCCAGAACTGCCAAAAGTGGCAGAAGAAGAAACGGAATAATCAGAATAACAATACGGGTCCATGCTGGAAGCCTGGCCCCGTAATAATAACAATAAAACAGTTTGAATACATTTGGAGATTATTTTCTAACCATGATTTTACAGAATTAAAAAAAAATCGCCGGTCGCGGGGCGGGTTGAGCCATAGATTTATATATGGGTTCGCGGGGCGGGTTGAGCCGGGTTGGGTTCCGTGGCGGGGCGGGGCGGGCCGAGTCATGAAAAAACCCGACCCGCGCATCACTAGAAGACAGAGAACAGGATCTAGGGTGCAGCAGTGGCTCAGGCGCTTATCTAGGGATCGCAAGGTTACCAATTCGAGACCCACTTCTCCTGACATCATGTCAAAGTGCCCTTGAGCAAGCCTAACTAGGGATGTCCGATTTTATCGGCCTCCCGATATTATCGGCCGATATTAGCATAAAAATTGGTATCGGGAAAATATCGGTATCGGTTTTTGAAAAAAAAAAATTTTTTTTTTTTTTTTTTTTTTTTTTTTTTGCTTTATAAATAAGTTACAGGAGTTCTTACTGTATATGGTGTGTGTGATATGAAATTTGAGCTTACCCTAATCACAATAATCCCCGCATATATCGGTATCGGTTGATATCGGTATCGGTAATTAAGAGTTGGACAATATCGGTATATCGGTTATCGGTAAAAAAGCCAATATCGGACAACCCTAAGCCTAACCACATCATGAACTCTAGTGTCCCTACATTTTGGAGCGAACGTCCATCAAAAATAGCAGATCTACGAGCTCACAACGTGTATAGGGGAAAAGATCAGAGACTTGCAAGGCTTCCCCCATCATCGTGTGTGAATGTGTGTGTGTCTCAATGCACTTTGCATCAAGTCGCTATAGAAATGCAGATCGTTTACTGTTAGTAATGTTAAGAAAGTGGTTTCATTACTTTGCTTAGTTTCCACTGATTTGCAGTTTTCAGCTCGTGAGTGTGTGTATTGCTTACAGAAGCAGTCTGTTCATTATCCTTTGATTTCATTACCATCAAATTATTGATGTGGGCAAACTTGCAAAGAAACTACGCTGAACAAATTTACAAAAGACAAAAACATAGAAAATAGGTGAGATTTGTTCCAAACAGTCCAATACGCAGGTAACGTTGACCCCACTGCTGATTTCCAAGAAGAAATTGTTACTTTCTTCCGAGACAGCAAAAGAGAGGGGACGGATTACAAAATCTGAATTAGATTTTCTGCATTAGCCAACACCCCATCAGACCTGTATTTTACACACTCCCTAAGATACACACATCCATAATAAATCCTCCTGGACGCCCCATTGTGGCACAAACTGATTCTCTGTTATCTCCTCTATCGGCCTTTGTTGATTTTTTTATTAAACCTTTTGTTCAAGCTTTGCCTGCCTGGATTCCACTGATTGTATAAACAAACTAGCTTCTGTAACTGACCTTCCAACCGACACATTTCTGCTAACCTTGGACATCACCAGCCCTCTACACCAATATACCACACTCTGAAGGTCTAGAGGCCTTGAATCTCAAACTTTTTCATGTCAAGGACCCCCTAATTGACACTTATTACCCCGCGGACCCCCATTTGAAAAGATAAGCCAGGGACCCCAATAAGAGAAGGTTTTTACGGCTCTCTAGCAGTGATTCTCAACCACTTTAATTTCAAGGACCCCCAGTTTGACATGCATTAGGCTACGGACCGCCATAATGGCATTTATACCTCTGGGACCCCAATTCACATTGTAAAACCAATGTTAATTTAACTCTGAGAGTGTCCAAATGGAACCAAATGGACCCTAACGGGTCCATTTGGTTCCATTTGGACACTCTCAGAGTTGCAGACCCATAAGGGTCCATTTGGTTCCTATCCATCATTTAGCTGGGGACCCCCTGGAACCCCCTCAAGTACCCCTGGGGGTCCCCGGACCCCACTTTGAGAACCAACGGTCTAGAGGCCTTGAATCCGTTTTTAACAAAACCGGGATCAAACAGTCAACCCTCCAAGCAAATTCACTGCCGACAGTGCCGCTTTAGATTCCACAGGGGCCCCGTATACGCAGGATACGGGACACATGCACGCGCGCATGTGTCCCGGGTTTTCCGGGTTTCCCCGCGGATAAAGTTACTTTTTTTTGTTACTTTATTTGGGTTTTAGTGTGCTGCGCAGCCTGCGCTGATGTGAACGCAGTAATGCACGTCATTTTCTGCTGAAGGGAGGGGGCGGAGAGGCGGGGGCCTCTTTGATCGGCGGGTAGGCGGGGGCCCCACGCAACCTGCATAGTGTGCGTGTAGGGAAAAGCTAGCCTGGTAAACCCTCCCTCCGGAAATCTCATTTCCATTTGATTTCAGAAGTGAGTCTGGCCTGAACCGCCTTTCTGCAATATTCGCTGTGGGCTGGAGTTGGGCGGGAGTAATACCGTTGACTGACAACCCCTTCAACCAATGATCGTTTTTCCCCTTCAGCCAATCAGCAGTTCATTTTGACGACCTCCAGACTATGTGACGCAACGAGACTTTTGGGACGGCCATGCCCAAAATAGGTTGCCTTATTGGGATACATGCGTGTCACTCCCCGCCCCTGCCGGTTCTCTAAATTTATATTTTTAAATAGGCTCTGTCATGATTAATTGACCACATATATGAAGTTAAACAACTAAATTCTATCCAAACGATATCTTAATAGTAAATTCCGTGCCTCAAAAAAGAAGTTTGAGACCGTTTTAAAACCGAAAATAAGAAGTGACGGCACTCGCAGAAACAACAATGGCTGCCGTTCGTCTTTTGTCGGCCCCAGTCAGGCTGCACTCGGCTTCATTCGGGCTCACTCGAACTCGCCACCTGATTGGCCAACTGTCACTGTCAATCACAGAACGATGTGCGATGACGCTGATAGGCTCGTCAGTTCGGCGTACAGAGCGAATATTGCAGAAAGGCGGTTCAGGCCAGACTCACTCCTGAAATCAAATGGAAATGAGATTTCCGGAGGGAGGGTTTACCAGGCTAGGGAGAAGCGGCCCTGACTGCCGATCTAGCAACCTTTGTAATGGAATACACTCATTTCTGTTTTGATGGCGATTTTTATTTGCAGACCTCTGGAGTTAGTATGGGTACAATTTGTGCGCCTAATTATGCTAACCTGTTTATGGGTTATTTCGAGAACAACTTTGTTTTTAACCCTGAGAAGAACCTCCCACGAATTCTAAAATACTACAGATACATTGATATTTTTTGTATTTTCCAGGGGACTATAGATGAGTTGCACAGCTATATAGAGTTAATGAACAGTTTTAAGAGACATTTGGTCTTCACTTGCGACTTCGGCCTGGAAAAGGTAATTATTTTGGATATGTGGGTCTGTATTGATAACCAGGGACGTGCACAGATAGACTCTAGGTGGTGCTAGAGCACCTGCCCTTTGCCCTCTTGACCAGAAGTGCCCTTTTTTTTTCAGTTTACAGCAGGGGTCTTCAACAGGGGGTCCTCAGAGTTACTACAGGGGGTCCGCCAAATCTTTATGTGATATGATTTTTCTTTTTACCATAACCACTCGAAACCTAGCATCCCTTTTCTGAGGAGAACTTTAGCCAAAAATAGCAGATCTACAAGCCCACAACGCCTCGCGCTGCGAGGCGTTGTGGGCTTGTAGATCGGCTATTTTTGGCAAAGAGGTATAGGTGTAGAGGGAAAAAGGAGCAGACCAAGTAAACAAAAAAAAGTATAATTTACTTGAGCACCTGCCCCTCAAAATGTCTGTGCACGCCACTGTTGATAACGGTGGCCTATCAACCACCATAGAAAGGACGCAGACAGGAACACATTACTGTTGGCCAGGAGCGCACACACCCCACAGCCCTCACCGAAGGTTTGCCAAAAAGCCAATTTTACAGACTACAGACAACAGATGACCACATGAATAAATCCAGTGAGATGAAACAACGGTTCAAAGGGGTCGGGCTACCCGACAGAATGGGTCGAGCAGGGATTTAACCCATTGAGACCTGAAGCCGATTCTACATGTCTCCTAAATCCCAACAGTTTTCTGAAAAACTTATGTTTCTATATCAGTGGTGCTCAATCTTTTTCATGTCAAGGACCCCCAAATATTATATGTATTTGGCCGCGGACCACCATCAAAATATTTTGTTCCAGGGACCCCCAGAAGCAAAGATTTGAGTTAAAAACGGTTCGCTTTAAAAATATATATATTCAAAGATTTGCACACATTTTCACGGTTAAAAAAAAATAGCAGATCTACAAGCTCGTAGCGCGGCACTCGGTGCCGCGCTGTGAGCTTGTATATCTGCTATTTTTGAATAGCCCAAAGTGTAAAATAATGCTTTTTAGCTCAAATCTAAAAATGACACAGTTCCAGGTCTTAATGGGTTAATTCAGCTTTACAGAAACCCTGGTCTGATTAACTAAAAAAAAGAGTAAAAAAACAGGACAAGAACTTCTCAGTCACTTCTATTACTACTTAATCCCCATACTTGTCCATTTCTTTGTAAGTGAAGATAGTGTGCGGGACTCCCTCTCCCCTATTTCTTCTATATTAAAACATAGAAAATAAAATGTGTTTGTTTTATTTAGATGGTATTCAAAATATAATCAAAGGAAGAACTTCAGCTTCATAAAACCGGTACTAAATGTGACAGTTAGTTAATACAGCCTGCAAATGCGGGATATTCATGCATAATTGAAAAGACATAAAAAGCCCAAACCTCAGT
Organism: Gymnoscopelus microlampas; assembly: GCF_963454915.1. NCBI lineage: Eukaryota > Metazoa > Chordata > Actinopteri > Myctophiformes > Myctophidae > Gymnoscopelus > Gymnoscopelus microlampas. The sequence goes on along the minus strand of NC_139951.1, from coordinate 33,758,403 downwards.
CAAAGATCTCCACTGTGCTGTTGTTCAGCATTGAGATGGCTTCATGACTTTATTACTAACTCAAATATTCATGTCTAAACGAGGATTACAGAAGTGAGATGAACAATAGATTGTCGTCTATTAAAATATTTCCAAATATACAACTATAGGCAATATATACACACACACACACACACACACACACACACATACATAGATTTATGTGTGTATTATATGTACATTATGTACATAGTACGTACATACATATGTATGTACGTATATCCCTTAAAGGGGAATACCACTAATTTTCAACATTGAACTATGTCTTTAATACACCTTATCATGTGATCAGTGACATACGCAGGGTGTACTTTTGGCTCCGCCCGCTCAGCCAAAAGTACACCCTGCGTATGTCTCTGATCACATGACCTCAATCAATTCTCCAGTTCTAGGCAACATAGAAGGGGGGGGGGGGGCTTTTTCTAAGGTGTATTAACACATGGGGTGCCAAAACCGAAGGGTATTCGGTTTTGCTAATAATTACGCGAAGTTCCAAAACCAAAGGGTATTCGGTTTTGCTGTCTTTTTGTTTTTTTCGTTTTTCTCCACACGGGCAGGGCTATTTCCTTCTTTAAAACGCCTATATCTCCAAATCTGTTTCCGGTGGCGAAAACCGGTCATGCGCGATGCGCGATCCCCCCCCATTGTAACTCGCGAGTGAAATGTTAAATGGTTCCAGGCTGTAGCCAGGGTCGTCGCGCTACATGAATGGATGCTTTTTTTTTACGTGGATTTGCTGGCCGTGGAGACTAGAGCTTTAAACAGCAAAGCGCAGTCAACGGGGAGAATGCTGGCACCCAACGTAAGTTGTTATGAAAAAATGCTGGCACCCAATGTGTTAAAGACATAATTCAATGTTGAAAATGAGTGGTATTGCCCTTTAAGCGAATGGATGCACACATCGTATCCATTCACTTTAGATTCACGAGTGAGTTTTTGAGTGGCTATTCTGAATCCTTCATTCAATTTCCCTGCAGAGAGTGCAAAATATGAGAAGCAGAAGGTGTCACTTTTTCCGTCATTCGACTTCAAAGGGAAAAAGTGGGTCTGGGCTTCACGGTCGAGATCAGACGCACTAATAAGCAACTTCCATCTATAACAATGTCGAACAAAGCCTGTGCAATACCTGTGTCTGGAGAGCAGCTCTTTGCAGAGAGTGCAGAAGGGTGATGAACTTCCTCGCCAGGACTCCTAAACGAAGTTCAATTATAGCACACAGGAGGAGAAAAAAATATATATATATATATATATATTAAAAAAAAAATCACTGCAGTAGTTTTTTTTACAGTACTGTAACAGGCACAAGGAGCCAGAGGCGTGGGGGAAGTTCACCCACAGAGTTCTGCAAAGTGGTGATAGACGTTTCGCCCACAGCATGGCAGTTAGTGAGGGAAAAAGTACATTCACTACTTACTGTAGCTAAATTGTCCTCACCTGAAGAAGGGCCTTGAGGTTCTTCTCTGGTATAGCTCAGTCCTGCCAGCGTATAGCCCTGGTTTTCATAGTGATAAAGACGCCCAGGGGAGAAGAGTCACTTCTCCCGTGAATTTAACCCATTAAGACCGGGAAAGCATCATTTGTGTCATTTTTAAGATTTCTTATTCAAAAATAGCAGATCTACAAGCTCGTAGCGCGGCACCGAGTGCCGCGCTACGAGCTTGTAGATCTGCTATTTTTGAAAAATCGTGAAAATGTGTGCACATCTTAGATTTTTTTTTGTGAACCTTTGAACATTTTAAGTCAAATCTTTGCTTCTGGGGGGTCCCTGGAACAACATATTTTGAGATGGGGTCCGCGGCCAAATACATGTCATTTTGGGGGTCCTTGACATGAAAAAAGAACCATTGATATTATAGCAACATAAGTTTTTTCAAAAAACTGTTTTTAGAAGATTTAGAAGACATTTGTTAGAATCCCCAGAAGCAAAGATTTGAGTCAAAAAATGTCATTTTAAAATATATACTGTATATAAAAATATTTGCACATATGTTCACGATTTTTCTAAAATAGCAGATCTACAAGCTTGTAGATCTGCTATTTTTTGAATAGCCAAATAAATAAAAAAAATGGCACAGATTCTTTCCCGGTCTTAGTGGGTTAAATCTCTGCTCCTTATCACGAATCATCCTGGACGGTCTTGACCTGCCGAGGCGGGTGCAAGCCAACAACACCAACTGTATAGTGACTTGTAGCTATATAGGAACACACACCTCTTATTAGAGAGGCCTGGAAATTGTTTCAAACCTCATTATGATGCAAGGAATACAAAAAAAAAAGCTGGTGTTCATTAGCATCTCATCAGTTTGTAACCTTTGTAATCAATCTCTGTATCTCTACTAAATTAAAAAAAATGTACCCTTGGCTGCAAACCCCTGCCTCCGTCTCGTTGTTGTGTCTCTCGAGCATGACTTTGTCCTTTTCGACCCTAAAGTTAATCATCTTTTGGGGGCAGACTGGATTCTTTTCAAGTGTACATCATAGCTTATATCACAACAGCAAATACACTAAAAGGTCATTCCATTAGACTTATTTTTGTTATAACACAAAGTTTAAAAAAAAACAGTTGAGTATGGCAGGGAGATATACTGTAAATAGATATACTGCCATACTACAAGGACAGGCCAAAACCAACCGTACAAAACAAGGTGTTGGGACATCCTGGTACTGTAAGTGAGTGGAGAGTTGTGATACTGTCCTCCCCCCTCTCTCTGCCCTCATGTTGTCTTGTCTCTCTACCAGTGATGGAAAAAGTACTCAAATGTTTTACTTAAGTAAAAGTATCAATACTGCAATGTAGAAGTACTCTGTTACAAGTAAAAGTCTGGAATAAAAAAATCACTTGAGTAAAAGTACAAAAGTATTGGTATCAAAACGTACTTAAAGTACCAAAAGTAAAAGTACCAAAATGTTTGAAAATAGCAGATCTACAAGCTCACAACGCGTCACGCTGCGATGCGTTGTGAGCTTGTAGATCTGCTATTTTCAAATAGCCTAGGTATAAAATAGGGCTATAAGTGGTTGATATACTTTTATAATGTAAGAATTTATATCTGCTAAGTAACTAGTAACTTAAAGGGGCTACACCATGAATTTCATTTTTTTTTAGGTTTTTAGTATTTTTTGGGCTCCCCAGTGTCTCTTGTACCCAAAAAAGTATTTTTTTTTAACATTCAGTCATTCATGCTCATTTCATGGATTTCCTGAATGGGCGTGTCTGAACAGGCCATTTCAGAATGGCTGTGCAAGTGATGTCACTTGCACAGATTTTGCATTGACGATGGCCAGACAGAATTGCTCAGTAGCTCCCCCCTGCCCAATAGGACGTTTTGGTATTGCAGCTGAAAAAGCTTGGAATGACAGACAGTCAGATTGTGAGAAAAAATATCTGGATGTTTTTTAGGCTTACAACCTGCTTAAAACGTATTAGGGGGCAATATTTATATATAATATATATTGTTTTAATTCATGGTGTAGCCCCTTTAAGTTTTCAAATAATTGTAGTGGAGTAAAGGTGCAATATTTGCCTCTGAGATGTAGTGGAGTAAAAGTATAGGCAATTGGAAATACTCCAGTAAAGTGAAAGTACCTCAGAATTGTACTTAAGTACGGTACTTGAGTAAATTGTACTTAATTGATACCGTACATGTCCTTCCCCCCAATCTCTCTGCCCTCAGTTTCCTGTCTCTCTCACTGTCCTGTCCAAACACAGGAAAAAAATCACACCCAGTGTGAAGTGGGCGGTGTGTGGTCATCACAACATGACTCACTTTCAAAAAAGGATAAATGACTTTTTTTAAAGTCCTTACTGCTATTCATAGGGCTGCACATGTGTCAAGTGTTTCGCTAGCCAATCACAGTCCTGAATTTGCAAAGTCAGCCAATCACATTACAGTTAGTGGTGATGACACTAGCTGTAATGTGATTGGCTGACTTTGCAAAAGTATCGATTTGCATTAACAATGGAAGGGTTAGGGGTATACAATGCGTTGTAGACTATTGGCCAATCACGGTGCAGGATTGGTCAGTGTCCAAAACTCACTTATAGGGGGCGGCTACAACGCCCCAAAAAAACTGTCTACAAAAAGACAAAAAAAGAGAGAAGAGAAGTTATGAAAGAGAACGACGGCATCCGTCGGCATCCAATTGGATTGGCCGCTGCCTAGCTAGCTCGACTGTGTCGTTTTGAGATAACACAGTGTAAACACAGCTCTGTACCGACAGCCTGAATCTATTCACACACCCCCACCCCCCGACCTCCACTGGCTGGAGATGGAGCGCCGTGGTTGGTGGTGGGGGGGGAGAGGCTGATGTTAACCAATTTATCTCAATACTGCTGCGTCTGGCGGCCTTCTGTTTGCCTCTGGTTTATCAAATGTACAATTGGTCCCGACCACCTGTGTTAGCAGACACAAACCGGCAGCCCCGATCTGTGTCGCTACGCTACGGTGCTCTGCCCCCCACTTTAGGAGGATGGATTAATCCGTTGAGACCGGGAACGCATCTGTGTGTCATTTTAAGATTTTATTTTTGCTATTCAAAAATAGAAAGATATACAAGCTCATAGAATGCGCATTATGAGCTTGTAGATCTGCTATTTTGGAGAAGAAATAATACGTGAAAATGTGTCAAAATCTTTGAAGATATATATACATTTTTAACTCAAATCTTTGCTTTTGGGGGTCCCTGGAACAAAATCTTTTGAGATGGGGGGGGAGTTCGCGGACAAATACATATTATTTTGGGGGTCTTTGACATGAAAAAAGATTGAAAACCACTGAGATTATAGCAACATATTTTTTTTTCTCAAAAATGTCTTCTAGGATTTAGAAGACATTTGTTGAATCCCCCAGAAGCAAGGATTTGAGTTAAAAATGTTCGCTTTTAAAAATATATATAATCAAAGATTTCCACAAACTTTCACTATTTTTCAAAAAAAATAGCAGATCTACAAGCTCATAGCGCAGCACCCGCGCTATGAGCTTGTATATCTGCTATTTTCCAATAGCCCAAAATATAAAATAATGGCAAAAAATGACACAGTATGCGTTCCCGGGCTCTATGGGTTAATTGTGAATGCCACTGACTGCTATGGTGAGGGATGGCTCAGATGTATTCCTCCGATGGAAGGCTGAGCCGAGCCGCCTGGCGGGCTGGGAGACATCACAGCAGGAGTTTGATGTGCCTCTCTCTTTCCCAAGGTTCTCTCCTGCTCCACACACACACACACACACACGTAGCCCACAATGATTTATTATTCATTAGGGAAACGCAAACGCCCATCCATTCTTCTGGCACTCTAAAATTCTCTAAGTACTGTAGATGGCTTACAGGAGAAGAGGCTGCTTGACTTTCATTGCCGCTAAAGGAGGGACGGACGGGGCAGGGAGCTGACTACGCCGTTAAGCCGTTAGGACCTGGAACGCATCCGTGTGTCATTTTTTTCGATTTCTTTTGCCTTTTCAAAAATAGCAGATCTACAAGCTCATAGCTCGGTTTTGAAAAATCTTTAAAATGTTTGCCAATCTTTGAATTTTTTTGTTTTGTTTTTTCTACTCAAATCTTCGCTTCTGGGGGGGTCCCTGGAACAACATATTTTGAGATGGGGGTCCGCGGCCAAATACATATCATTTTGTGGTCCTT
>NC_139951.1:33395224-33747724 GCF_963454915.1 Gymnoscopelus microlampas | reverse complement strand
TGTAGAACACACACCATGCGCTCATACTGTATATACAGTAGGTGAAGTATTTATAAACATCGCTATTTCCATTTGGCCGAATGAGGCACAGACTGCCACCACACTAGTCTATAGACGAATTTCCGCGCGACGTCATCACAGAGCAGAATGCGCAATCTGCGCATGCCCGGGTGAAAGGCGCGTTCGAAAATACAGCCCTGAGCGGCAGTGAGCGCACTGGCCAATACAAACTAATAGGCGAGTGTGCTCCGGTGCGTAATTTCCAAACGCACCCATAGGCTTCCCCCTCCTCTGCGCGGTCATATTCCTCTCATGTTTACTAACAGGAAACCCGTCTATATGGCTACGAACAGCCAGCTTGTATATGCGTCTTTGGGTACTTAGAAAAGCGCTAAATGAATTTGAGATATTATAGTGCAGCTTTGTTCAAAAAATAGTACTACACGTGGTAGCTTAATATCAATAGCTACAGATTGGACAGGGATGTTATTAGACTCAGTCTTGTTTTCAGTGGTAGCATTTTCGTAAGCATTATTGGAAGCTTAATTCATCCATAATCAATAAGCCAGAGCAACCGGGTCAAGGTGGGTATTACCAGAACCTGCCTGTTTGTATGCATACAGTACATGTTCTGCAGGGGCTCTCGAAAAAGTACACAAGAAAGACCTGACTCTAAAGCCCTCTGGCAAACCGTTAACATTTGACTCTGAGGCTTTTTCAGACTGACCGCTGCGGTATTCCCTTTGAAGCCTAGAACAAAGCACAAACACAACGGCCTTGTTTTTGATGGCTAGATCTGTGGCCATGCAGCACGTAGCCGCCCGCGCTTCACCATATGGTGCATGCATGTCCTTCCTGTGTGTTTCGCCGCATGTCAAACAGTGACTTTCATTCCATCAAGGTATTATGTAGGCGATTGTACAGTATGTGTTGGAGATTCTCATCAACATGAGATGGGAAACCCGCAAACATTTGAACCCGTTGACATTCTACACCAGGGCCTTTACGGGCACATGATCACTTAGCTCTGTTTTTCAAGGCTGTTGTAACTTGTGATCACAGAGTTCCAGACAGTGAAAACCACCTTTGCTATTACGTCGTATTATAGGCTGCCAATTAGAATAATTCAAGCATAGAATAAGTCAATAATTTAACCACTTTCAACCTGGCATCCCTATTTTGGCCATGTCATTATTTTTGAAAATTGTCCAAATAATAAAAAAAAAAATCAAAATGTTTCAGAAACAGCGAAAAAAGCAGATCTACAAGCTTATAATTCATCACGATGAGACGCATTGCGAGCTTGTAGTACAGTATATAGGGCTTAAGTTGTTAATAAAACCTAACAAAGAATGAGTCAATAATTTATCATGAATAAAAAGATAATGGGTATTTTTGATGAACTCAATTGATCACCTCAATAGCCCAATCTGACTACCTGATAGATCGCCCACCCCTGTTCTATATATGCCACTGTTTTCCAAACAGTGGTTCGGGACCCATGTTTGGGTCATGGACCAGTTTTTATGGGTCATTCCCTACATAAAAAAAGAGAGAGAAATTATTTCAAAAGAAAAGAATCATCTTTCATCAATGAAACATGAAAGCATCTGTGTCATTTTAGATTTTAGCGTTGGCTATAAAAAAATAGCCGATCTACATGCTTGTGAGCTTGTAAGATCTGCTATTTTCTCTAGTTTGGGTCCCGGGCATTCGTCTAATTTATCTTTTGGGTCTTAAAAAAAGTTGGGGAACCACTGCCCTTGCGCTGCTATGGAGTGTGCAAAAGCCCGGTGGCAACATTAACAAGATGGAACACATACATGCAGCGGGAAAAGCCATATGTTTCCAATTACAGTGAAAGAATTTGTCATGAAGATGGGGGGGGGGGGGGGGGGGGGGCTTTACCTCCCTGTTTACCCCCGAGCTGACCGCGGTTAGTGTTCGCCATCTACGGCGAAAAATAAATGAATAACGCACTTTAATCTGTTACAGCAGCAGCAGCTAGTGAGCGTTATGGAAACGGAGTTCCGCTCAATACTTATGCAGGATCGCTAAAAAGCCCTGTGTGCCATTATGCAAAATGTCAAGAACATTTTAGTTCGGCCTCCGTGCTAGGAGAGACGGAATGAGTCAGAGAGAGAGAGAGAGAGGGGAGAGAGAGAGAGAGAGAGAGAGAGAGAGAGAGAGAGAGAGAGAGAGAGAGAGAGAGAGAGAGAGAGAGAGAGAGAGGGGGAGAGAGCGCATTCAGACAATCAGAAAGACAGATGCTCAGCTACATTTCTTTTAAAGGTATAATAAAATAAGGCCCACATCTCATTCTGTTTTTTGCGCTCTTCCTCTGATATCTCAGTTTAGACATTTGGAGGAGGAGGACACCCTTATCCTGACGACGCAGACAACTGATTGTGCGTTTTCTGGCCCATATTTCAACGCAGAGCCATAAAGCCGGTTGGCAACCAGTCTCCAGATGATGCACTGTACACAGATGGGATCGTTTGTCTTGCCGCTCGCTTCCACCTCTCGTTGCACTTCCCAATATTTCCTCTCTCTCTCTCCATACATCATCTATTAACCAGCTGCTCATTAAAATCATCAGCGTATTGATATTCAAGACGAAACATGGTGTTGATCCATCTTTGATCAATGGAAGCGTGATCGTTTCGGTTCTCAGCCGCGGCGGTGGTCGGGTGGTATTGATGCTAGATTGGCATTCTGTTTGTCAGTCATGACAGGTTCTGCGGGAGAGGTAAGCTCTAGTCCTGGTAATAAGCTTGCATGATGATCGTGGCGCAGGAGATTATGTGGCCAGATAATGTGGTTGTAGGATGGCTGTTGAGCGGGTCACAAAGCGGCATTGTGCGCGTGTACCGCGTAACTACAGTAGCTACAAAAGTGCTTCACAAGTACAATGTTAGTGTAACTAAGAGATTCACTGACGAAGACATGCAGACCGTGTATCTTTCCACCGTTCGCAATCTTCACGAATTTCACTTTTGTTTGCGGCCAGTGGTAGTTCTGTTTTGTGACATCATGCATGTAGCGGCACGAGCTATGATTTTGTCTCGAAGTAAAAAGTTAAAAAGGTAGGGTAAGTGATATTTTTTGGTTAAAACAAAACGTTTTTTGTTAATATATACTATATTATGAGAGTAATCATGGCTATAGAGCATACATGGGCAACTGGCGGCCCCCACCTTCACTCAATGCGGCCCGCAGGTTAATATCGTAATACTGATATATTATTGATTTCAGCTGTTACAATTCCAAACATGCTTGACCCGCATTAATTACTTCAGTCTATATTAGTAGCTTAATGACTAGTATTAAAATTCTATTGTCTTTTGTATGTCAAATGTATTTGTATTTAAGTTCATAAAGTTAACAAAAGTATAACTAAATGAAAATTGAAATTAAATAAAAAATGTTACTTTCAAAAATAGCATAAACCAACTACTTTTGTGTGACATAGAATGGCGAAAAAAGTTAAAATACGGCGAGACAGTATTATGCAATGTGGCCCTCTGGAGTGAGTGTGGAAATGTAGTGGCCCTCTCCATCATCAAAGTTGCCCACCCCCTGCTATAGAGTGTTTGTTCAATAACAGGAGTCTCCCCGTCTCTCCAGAAAGTACATTTTCAGGTAGGTGACAAAATGTCAGGCAATCAGGAGACAGTACCCATTTATCAGCTGGTGTTCCAGTTCCAATTTTGTCTGCTCATTTCTTTGTGTCATCACTTCCCATTGTCACTCGTTTAATCTGTACCCTGACTGAGTTCTCCATCCTGATTGGATACAATTGGTAGCCCGAACCTGAAAATGCATTTTCTGATGAACCCTTTAAGACTGGGAACGCATCATTTTTAGATTTCGTTGGGCTATTCAAAAATAGCAGATCTACAAGCTCATAGCGCGGCACCGAGTGCCGCGCTACGAGCTTGTAGATCTGCTATTTTTGAAAAATTGTGAGAGAAAAAAAATAATCTTTGAATATATGTTTTTTTTAAGCGTTAGAAAACTTTAGAAAAAAAAATGTTTTAATCGTCCTCATGTCTTAATGGGTTAATAAAGAGCTGGAGAGACATGGAGACTCCTGTCTGCTGTAGGACTATGTAACTTTTGGAAAAGAAAAGGAAAGTTCACCAAGTTCATCGGTGTGAGACATGAAAGCAGCATGAAAGGCAAACACACTGTACTATATTTTCCGCTACAGGTTTTTACATCCCTTTCTGGGTGTGATGATGGGATCGATGGCGTTTGGCCTGTCAAATCAATTTTGCCTGTCAGTGAGAGGAGGGAGAAGGAGGGAAGAAAAAAAAAGTCCAGCCTTTCAGTCAGACAAAAAAGGCTTTGAATGACAAACGTTTGTACCTGTCAGGAGCATAGAAACTGGGCGCTGCGGATGTTTGCGGAGCAGTGCCTCTCTCCTTTCCTCTTTCCTCCACGTCCCGGCGATGTCTCAGTCTGAGACAGCCGCACCAAACGCTTGAGTTTTCCACCTTGAGGTGACGACGCGATAAGGCTGGAGGTTGGATGAGAACGACAAAAACAAAAGACGAAAAATGTAAAAGGAACAAAAACTGAGTTACGGAGAGAAATAATGACGGTGGGAAAAAAAGCTGGAAGAAATGGTCCTGAATCATCTATGGTAATGTTGACAAAGGATATCTATGGCGTATGCTACAGTATCTTAACCACTTTCAACATGGCGTCCCTATTTTGGACATGTCATTATTGGCGAAAAATGTTGAAACATTTTACTTTTTACGACATATACTTTCAAATGTATAGGGCATTGGTTCTCAAAGTGGGGTCCGGGGACCCCCAGGGGTCCTTGGGGGGGTCCCCAGCAAAATGTTTTAATATAGCATCACAATAATGTTTACCTTTTCTACTTTGGCTATTCAAAAATAGCAGATATAGCTATGTACCCAGGGGGCAAAGGGGGGTGTGCTGCATTTGCCCTGCCATCAAAGGTTGGCCACCAGAAATAATATCTATGACCCAGTAGGATCACAACCTATATGGACAACCCGGTCAATTTTTTGCTGGAAATCCAATATGGCCGCCTCAATATTGGCCCCTATCAGAAAATAGCTTTGGCGATAACTTTTGAACCAGATGGGCTAGAAATGCAAACTTGGTGTCTATTTCATGGTTTCAGAGCATGAGAAACTCAATGGAATACTTATTTTTATGATTAGGTGTGTCTGGACCTTTACTTTGCATATTTCCAAGATGGACGCCACCCGAAAATGAGTTTTACTATGACCTTTACAGTGACAGCTAACTGTTATGGCAAAAAGTCTGCTTTTTAAGCAATATGAACACATTTGGTCAGTTTGAGCTTTCATTTCTATGTTGTCAATATGGCTGCAGTCATAAATAATGTATGGTATTACATTTTTGCTCAGATTCTATCTATAGTTGTGGGGATGATTGCAGTGAAAAATCTGAGAAAAAGGCCACAATGTATCTTATGTATCATTTTAATAAACTAACTACAATAAAAAACAGACACATGCACACTCCAGGACTTGCCAAAAACTTCAACTTTAGGGCTATACAAATTAACATAGTGGTATGCATTCAAGTAAAATAACAAAATATAGACTACTTAGTGACAAACAGAGTAAAAGCGGATTTGAGGTTGCCTACAAAAGGTTCATTTTGACCTCTATGGTGCCGTCTTGCCTGCTTCTAAAGCCAATGATACTATGGTACAATGCTATTCACCGTCACTGTTGTCACGTGTTGCACTGATCCTGCTGCATCGTGTCTCCAGTCCCTGGCAACGGCCTCCTAAGTAGCATGGAATTTCCTTCTTTGCACAGGAACAGTTTTTCTGGCAGCCTTTGATACAGCTGCATGATATTGCCTTGTTCATTGACACAGGCCAGGCTGGCTCGGTAGATGCAAGGGGGACTGCATTGCTGTACAGGTGAGGCGTCCAGAGATGGCAGTCCTAGGAGAGCAGCTGCTGCTTTTTCAGGAATCATTGAATGGGCAACCAACTGCAGTCCTCTGGGCAACCTTCCTGGAGATGTCAGATATTCTCCAAAGGTTTATCTACTACGATCGGGAAGGTGACTGGACAGGACATCTCTGTGAATCAGCAAGAATGCTACCCTACCTCACTGCAGCAGGCCACTACAAGTACGGGCAGCAATCTTTACCTCTGTATTTGGCTGAGATGAAGAAACTACCAGAAACAGCTTCAGAGGTACATGAAGCACTGATGGCAGGTGTATTTGTTGGCAGACGAGCAGATGGCAGCCACAACAGTGTTGCTTTTGACATGCTACTGGAGCAGACCTATAATGCTGATGCCAAGGAAGCAAGCGGTCTGGATGGCATTACACTCAGCCCTGCTGCCCGGACAAAATGGGTCTACACAAAAACACTCACTGCAGCTGTCTCTGCAGAGCTCAAGTCTATGCTCCACCTCCACTCCTCCAACCCACACCATGAGTCTGGTCAGAGTCGTGTAACCCGGGATGCAGAGATGGTAGTCAAGGTCATGGCAGCAGTGGAGACTAACCCATTTACAGTGAGCACATCATCCATGATCAACATATCTACAGGACAGTGTGCTGATTCCACAGTCAAGGACGACTTGATGAGTGTGAACAAACTGGGTCTGAAGGCACTGTGTGAATCACTGTCCAGTGATCAGAAGAAGACAAGCATAATGAAGCTTAACACTTTCCATACTCAAAACACAAAATCCAAAGAATCGAAGGGGAAAACCTCAGCACCTGGCAAGAGCAATGAAATTACTGCCCTCCTGCGCATGACCCAAATCATAGCCAGTGGTGGAGAACTCAACCTTGTTGACTTTATAGGCAACCACGAGTGGATTGACTTCCCCCCCTTCCCTCTTCCAGGAAGATGGCAGGATGAGAACAGATACCAAGGCAAGCCTTGTGAAGGTCCTGAAAGAGGAGACCAAAGTTGCATGCATCCCTGACCTGCCTACAGAAGACAGAAAAACAGCAGTAGTTATTGATGCCATGTATGCCATACGCCATTGGTCGTTCCTGAAAGGTGAAGCATTTGGAACAATCGCTGAACGATACCAACGTCTGCTGTTGAATGATGTGCCTGCTGGCACAGAGATCATTCACTTCTGTTGTGACCGGTACAGTGGACCTAGTCTTAAGACAGCTGAGCAAGAACACAGATATGCTCAACCAAAACCTTCCAAAGAATATGAAGTCAGTATGCATTACACAGCTCCAGATCCTCGGGAGTTTTTTGCTGTGTCAGCTAACAAGGCAAACCTATTGAGTTTCCTCTGTGACGAATGGTGTGAAAATGAGAAACTTAAGTCGGCCCTTGGTCCAACACATCTTTACCTGGGTGGGGGGTTTAAAGAAGAGACAATGAGTGTGGTGATCAAGGAGGGGTCTATTGAAGATGTCCCTGCACTAGAATCCACACAACAGGAGGCTGATACAAGAATAATACTCCACACCCTGTACAGTGTCCAGAATGACAAAGTTGACAGAGTTGTCATCCATGCCAATGACACAGACATCATCATCATGTGCCTTTACTATAAAGCAACCCATCTCAGATGCCTTCCAGAGCTGTGGGTGAGAACAGAGCAAAATTCATACCTTCCTATCCATCAAATGGTATCAGCACTGGGGCTCGCACGGTGTCGTGCCCTGCCCTTTATCCATAGTTTAAGTGGCAGAGATACCACCAGCTATCCCTTCTTCACTGGGAAGAAGGCATGGTTCAAGGCCAGCATGTGTCTGGATCTCCCTGCACTTGAGGAGTTTGGTGAAAGCTCTTCTGATTCCCTCTCAGATGACGTCATCAATCAAGCACAAGACCTCACAATTGCTGTATATACATCCAAAGCGGACCACCCGGAGGATTTTGACCTGAGTAAGCTTAGAGTGTACAAGTTCCTCAATAATAGATCAACCCTCTTAAAGCTGCTGCCCCCGACAGAGAATGCCTTTGACCTGCACCTGAGAAGAGCTGCTCTAGCAACCATAATAGATAAATATGCACACATCGCCAAGCCGGATATTCCCTCTTTCGCAGAGTATGGATGGTCTCTCAGTGCTAGCAATGCAGTCCCCCTTGCATCTACCGAGCCAGCCTGGGCTGTGTCAATGAACAAGGCAATATCATGCAGCTGTATCAAAGGCTGCCAGAAAAACTGTTCCTGTGCAAAGAAGGAAATTCCATGCTACTTAGGATGCCGTTGCCAGGGACTGGAGACACGATGCAGCAGGATCAGTGCAACACGTGACAACAGTGATGGTGAATAGCATTGTACCATAGTATCATTGGCTTTAGAAGCAGGCAAGACAGCACCATAGAGGTCAAAATGAACCTTTTGTAGGCAACCTCAAATCCGCTTTTACTCTGTTTGTCACTAAGTAGTCTATATTTTGTTATGTTACTTGAATGCATACCACTATGTTAATTTGTATAGCCCTAAAGTTGAAGTTTTTGGCAAGTCTTGGAGTGTGCATGTGTCTGTTTATATTATAGTTAGTTTATTAAAATGATACATAAGATACATTGTGGGCTTTTTCTCAGATTTTTCACTGCAATCATCCCCACAACTATAGATAGAATCTGAGCAAAAATGTAATACCATACATTATTTATGACTGCAGCCATATTGAACATAGAAATGAAAGCTCAAACTGACCAAATGTGTTCATATTGCTTAAAAAGCAGACTTTTTGCCATAACAGTTAGCTGTCACTGTAAAGGTCATAGTAAAACTCATTTTCGGGTGGCGTCCATCTTGGAAATATGCAAAGTAAAGGTCCAGACACACCTAATCATAAAAATAAGTATTCCATTGAGTTTCTCATGCTCTGAAACCATGAAATAGACACCAAGTTTGCATTTCTAGCCCATCTGGTTCAAAAGTTATCGCCAAAGCTATTTTCTGATAGGGGCCAATATTGAGGCGGCCATATTGGATTTCCAGCAAAAAATTGACCGGGTTGTCCATATAGGTTGTGATCCTACTGGGTCATAGATATTATTTCTGGTGGCCAACCTTTGATGGCAGGGCAAATGCAGGTTTCCAAAAAAAGGGGGGGTTTGCCCCCTGGGTAATGAGCTTGTATATCTGCTATTTTTGAATATATATGTCTTTTTAAGCGAACATTTTGAACTCCAATATTTGAGATGGGGGGTCCCTGGAACAAAATATTTGAGATGGGGGTCCGTGGCCAAATACATATCAATTTGGGGGTCCTTGACATGGAAACGTTTGAGAAACACTGGTATAGGGCTTAAGTGGTATATATTTAGCCCATTGACTATGACTCACGGTATACTCAACTACTCAATTACTGCGTGACCATTTTCCAAAGCACACTGTGTGGTTTGTTTGATCTTCGAGGCAGCCATTGAATCCCATTCATTTTCAAAACGGTATGAAAATCAACCTGTATGTGACGAGGCAATCCAACACGCACAATATCATTGTGCTATTACTTTGGGGCATGTTTTAATGCATTTTAAAGCACAGATTAAACATGAAATAGTCCCCGGAGAAAAGATTAATTTAAAAACGAAATTAAATTACTTCAAGGACGTATAGCCCACGTTTGACTCAATTATTCAGGTACATTCTATACAATTTTAATGACTTTGGAGACCGATCCACAGGCTTACAACACATGCAATGCATTGCGTTGTGAGCTTGTAGCTTGTTGATCGGCTATTAACTAAGTATATACTGTAGGGTTTAAGATGTTAAGTGTTCTGCCCCCTCACCTTCTCAGCGATTACCTTTGCCAGCACATTTTCCTGGCACGGACGTCAACGGTGCAGATGGTCACGTCTTTCTGGCGGTCACCTGGCGACAGCTGGCCAATCGGCATGGAGATGAGGGTGTTGAGCAGAGAGAGACACCCGTTTTTTCTGTGGTACCCCTTTCATTTGGGTAGCTACTCCGAGACCTCCTCTATACGCGGACCAAAGCCATGCTCATGTCCTACCGTACCGTCCACCAGATCTGAGTGCAGGTCAGGGCCACCTGCGGAGAGAGACGGAGACGACAATCAAAGCCTGCCAGGCAGCTTCAAGTCGAGAGATATCACGTTGGTTGTGAAGTTGAAAGGCACCTTTAGAGTACACAGGCACAGACGGCTGCAACATATGGGGACGCGGCTTTGAAGACGCCATTAAATTCACAGATGAATGTCTGCTAAAATGTGCTTATTTAACCCATAAAGGCCTGAGGCCGATTCTACAAAATGTCTCCTTAATCCCAACAGTATTCTGAAAAAACGTATGTTTCCATATCAGTGATGCTCAAACTTCTTCATGTCAAGGACCCCCAAAATTATATTTATTTGGCCGCCGACCCCCCATCTCAAAATATTTTGTTCCAGGGGCCCCCCAGAAGCAAAGATTTGAGTTAAAAAGGTTCGCTTTAAAAGAATATTATTCAAAGACTTGCACCCATTTTCATAATTTTTCAAAAATAGCAGATCTACAAGCTCGTAGCGCGGCACTCGGTGCCGCGCTATGAGCTTGTATATCTGCTATTTTTGAATAGCCAAAGTGTAAAATAATGCTTTTTAGTGTGACACAGATGCGTTCCTGGTCTTAATGGGTTAAGATGCCTCTTGCACTGAGAACTCTGGTAAATGTCACACTCTGCAGAGCGTCCCAGAGGGTGAACGCGTCCACATCCTTCATAAAAATTCTTAGATCCATATCTCTCGTTAGCTATGGAACTCGAGATAACATCATGGAACGGACTTCTTCACTGCCCCTCTTCATTAGATATGAACAAACGGCAGTACCTGAGCTGGGTAGTCAAGCAGCAGCCACTGCTCTCTGGGTTTCGTCTTCATAATCCATCACTGCTTTGCTCGTCTCTCTCACGGCCAAACGATTGAGTTGCATTGTGTGTATCCTCCAGAACCATCCACCATCCACCTTAGGGGTAATTCACAGACCCCTCCAACCATTAACATATGGGGAATTCAGACCGCTGTGAAAATAGCCCGATCCACAAGCTCACAACGTGTGACGGATATGAAGTTGTGAGCTTGTAGATCGGCTATGTTTTGGCGCGCGGCGCTGTCGTGCGATGAAGTATAAAAATCAGTCTTAACCACTTTGGCTATTCAAAAATAGCAGATCTACCAGCTCGTAGCGCGGCACCGAGTGCCGCGCTACGAGCTTGTAGATCTGCTATTTTTGAAAAATCGTGAACAGGTGTGCAAATGTTTTTATATATATTGTTTTAAAGCGAACATTTTTAACTCAAATCTTTGCTTCATAGGGGTCCCTGGAACAAAATATTTTGAGATGAGGGTTGGCGGCCAAATACAAAAAAACATTTTGGGGGTCCTTGACATGAAGATGTTTGAGCACTACTGATATAGAAACATACGTTTTTCAGAAAACTCGGCTTCAGGTCTGAAAGCAAGGGTTAAAATGTTTGCCTCATTGCGAATCTTTCGTCTGGACCAAGCTTTTTGACAAAACACAAACTAGTACCACAGCACTGTCTGTACGGCAAACTTTGAAATATTGCATTGTGCTTGACGTGAGCACACTGAGGGGCTCTCTTATCAACAGACCCTAATGAGGTCATTAATACACATTAGAGTCCAAGTGGAATCAGTATACGACGCGCATGTAATGTATAATTAATAGGTTTACAGGCTTTGATATACATAACCCTTGGGGGCGACGACTGTCTCGATTTCTATTGTATCTTCGTTCGCAGGGGTCATGATGACTATATTATTTTATGTCTCAAAGGAATAAGTGTGATTTTATCTTCATCGTACAGTGAAATAGAACATATAACACACACACACCTGTCATGTTCACAAGTTCACAACTGTCAGCTATAATGCTGATAAAGGCAACGTGTTAAAGCCTAATAGCTTAGCTAATAGTTGGTGACACTCAATGAAAACCACATACAGCCAACTTCATTGACTGCAGGGTCCTCCAAGGGTCGACCTTTGGGGCAACATTTTCCCCTCTATACCAGTTGTTCTCAAACTTTTTCATGTCAAGGACCCCCAAATTGACACTTATTAGCCCACGGACCCCCATTTCAAAAGATATGCCAGGGACCCCCATAAGAGAAGATTTTTTTACGGCTCTAGCAGTGATTCTCAACCATTTTAATTTCAAGGACCCCCAGTTTAACATGCATTAGGCTACAGACCCCCATTAATGGCATTTCTATCACTTGGACCGCAATTTATATTGTAAAATCTATGTCAATTTAACTCTGAGAGTGTACAAATGGAACCAAATGGGCCCGTTCATTTGGTTCCATTTGTACACTCTCAGAGTTACAGACCCATAACAGTCCATTTGGTGCCTAATCTATCAATTAGCTGGGGACCCCCTGGAACTCCCTCAAGGACCCCTGGGGGTCCCCGGACCCCACTTTGAGAACCAATGCTCTATACCAAATCTCTTCCGAGAAAATAGCCGATCTACAAGCTCACGGCGAATTGTGACGCGTTGTATGAGCTTGTACATCTGCTATTTTCACCTTAGATCTGCTATTTTCACCGAATGTTCGCCTGTAATGACACGCCCAGCCATAGGGATGCTAATAGGGTTGAAGCAGTTAA
Source organism: Gymnoscopelus microlampas (assembly GCF_963454915.1). NCBI lineage: Eukaryota > Metazoa > Chordata > Actinopteri > Myctophiformes > Myctophidae > Gymnoscopelus > Gymnoscopelus microlampas. The sequence goes on along the minus strand of NC_139951.1, from coordinate 33,735,116 downwards.
AAACAACATAGTACTCCTCCTATTTACTGCACAGGCGCCAGTATTAGTTGGAATTAATTCTCTGTCCGTTTCAAACTGTATGCTGACAAACAGCTTGGGCAAAATGATTCCGAACCTGTGCACGCAGAGGACATAGATAAGAGACTGAGTTTATGTTGGATTTAATTCACAGTCAGCAAGTCACTATCAAACTGAAGCTAAAATAACATTTTGCTATTTGTCTTCGGGAATGTTGGAGCAAGAAAGGTGTTCTGTAACGCAGCTGCTTTACTTACACTTGCAAAAGATGTATTGGCGAGTTGAATGAATGGGTGTGCTGAGAATCATTTGTTTCTCCAAAGTGGGAAAGGAAAAAAAGGACCATTTCCTGTGCAGGTTGCAAAGCTATGACCAACATTGCCCCCATGTGGACGCCCTGAGCAATACAGACATTAATAACAGACATTAACAGACATTCCCACACCTTCACCTCCTCCAACAGGAGAGAGTTTCACAATAGGCTCTATGCACAGCAGTCATATTGGAAAGAAATTGAGCCTTTTCTTACTTATTTCACAGGTGTTATCAATGATACTAATAAAAGGCTCTGTTCCATTCTGGTCAAACAGAGTCAGGGTGCTGATATTGTGCATGTTGGCTCACTGGAAACACTCTGCGACACACCAGTGGGTCTCAAAGTGTGGTCCAAGGTATCCTCCAGGTTCCTCGAGGAGGGTTCCAAATGGCCCCTTACGGGTGTGTAACTCTGAGAATGTACAAATGGAACCAAATGGACCCGCAAGGGTCCATTTGGTTCCATTTGTACACTCTCAGAGTTATGGGGGTCATTGGAATTAAAAGGTTTGAGAACCACTGTGCAACACTAAATGGAACAGAGCCTTCATTAATATCATTGTTAACACCTGTGAAGGAAGTAAGGAAGATCGTGAGGCCCAATTTCTCTCCAATATGGCTGCTGTGCATAGAGCCTATTACATTGATGCAAAACTGCCAAGAACACAGACAAACTGGGCAAACCCACAGATGAGGATGTTTTGTTTCTGCCCTGTCTGTGTGCAACACGTCCGGGGTCAACCCGTCCCGCACCCTGCAGGGAATCTGACCTGAGCTCTGCATGTGGATTGGTTCCATTAACCCATTAAGACCTGAGGCTGATTCTACACACGACTTCTTAATCCTAACAGTTTCCTGAAAAACGTCAAATGTTGCTAAATCAGTGGTTCTCAAAACGTTTTCATGTCAAGGACCCCCAAAATGATATGCATTTGGCCGCGGACCCCCCCTTCACAAAACATATTTTGTTCCAGGGACCCCCAAGAAGCAAAGATTTGAGTAAAATGTTTTGCTTTAAAAGACATATTGTGGTTTGTTTGATTTTCGAGGCAGCCATTGGATCCCATTCATTTCAAAACGGTATGAAAATCAACCTGTATGCGATTGCGATGAGGCAATCCAACACGCCAAAATATCATTGTGCTGTTATTTTGGGGCATGTTTTAATGCATTCTAAAGCACAGATTGAACTTCAAATAGACCCTGGAGAAAAGAGGAATTTACAAACTAAATTAAACAACTTCAAGGATGTATTATAGCCCACATTTGACTTAATTATTCAGGTACATTCTGTAAAATCTTAATGACTTTGGAGACCGATCTGCAGGCTTACAACACATGCAATGCAATACATTGTGAGCTTGTAGATCAGCTATTAACTAAGTATATTTTGTAGGGTTTTTTAATATGTTAAACGTTCAGAACCCAAGATATCATCATTTGAAGATTTGCTGCTCCTTTCACTTCTTGTTTAACTTATTACTGAAAAAGGCTGTATCTCGGCTCCTGAGCACTTTTTTTTTACTATGTATTTTTCAATGTTATTATGTTATTTTCAAAAGGCAGACAATTAATGTCAACAAGGTCCAATGACCTCGTTGACATTTGTGAAACCACACAGTGCAACCCTCAGTGATTAGCACCCATCAGGGGATCGATTATACTGGAGATAAATATTCTGTGACTACTTGAAAAAGGTATAAGAAAATTGAAAAATTGCTGGCACAGTTAGCAACTATTTTTGTATTTCATTGGCACTGAATGAGTTAACACATTAGCTGCCAAAGACGTATATATACGTCTTTTAATAATCAGCTGTTGCCTGCCAAAGACGTATATACACGTCAATGGCACTAAATGAGTAAAGTGTTCTGCCCCTCACTTATATGTATATATATATTCAAAGATTTACAAAGTTTTCAATCATTTTCAAAAATAGCAGATCTACACGCTCATAGCTCATAGCACAAAGTAACACTATCTGCTATTTTTGAATAGCCAAAGTGTAAAATAATGTTTAAAAGTGGTTTAAATCTGAAAATGACACTGCGTTCCCGGTTTTAACGGGTTAACAAGCTGAGGAGGTGAAATAAAACCGCGGGGAAGGCCAGGCACTTGGTGTCCACTAGATATTGTGCCAGAGAGCCGTACTCGCACTGAGACAGCCTGTATAGGGATGAGATATGCAGGTGGCACGCAGTGTCAGCATGCACGCACGCACGCGCACATGAGGGCTAGCATGTCAGACGGCGATGGAGCGGTTACGATTATACTGCCTGCAGAAAAACCCCCAATGCATTTTATAGCAAAGTTCGGGGAGAAAAAAGTACGGCATCTTCCTCCTCTCTCATATCAGGGCAACATGAATCTCTGCTGCAGCCCTTCACCTGCCTCTGGATGTCATCCAGTTTACTGAACGGGGCCCGGTTTATTGGTGGCCTCCACTACGTTAAGCCTTTAAAGACCGGGAACGCATCTGTGTGTACATTTTTCAGATTTCTTTGGGCTATTCAAAAAATAGCAGATATACAAGCTCATAGCGCGGCACCGAGTGCCGCGCTACGAGCTTGTAGATCTGCTATTTTTTTTAAAGTCGTGAAAATGTGTGCAAATCTTTGAATATATATATTTTCAAAGCAAACATTTTTAACTCTAATATTTGCTTCTGGGGGTCCCTGGAACAACATACTTTGAGATGGAGGTCCGCGGCCAAATACTTATCATTTTGGGGGTCCTTGACATGAAAGGTTTTGAGAACCACTGATAATAGCAACAAAAGTGTCTGTTTGGATTTAGAAGACATTTATAGAATCCCCAGAAGCAAAGATTTGAGTTAAAGATGTTTGCTTTAAAAATATATATATATTAAAAGATTTGCACTCCTTTTCACGATTTTTCAAAAATAGCAGATCTACAAGCTCATAGCGCGGCACTCGGTGCCGCGCTATGAGCTTGTATATCTGATATTCTTTTTAACAGCTCAAAGACATCTGTAAAATGTCACAGATGCGTTCCCGGTCTTAATGGGTTAAGGGTTTTATGGGCTACATTTGCCAGCTCTTTGAAATCGCCATCAATCCCCTCAAAACGCTTGGGAGTCCTACAGAGAATTTCATATGGTGGGCCCGGGCCAGGGGGATTTAGGCTCTCCCGCAAGAGAGAGGGAATCAGAGAGATTTAATGGCCAACATCTGGGGTTTAAGCACAACAGAACATCATGGGGGCAATTAAGTAAGATGTGCAATGATCGTTTCCTGTAGTAAGACCGTGATGCAATGAAAGAATCTTTAATTAACAATTATGACGGGCCCCTGCTAAGCCCAGGTTCAAATGATGCCAATAACAGAATTTGAATTCCTTCATGCAAATGTATGCATGTACTGTATGTATGTATTTATTATTGATTATGTATTTATTATTGATCACACACACGCACGCGCACACACACACACACACACACACACACACACACACACACACACACACACACACACACACACACACACACACACACACACACACACACACACACACACACACACACGACCACGATGGAAATACCGTAAGCTCTTGAGCATTTTTGTGTATTATACTTAAATAAATGATATGTTCATACATTGTTGTCAATAAAAACGTCAATCAATCAATACGTATGTTTGATACTCTAAAGCTACAATCCGTTGTATGTCTCTCTCAACAGAGAGAGAGGTCATTGCACCGATGTCCAAACTACAACAAAGATGGCAGCATACATCTAGAGTTTCCAATCCGGTGCGAGATTCAAATTACTTCAAATAAATAGCTTCAAACTTTATTGCCATATTAGTCAGCCAGTCTGTGTCCTACAGATGTGCTATAGTTATATTACACTAATATACTCTAGCACAGGGGTCTTCAACAGGGGGTCCGGAGCTCGGACCCCCTCTCGGAGCTACTACAGGGGGTCCGCCAAATCTTTGTGTGATAGGATTTCGTTTTTTTACATTAACCAGTGCCACTTGAACCCTAGCATTCCTTTTCTGAGGGGAACATTAGCCAAAAATAGCAGATCTACAAGCTCTCAACGCCTCGCGCTGCGAGGCGTTGAGAGCTTGTAGATCGTCTATTTTTGGCTAAGAGGCTATAGGTGTAGAGGGAAAAAAGAGCAGGCTAAGTAAAACATTTTTTTTAATCTGAAAATTTTATCCAATATAGAGTAGGGGGTCCCTGCTTCATCTCTCTCTCAGCTAGGGGGTCCTTGGCCTGAAAACGTTGAAGACCCCTGCTCTAGCATACAGATAGGTTAGAACAAAGTTTTATTCATTAAAAATAAGTCCTGGATTGTAGCTTTAATTGTATTCATAATCAGTATTCAGTGGTACTTGAGATGTGTGTGTGTGTGTGTGTGTGTGTGTGTGTGTGTGCGCGTATGTGTGTGTGTGTGTGTGTGTGTGTGTGTGTGTGCGTGTTGCGTGTGTGACCTCAGGCAAACGGGGCGGATGTCCTCTGAGCCAAAAACGAAGATGCTTTCCAGGTGGGTCCAGGTGCGCCGCACCTTCCAAACCAGATGGAAACGACCACGTCTAGGCCACGGACAGCTGGCCGCTGCAAAACATGACACTTAGTTCCTCCAGGAAGTAGGAGGAGGATGTACTTATTGCTGGGAGGACATGAGATTCCGCAGCTGCAACCTGGCCTGTCCTCGAGGGTCTCGACGAGATCGGTTGTCCTCGTTCCAAGTGCTGCAGCACAGGGCACCTGGGTCCAGCAGTGGCGTTGGGCTCCATATATACCGAGAGACGGCATGCCTGGGAAGGATCAATACAGCCCCAGTCAATAGGTCATAGACTGTATAGACAGCTGGATGAGAAATTATGGTGTTAGCTGTAACTTGGGGGCTAACGTTAACCCGCTCGATCCGGGAAACGCATCTGTGTCATTTTTAGATTTCTTTTGGCTATTCAAAAATAGCAGATCTACAAGCTCATAGCGCGGCACCATGAGCTTGTAGATCTGCTATTTTTGGAAAATCGTGAAAATTTGTGCAAATCTTTGATTATATATTTTTTAAAGCAAACATTTTTAACTCAAATCTTTGCTTCTGGGGGTCCCTGGAACAAAATATTTTGAGATGGGGGTCTGCGACCAAATACATATAATTTTGGGGGTCCTTGACATGAAAAAGTTTGAGCACCACTGATACAGAAACATACGTTTTTAAGAAAACTGTTGGGATTTAGAAGGCATTTGTAGAATCGGCTTCAGGTCTTAATGGGTTAAGTGAGCTTGTCTGACAACAGCCAGAAGCTGTGAAGCAGTAGAGGGACCAGACAGTTAGAGGAGAGCCGGCTGAGAATGTGACAGAATCACCCTCAGGCTCAGATATACTTTAAGATCCTATTGATTCCATTGACGTGGTGTTACCATTAAATCCGGCCAAATCTGGAGCGTTAACCTAAGTCTTTAACAGTGATGTGAAGTAACTAAGTACATGTACTCAAGTACTGTACTTTAGGAACAATGTTGAGGGATTTTTGTCTCCGCCAGAGGTGGAGAGTATGTTTTCGTTCCCGTCACGCTGTGTGTCCCCCCCCCCTAGCCAAGCTAACATTGGTCAAGCTTCACGTGACACGTGACAATATGTTGTCACCAATGCTTTTCATTGGCTAGCGAGACGCATGACGAAATAAAATCCTATAAATAGGTGATCAAGCTAACGGGATCAAGCTAACATTGGTCAAGTGACAAGTGACAATATGTAATATAAATAGGTAAGACAGGATTAATCAGGAACAGTACTGGCGGAGACCTGCGCTCCGAGGAGCACATTTTCTAGTTTTACTTTCTTCAGTAGGCTATTTGCAATTTTCAATAATGTTCTACTTCTACTTTACTACATCTCAAAAGGAAAATATTTAAAGCATCTGTGTCCTTTTAGACACGTCAACGCTCTGATTGGTCAGACACGTCAACGTTCTGATTGGTCAGACACGTCAACGTTCTGATTGGTCAGACACGTCAACAAAGTGATTGGTCAAGCTTCACGTGACACGTGGCTATAAACACATTATAAACACATATCGATGACAAAATGTATCAAAGGCGCCGCTACCTTCACACAGGGTGTGATTTTTTATTTTACGATTAGGATTTAGAGGGCGTTTTAAAAATCGGCCTCAGGTCTAAATGGTTAAAGGGATAGTTCATCCAATAATTTACTTATTTTCTATCAATTACACACCCCATGTAGCTTTTTTTTTTGTTTTTGTCGCATTCCTTGATCACCAGCGGACTCAAAGGAGAATATTTGAGTCTCCTACCGGAGGTTTCGCCGGTCATCAAATTATTTTTTTAGGAATGAGACAAAAACTAAAAAAATCTCCATGAATTCAAGGCTCCATGGGGTGAGTAATCGATAGGAGAAAAAAAAGTCATTAATGGGGGTGAACTATCCCTTAAACCCATTGAGACCTGAAGCCGATTCTGCATGTCTCCTAAATCTCAACAGTTTTCTGAAAATCGTTTGTTTCTATATCAGTGGTGCTCAATCTTTTTCATGTCAAGGACCCCCAAAATGATATGTATTTGGCCGTGGACCCCCATCAAAATATTTTGTTCCAGGGACCCCCAGAAGCAAAGATTTGAGTTAAAAATGTTTGCTTTAAAAATATATATATATTCAAAGATTTGCACACATTTTTACGATTTTTCAAAAATAGCAGATCTACAAGCTCATAGCGCGGCACTCGGTGCCGCGCTATGAGCTTGAATATCTGCTATTTTTGAATAGCCCAAAGTGTAAAATAATGCTTTTTTAGTTCAAATCTCAAAATGGGTTAATGTTCGCCTAATAACATGACATGCCCAGAAGGGGATGCTAGGGTTCATGTGGTTAACAGCCTTTGCTTGCCTCTCACCTCCTCTTCAAAGCAGCTCACGTTCATGTGCAGCAGGGCCAGCCAACGTGCATGGTCTCCTGTTCAGGGAGAGAAAATCACACCATTTTCTTTGCCTGCAACACATAATAATAATAAGACAATATTACTAATAATGCATACACACCACGGTGCTGGACAGTGGCTGACACAACTGATGTCAATGCAAAAAAACTGGTATCAAAGCATATACTTATTTAGCCTACACAACACTTTTTATTTTATTTAACCCATTAAGACCGGGAACGCATCTTGTGCGTGTCATTTTAAGATTTCTTTGGCCTTTCAAAAAATCAGCAGATCTACAAGGGGGGGGTCTCTGGAACAAAATATTTTGAGATGGGGGTCCGTGGCCAAGTACATATAATTCTAGGGGTCCTTGACATGAAAAGGTGTGAGAACCACCGATATAGAAAGATGTTTTTCAAAACACTGGCAGGATTTAGAAGACATTTTGTAGAATCCACAGAAGCAAAGATTTGAGTTACAAATGTTTGCTTTAAAAAAAATATGTATACAGTATATTCAAAGATTTGCACACATTTTCAAGATATTTAAAAAAATAAATAGCAGATCTACAAGATGCCTTCCCGGTTTGAATGAGTTAAGCAAAAACAGCCGAGAACCACAGCGAGCCCTCCTCTGTGTCTCATTACAAAGGTACAAGCAGGCCTATCAAGTAGCGTTACTCACGAAGGAGGAAAAAGCAAATAATTAAAGAAAAAAAACAATTTTCCTTTTTTGCTGCATTCCCTTAAATTATATCAGCTGAACATTATTATCACTACCCCTGTGGGCCCGAAAAACAAAAGGGATATAAAGCACAACACTTATCCTGTAAAGTACATGAGTTATGAATGCGCTGCGAGGGGCTGTGGTTCATAATGTAAACGATATACTGTAATGAAAGTCCAAACCAAAAAAAAAAGCAAATCATGTTGGATCCCGGGCTCCACATGTGGGAGAACGGTGTGGCTCGACTGTGGATCTTGTTGGACTTCAGGTGGCAAGCATGTGACACATCAGTCATCTGTGATGTCGGTCGTCTATGACTAAATCTATGACTTATGATCATAAGCATTTGTGTGTCATTTTTGAGTGGTGCCAACCACTCCTACATTTGACTTTGTCCGTGTGTCCGTCCGTCCGTATGTCCGTCCGTATGTTTGAGCACGGCTGATTGGTCAAGCTTCACGTGACAACATATTGTTGCTGATTGTTGCGGATGCAACCAGTTGCACTTTCAAAAGGCACCACTCTCTTCACACTGGGTGTGATTTTTTGAGTGGTGCCAACCACTCCTATATCTGGCTTTGTCCGTGTGTCTGTCCAATAAACAAACATTGATGACAACATCAATACGGGGCACATCAAAGGCACCACTCTCTTCACACAGGGTGTGATTTTTAGCGGCGCTATACCTGACTTTGTCAGTGTTCACCGATAACGTTCTGATTGGTTAGCTGACACGTCAACAAAGTGATTGGTCAAGCTTCACGTGACACGTGGCTATAAACACATTATAAACACATATCGATGACAAAATGTATCAAAGGCGCCGCTACCTTCACACAGGGTGTGATTTTTTTATTTCGTTGGGCTATTCAAAAATAGCAAATATATTTCTCATATAAGCTTGTAGATCTTCTATATTTTTTAAATCATGAAAAGTTGTGCGGACAAAGTTTTTGGCGGACATTTGTAACTCAAATCTTTGCTTCTGGGGGTTCCTCCTGTAAGGAAATATTTGACAAATGTTCGCTTTAAAAAATATATAATCCAAGATTTTGCCACGCATTTTCACGATTTTTCAAAAATAGCAGATCTACAAGCTCATAGGTCGCTATTTTTGAATAGCCAAATAATTCTTAAAATGACACAAATGATGCTTTCGAGGTCTTAAAGGGTTAAAATACAGATGAATATTTTAAAAAGTATAAAACGTACGTGAAAAGAAATGTATGGAGATAAATCTGTGGCCTATACTGGCAGTGTTCACAAGAAATGTGGCACTGACTGAGCAGTTTGCACGATTAGCTCTGGACATAAAACCTTCTTGGCAGCTATAGACAGCAGAGTCACACCGTAAAACATTCATGTTCAAGTCATGAACAGCAACAGATCTGTAATAACATAAAGATTCATATTAGCCAATTCCAAAGAATCCATTTAAATAAGACCGGGAGAAGCATCTGTGTCATTTTTAGATTTGAGCTTAAAAGGCATTCTTTTACACTTTGGCTATTCAAAAATAGCAGATATACAAGCTCATAGCGCGGCACCGAGTGCCGCGCTATGAGCTTGTAGATCTGCTATTTTTGGAAAATCGTGAAAATGTGTGCAAATCTTTGATTATATATATTTTTAAAGCGAACATTTTTAACTCAAATCTTTGCTTCTGGGGGGGTCCCTGGCACAAAATATTTTGAGATGGGGGTCCGCGGCCAAATACATATAATGTTGGGGTCCTTGACATAAAAAAGTTTGTGAACCAATGATAGCAAAATACGTTTTTTCAAAAAAAAATGTTAAGATTTAGAAGACGACATTTTGTAGGATCGGCCTCAGGTCTTAATAGGGTTTAAAAACCTGGTCCATGGTGAAGCAGAGGACTCTGGTTCCAGCCATCAGCCTCATGTTGACGTCAGGCCTGTGTGGTTCAAGTTTCTGGATCTCAGCCACGGCCCCCCGGAGGGAAGTGAGGCGGTTCTTCCTGCTATCCAGACCAGTGAAGACCTCCCCCATGCTCTTCTAACCTAACTGGGACAACAGCAAACTATGAGCTGTGACTGGGAGCCCAGGTCAAATAAACAGCACACACTTTTAACACATCGGGTGCCAGCATTTTATAACAACAGATTACGTTCGGTGCCGAAATCTCACCGTTGAGCTGCACAGCGCTGTTTAAGCCGTAGACTCCACGACGAGCATTCCATGAGGGAAAAAAAAGCATGCCTCCATTTTGCCCGATGGTCCTGGCTAACGCCTGGAACGATAACGTCGCTCACGCGAGTAACAATGGCGGAGCGATCGTGCACACAAAATGAGTCGTTTTCCCCAGAGTCAAACGTTTCGGCGTTATAGGGGTTTTAGAGAAGGAAATAAGAGCAGAAGCGGATGTGCGGCATGTTTTTTGACACGATGATGCATCTGGCCCATCCTTCTCAGATTCACCGTGTGTGATCCCAAAGCTGCTCCAGCCCCTCCCGTATGGAAAAAAAAAAAAAAAAAAAAAAAGACACCAAACACGGTTCGGACCGTGTTCGGCACCAGAGCGCTACTATGTGAAAACACGGTCCAGACCGTGTTCGGCACCCGATGTGTTAAAAGGTACAGTAAAGGTTGTTACACACCGGGGCGATTTTTTCGTGCGAATAATGCGTTTTTTTTTAAAACCTTATAAAGTCAATGGCTCCGTACATGGAGCGAAAAAGCGAAAAAGCATCTTTTAATTATTCGGAACGAGTCCGAATTTTGCGTATATTCGCTATTTTCGCCGGTGTGTAAGGACCTTGAGATTCAAAGATTTGCACACATTTTCACGATTTTTCAAAAAATAGCAGATCTACAAGCTCGTAGCGCGGCACTCGGTGCCGCGCTACGAGCTTGTATATCTGCTATTTTTGAATAGCCAAAGTGTAAAATAATGCTTTTTTAGCTCAAATCGAAAAAGTGACACTGATGCGTTCCAGGTCTTAAAGGGGTTAATTGTGATACCGATAAATAGGAACTTAAAAGTACAATGCGTTAGTGCTATTATTGGTCCAAGCTGGAACACGACCGATATTGATCATTAAAGATCAATATGCTCCGAAAATGCCTGCATTGCCCACCCCTGATGAATGGGCCGCGAAAACGCTTTCAAGATTTTCAAGTGGGGGCCCTGATCCTCCAGACCATTGGTTCTCAAAGTTGGGTCCGGGGACCCCCAGGGGTACTTGAGGGGGTTCCAGGGGGTCCCCAGCTAAATGGTAGTTAGGAACCAAATGGACCCTTATGGGTCTGTAACTCAGAGAGTGTACAAATGGAACCAAATGGACCCTAACGGGTCCATTTGGTTCCATTTGTACACTCTCAGGGTTAAATTAACATTGATTTTACAATATAGATTGGGGTCCAAGAGATATAAATAACATTAAATGGGGGTCCGTAGGCCTAATGCATGTCAAACTGGGGGTCCAAGAAATTAAAATGCTTGAAAATCACTGCTATAGAGCCGTAAAAATCTTCTCTTATGGGGGTCCTTGGCATATCTTTTCAAATGGGGGTCCGCGGGCTAATAAGTGCCAATATGGGGGTCCTTGACATGAAAAAGTTTGAGAACCACTGCTCCAGACAACGTCGGGAACCCGCTGATCATAGCATAGCGGCGACACAAAAATAAGAATAAAAAATCCTCTATGAAATCGTCTCATAATGAAGCCATAACTGGGAGGTGCCTCTGAGAGAGTCAAAGCCTCATCTCGTGCGGTATACGAGGGGCTCATTAGTTTTGATGTTGGCACAGATTCGCGGTGGCATCTCTCACATATCCACTGGGGAGTTCGCTATAAGCCACCGCGTCGTGAGTCTCACCTGCACTGTCGGAGCTGTCTGTGTAGTCTGTGGTACAGTGACCTCAAACAGGCTGGCACATCTCACCAGAGAGCCCATTACTGTATTCCTTCTCCTGGATCTAGCCGGTGGGACGCAGCCAACATCTGGTAGGGGACTCACACAGTCCAACCTGAAATCACCGAGCATGAATGAACACACGTGCATACAGTATATACACGTATATACAGTTGGTGGACGGAGTACTCAACCCGAGTGCTTGAGTAAAAAAGTACAGGTACTAATGGTCAAATTCACTCCACTGCGAGTAAAAGTAGCTCACTCAAAATGTTACACTCGAGTAAAAGTACAAAAGTAATTGCTTTTAAATATACCTAAGTATTCAAAAGTACATGCTTTTAAAAATACTTAACCCATTAAGACCGGGAACGCATCTGTGTCATTTTTAGATTTCTTTAGGCTATTCAAAAATAGCAGATATACAAGCTCATAGCGCGGCATATCTCTCTCTCTCAATGCATTGGTGTAATGTTTTCAAAATGAATTTATATAACCTTGTAAGCGATGTAGTTTGTCTTCGGTAAACACAGTAAGCATTTGATTGAAAATGTATGTTTTTTTTATGTCTGTGTGTGCGTTTTTCATAACATGGACTTCAGATAAGGCCATGGGGAGTTCTTGGAGGTTTGTCAGACTGATTCAGCTGCTGATCAGACCCAGCTCGTTCTTCTCCTGCTGCCGCCATTACCGTGCTTTGTTTTGAGTTGAAACAAACAAAAACTCAAAAACGTTGGTTGGATATATGGATAGGTTTGCGCGCCTGGATGACGTATTTCCGCTTTAATGTAAATCAGGGCTCTTCAATGTTTTTCGGGGCCAAGGACCCCTTAGCTGATCAGAGATGAAGCAGGGAGGGACCTCATACTGTATATTCTTATTTTTTAGAATACTTTGCACTGTTCAGCTCACAACCCCAGACTTCGTCATTGGAATAGTCGGCCAGCTCGGTGCAGTTTTGGAGAAGTATAAAAACTCCTGACTAGACACATAACTTCGACATGCGTGAGAGAACACTTTTTCCGTGTGAAATTCATCGAACCTCAGAATGGTGAAGTACAGCAGTGTGTTCTTCACAGCTTCTTCACAGCTTTCATGAAATCTTGACAATTCAGCACTAATTTATTTGGCAACGCTACGAGTGACTCCCTCGTGCCCGTGTATCATGCAGTTTAACCTGTAACCAGGGTTGCCAGATCTGCTTATTATAATTTCCCCCGCAAGATTTTATTCGAAAATAGCCGATCTACAAGCTCACAACGCGTCGCATCGCGACGCGTTGTGAGCTTGTAGATCGGCTATTTTCAAATAGCTGATGTACATGTTAAAGTACTATTGTGGCCCATAGTCGCTTCTTTTGGGCTGGTTTTCCTTAGACCTGGTTGCTTGTTTCTCTCGCAGAATCTGGCAACGCTGCCTGTAACCTGCGTAGCATGCAGTGCCTCCATCAGGCGCACACACAGGAGCCAACCAGTGCTCGAGCACCTGCCTGATTGCTTTCATAGGAGAAATTGCCCTTCTCTTATTTGAATATCGGTCTTGTTGAAACACAGTTGCTCTCCACCCTGCTCTCGTTCAATACAATGTGGGTTAGGTTGCTTTGTTTTCTCATCCTGATGAAGTCTGAAAACGTTTTAGTTGAGCATGGCAGCCTCCATGTTTCTTGTTAAAACCAGAGTATAAAAAGACACGAAAATAGCAAATTAAGCTGTCAGCACTCGCTATGCAACACTTTTAAAAATACGCAGCAGAAGAAGGAAATGTAAACATTTCTCAGACATAATGGGTGTATATGAAAGACACATGTACATTTGAGAGTTCAGCGGTGCAAACATAGCTATAGGCCCTGGTCTACGGAGATGTGGGGGGGAAAAAAGTGATATGGTCAGAATGATGAGTCATCCTTCACCATATTCTCCACAAGGGGGCAAGTGGATGCTGAATGCTTGACCCTTTCAGTGCGGGTGTCTGGTGGCTATGTTATGCTGTGGGAGTTTTTTTTTTCCTGACATAGTTGGGGTCCACTTGTCCCCAGAGTGTGTCAAACTATGACATGTAGATGCCGGGTCCAATCTGGCCCACCGATAAATAGGAACATAACCCATTAAGACCTGGAACGCATCTGTGTAATTTTTTGATTTGAGATAAAAAGCATTAATTTACACTTTGGCTATTCAAAAATAGCAGATCTACAAGCTCATAGCGCGGCACCGAGTGCCGCGCTATGAGCTTGTAGATCTGCTATTTTTGAAAAGTCGAGAAAATGTGTGCAAATCTTTGAGTATATATCTTTTAAAGTGAACTCAAATCTTTGCTTCTGGGGGTCCCTGGAACTAAATATTTTGAGATGGGGATCCGCGGCCAAATACACATGCATTTTGCGGTCCTTGGCATGAAAAAGTTTGAGAACCACTGACAAAGCAACACAAGTGTCATATGCACCCATATGTAAGGGGGGGGGGGGGGGGGGGGGGAGTAAATTCATGACCATTTATCTTTTTTTGTATCTACGCACAGCAACCACTCTCTCTCTCTCTTACTATACTGCTGCCTGTGCCACCTGCCGCGTCTGCAGCTTGTTGTGTGTACTTAGGAAACAATAGGTGCCCGTTAACCACCCACTGTGCATAAGCACCTACCACCCCGCACTGAAGACGACTAAAGCCCCACTTAACGTCATCAGAGACACAGTATAAAAGCAGAGTACTCGGGTACGTGACACCTGTAAGCAAGGCTGAGACAAGTGTACTCTGCAATATATACTGTGCAATCGACTGTATACTGCTGCTCCAGTCCAAGAAAAGAAAAGTTGACTTCGAAGGTCGGATACAAGGTCTTTCTATAATTGGAAAGATTGTTTTTTTCTTGTGTGAGAGGCCAAGGGTAAACCTGTGTGTCTTCATGATTTGCTCGCTAAAGAGTACAGTTTCATATGACACTATGAGCTATTACAGAGACAACTAAGAATGCAAAAGTTAAACAAGCTTGAAGTAGCTCTGAAAAACAGCGATCCGTGTTCACCAAAAAAATCGAGAGACTCATGATCGGAGCTGTCAAGGCTAGCTAATATATTATTGCCAACAAAAATAGGCGGTGCTGCTGCATTGAAGCCATATACTCAGAGGGGGAAATTCAATTCATCAAAGCATGCATGCTGGCGGCGGGCTGAGCTGATGTGCCCGGGGGCGCAAACAGGCTTTTGGTAATATCAGCTTGTCAGGAGATACTGTGGCAGAGTAAGTTGTAAGTTAATACCAAACATAAAAGTATTGCTTACTAGGCAATCTTCTTCATAGGAAAACTACATTTATAATGTGAAACACTTTGTAGTTATATACAACAAAAGCTGTAGCAGCATGCGTGCGTGTGTGCGTTTGCGCATGCACAACTATAATCTGGCCTGCATGATGTGGCATTTTGCCCAAACCGGCCACTGGCAAAAAAATGACTTTCACACTCTGCCTAAGAGGAAAGGGTCACTGCAAATCTATTATGAGTGATCTGCTTTATCCTATGATGAAATGTTTCTATCCTGATGGGAGTGGCCCGTCCAGGATGACACTCTTATCCACATGGGCACGAGGTGTCCCTGAATGGTTTGATGCATTGGTTCTCAAAGTGGGGTCCAGGGACCCCCAGGGGTCCTTGAGGGAGTTCCAGGGGGTCCCCAGCTAAATGATAGATTAGGAACCAAATGGACCCTTATGGGTCTGTAACTCAGAGAGTGTACAAATGGAACCAAATGGACCCTAACGGGTCCATTTGGTTCCATTTGTACACTCTCAGAGTTAAATTGACATAGATTTTACAACATAAATTGTGGTATGTAGCCCTAATGCATGTCAAACTGGGGGTTGAAATTAAAATGGTTGAGAATCACTGCTAGAGCCGTAAAAAAATCTTCTCTTATGGGGGTCCCTGGCATATCTTTTGAAATGGGGGTCCACGGGCTAATAAGTGTCAATTTTGGGGGTCCTTGACATGAAAAGGTTTGAGAACCACTGGTTTGATGAGAATGAAAATGACAAGAATCATACTGTATGTTATGGCCTCCACAATCACTCCATCTCTGGTAGTGAGGAGAGCACTACCGTCATCAAAATATCAAATGAAGGAATATCTTGTTAGTTAGCATTGTGTTCCATCACTCCACTAGAATTCCAGAGACACGTAGAATATATTATGCCACGGTACTTTGAAACTATTCTGGCAGCTTGTGGTGGTCCACAACACTTTATTGACCACTTTAAACCCTATACTTCGTTGACCGGGGGGCCCCCAGGGGTCTATACTCGGCCCCCCTCCTATGTAACAAATCTCTTAGCAAAAAAAAAAATATATAGCAGTACTACAAGCTCACAACCTGTCGCAGCGGAAAGCATTGTGAGCTTGTACATCTGCTACGTTCATGGAATGAAAGTGAGGCAAATATTCACCTACAGCATTGGTTCTCAAAGTGGGGTACGGGGACCCCCAGGGGTACTTGAGGCGGTTCCAGGGGGTCCCCAGCTAAATGATGGATAGGAACCAAATGGACCCTTATGGTTCTGTAACTCTGAGAGTGTACAAATGGAACCAAATGGACCCGTTAGGGTCCATTTGGTTCCATTTGTACACTCTCAGAGTTAAATTAACATTGGTTTTATAATATAAATTCGGGTCCCAGAGGTATAAATGCCATTAAATGGGGGTCCGTAGCCTAATGCATGTCAAACTGGGGGTCCTTGAAATTAAAATGGTTGAGAATCACTGCTATAGAGCCGTAAAAATCTTCTCTTATGGGGGTCCCTGGCATATCTATTCAAATGGGGGTCCGCGGGCTAATGAGTGTCAATTTGGGGGTCCTTGACATGAAAAAGTTTGAGAACCACTGACCTACAGTATTATGGTATGTCAACAATAGGGACACTCGGGTTCATGTGATTAAAACACATTGATGTTGTTTTAGATCCATCTGCCTGTATATACCTATAACACATATGCAAAAACAAGTAGGCAGCGCTATCGATGTGTTTAGAGACAAATGGTCGTAGCATGGTCTGTCCAGGGCTATTTGTTTTGCCTTGTAGCTTGGCTGGTGAACTCCTGATGCTAACACCACCCGGTGACAATTAACACACTTCCATGACATTAATGGGAAAATAATCACCAGGTTATTAAGAAACCAATTATGCACATAACTAATATGACAATTAGACATTATGGCAAAGCCTCTACCTATGAATTAATTATCATTGTGTTAAGGTTCAATTAGCCTTGTCTGATGTAAGAGCCTGGAGCTGATAACAATTTTCTATTCTATTATCGACTGATAGAAGAGGAAGGGGTGACATTTCCAGTAGTTTGTCTTCTCAAAGATACTCAATGACTTCAACTGCAAAGAGACCAAAGTGAAGCAGAACTTCTCCTTGATGACTAATACTTGAAACAACAGAAGTTAACTCTGATTGACATCAAGCCTGTAGATTGGAATCTAACAGCTTATCTAGAGTATACCTGAACGGGCAGTGTTTCCCAAAGTATTCTCTGAAGGTGTGCTGCTCCACATCAAACGAGGCGCTTGCTTTGAAGGCTGGCAACCTTGCTAGCCCTCAGCGGCGCCACCTGCTGTTTGACCAACACTGTTTGCTGTTTTCACATTAGTCCACTTTTCTGGCAGCTCCTACAGAGAGAGAGAGAGAGAGACACACAGACAGACAGACAGACAGACAGACAGACAGGCAGACAGTGACAGAGGGACACAGAGGCAGAAAGCAAAAAGAGAGACAGATATGCAAGACAAAGTGTTCTGAAGCAGGAGGGAAAGATGTACGAAAATGCACCAGGAGGAAGTATAGGAAGAAAGTTATTGAAAGAGAGACAGAGAGCATAAACAAAAAGTGAAAGCAACGAATGTGGCACAGGTGAATGCTATAGGAAACTCAATGGAGAATGGTTTTCACTCTTTAACCTCCAAATGTTTTTAGAAAATGCCTGAACATCAAATGTTTTAGAAAATGCCTGAACATCAAATGTTTTAGAAAATGCCTGCACATCAAGGGGGCACTCTTAAAGTATGGCCGTCCACTCACAAGGCTTACAAGGTTACAAGGTTTGTAAGGTATGGTCTTACATGTCCAAGACATTTGCAGACACATGCCCACGTATGTATGCATGCATGCACACACACACGCATGCACCCATGCACCCATTCACCCATGCATTTAATTTATACCCACCTATCCACCTGCTCCCTAAAGCTATCTGGTGTTGGGGCATTCTCTGGCATCCCATCCTTTGTAAAAAATAATCTCATAAGAGGGGTCACAACATAGCCGTCCATCAGGAACTGTGCCATGACGTCCTTCCTGTCCACGTAGAGGTAAGCACAGCACAGCGAAAGTTCCGGAATCAGGTTTCCACGTTACCCTGATTGCACTCCAAAACTAACTTAATAGGTTTCAAGTGGTTAATTGTGAACATTGACTTTTTTCGCACCATCTCTTCAGGGCAGCATAGTGAGCCTATACCAACAATTGTCATGAAACTCCAGCCATCCATTCATAAGTTATTTTGGCAACAGACAGACAGTCAGACTGGACCAATAACAATAGCCTGCCACCAGTGGTGGAAAAAAGTACGAAAATGTTTTACTTAAGTAAAAGTATCAATACTGCGGTGTAGAAGTACTCTGTTACAAGTAAAAGTCCGGAATTCAAAATGTACCTGAGTAAAAGTGCAAAAGTATTGGTATCAAAATGTACTTAAAGTACCAAAAGTAGAAAGTAGTCATTATGCAGAATGTCCCATTTCACAAGTTTTCAAATGTATAAAAAATCATTTGAAAATAGCAGATCTATAAGCTCACAATGCGTCGCATCGCGACGCATTGTGAGCTTGTAGATCTGCTATTTTCAAATGGCCGAAATGTATATATAGTACATGTAGGGCAGTACATGTAGGGCAATCTACAAAGTAACTAGTTAGTTAGTAACTAGATGGTTGAGTGTTGTGTAGTTATTTATATAAAGTATATTTTGTCCAGAGCAGCCCTGATGTTTCAGTACTTGGTAATGAGGCTATGAGGGGCAGTCCTGGGGCGAGGCAGAAGATATTCCGCACACGTCATTGATAATGATTAGGCGGCTCTCCAAAAAGGTCATAGAATCCATCTCCTGCTCCGAATTCAAGCGTAGGGCTGAACCCCACGTCAGGAACGCTCACCTGCCCCTGTCAACCAGTTTGCCAAATCAACCCCCCCGTGGGTACCTTTTCACCCATCTCCTAATCAATGGCTTTAAATATTTAGCCGTCGACATTTCATATTCTCTCTTAGCTCGATTCACAAAGAGTAATTTCACTGTAACTGAAAAAGTTTTGACAGATTGAAAACTGGACCATCTGTGATGGCGGGGGAGTTACCACTTTCACTCGTCAGATTCAAAATAATTAAAATGAATGCGTTACCTCAAATCCTATTTCCCTTTTCAGACTCCTCTTTTTCCGTTCTACGCAAATCCCTTTTTTAACTTGCTTAATGCCACTATCATCTGTTATCTGGGCTGGAAAATCACCTAGGATTTCCAAAAACAAATCTTCAAAGGCTCTTAGCAGGATGGGAGCTTTGCCTTACCCAACGTGCTGCTTTATTACTGGGCCTAAAAACCTCCAAAAGATTAGAAACTGTTGTAATTACTCTGACATTATTATTGGTGTGGTGTGGAAGCCAACTCCTGCGCTTCATCCTCTCTCCCTGCATTATGCTTCATTTGTGCTCTGCTGTACGGCAGTATCGCACGCTGAAAATAGCCAAGTTGCAAGTAACAACGACGCATCTAATCTGTGACCCTTTGTGAGCTTGTAGATCGGCTTTTTTTCCGATGGTACACTAGTGATCTTATCGTACTTTCCTTATGAGAAATCTGGAAACAGTTCAGGAAAGAGTTTTGGACTGAAATCTCGTTCCGGCCTCACCCCTATTTGCAAAAATCTCGTATTTTTACCCACTACTTTAGATCAAGCCAATACTAAATGGAAAAATAATTAAGGGCCTTGTCTCTTTTTGTGACCTCTCTTTTGATGGGATGTTTGGGTAGTCTGGAAAACTTTGCCACGAAACATGATACACAAAATCATGGTACTGTACGAACAGATAATTTCACTTGCATAATTTTGCAACTACAAACACTCATTTAAATTCCATCCATAATTACCAGAGAAAAACCCTGTTAGAGACTTTAATGTCTTTGCCAGAATCACTAAATGATATCTCATCGATATATAATCTTTCATCTCCTCACAACTGTCTTCTGGCTTGAGATTGGTGGAGACTTTATGTGCTCGTCTGAGCCTTAGTCAGTTTAGTTTGGTTCACAGGATCCATTACAGTATATAGGGCAAGGCTGAGTAAACTGTTTCCCGATACAGATCACTCTTGTAGCAGGTGCTCTTTCTCCCCCAGCAGACCACACACATATTTTTCTCTTGCACAAAAACGTATACCTCTATTTGGATGTCTTTCTTCTGACACCCTTTCAGTAGTTCTTGGCTTTTCCCTGCCCGCGTGCCCCTTAATTGCTATCTTTGGTGTGTCTGCTGCTGGGGACAGGTTTATCAAAATGTCAGACTGACCTGCGGTCACGATTGCTTCCCTAATAACCGTATATTACTTCTTTGAGTAGTCCTAACTCCACTTCACAACATGCTGCTTCACAGCCATGCCAGTATCCCCCTGATAAAGCATGCAGTCTCTTGTCTTATTGCTTAATTATAAGAGAAATCTCTCAGACTTCCTATTTTCAGTTAATACCTGTAATGTGCATGGAAGTGTGTTTTTCTTCTTAAAAAGGAAGAAGAAAAAGAAAGGAACCAGCTTGGCTTCAAAGAGAGAGGCCACACCGACTGCCTTCTCATCTGGAGGGAATAGACAGAAAAGCATTGGGAGGGCAACACTTGAGAGCCCACCATTATACAAAAATCACAGACCCAATTATAATTCTTGGATGAAATGTCATTTGCATTTGTTTGCGTGTGCTTTGTTCAGTGAAAACTCATTGGCCTCCGTTTCTTCTGCTTATTATTCAATTATTCTGATTTCCTACCCGTTTTATCCAGGAAGAAATTCAGGGAGGCCTTGATACTGTTGAAGAAGAGGTCTAATACCGTGTTGTATACAGTACGTACTCCACATAGGCCATCCACCATCCACTCCTCTGAGGTCAGCTTGGCCCTGAACAGCTCCAGATTGCTCTGAGGCGCGAGAGGGAGACACAATGAAACTTGTCTGTACCGGCATTTGAAATTATTTCTGAAGTCTTCAATCGCAAGTTTTAACTCTTTAAGACCGGGGACGCATCTGTGTATCATTTTTAGATTTCTTTGGGCTATTCAAAAATAGCAGATCTACAAGCTCATAGCTACGAGCGTGTAGATCTGCTATTTAAAAAAAAAAAAAACGTTAAAATGTGGGTAAATCTTTGAATATATATATTTTTAAAGCGAACAGTTGTAACTAAAATCTTTGCTTCTGGGGGATTCTACAAATGTCTTCTAAATCCTAACAGTTCTTTTGAAAATGTATTTAGCCGTGGACCCCCCTATCTCAAAATATTTTGTTCCAGGGACCCCCAGAAGTTGTAACAGAGTAAAAAATGTTCGCTTTAAAAATATATATAATCAAAGATATGCACACATTTTCAGGATTTTTCAAAAAATAGCAGATCTACAAGCTCATAGCGTGGCACT
Source organism: Gymnoscopelus microlampas (assembly GCF_963454915.1). Classification (NCBI taxonomy): domain Eukaryota; kingdom Metazoa; phylum Chordata; class Actinopteri; order Myctophiformes; family Myctophidae; genus Gymnoscopelus; species Gymnoscopelus microlampas. The sequence goes on along the minus strand of NC_139951.1, from coordinate 33,713,535 downwards.
CGGTGCCGCGCTATGAGTTTGTATATCTGCTATTTTTGAATAGCCAAAGAAATCTTAAAATGACACAGATGCGTTCCCGGTCTTAATGAGTTAAGATAATCTCTGTCACGGAGAGAAGGGATGATGAAATGCGGGTGAAACTGAAAAATTCTATGGAATTGAAAGTTTCGCCGCATCAAATACACTGTAGAAGAACCCCTATTATCTGCCCTTCCCTTTGTAACAACCTTGGGAGCAGAGAGTGGATCTTTCTCTCCGGAGGAGCGTATCAGTCCGTAAAAAAACCTGTTCAGCCTTTCAGAGCGGTCCTAAAAGGCTGAGTAGGGTAGTCTTTTTGCCCTGCCATTCTGTCATAAGACGGGCTGCATGGCCCAGGATCTCACGGAGTTGTGGATCTCCTCCTGCACATTGTCCTTGGCACACACACAGTCGCGCACATCCTGGATATATGCCCAGAAAAAAAGAATAACTTAAATAAGTACAAGGATGGGGTACTATATACTCTGCTAGGCATTAATTGGATATGGCTCAGGACTATAACGATAAAAATCATGCAACACTAATGAAATCACTCCTAAAATGGATCTTAACTCTTTAAGACCGGGGGAAGCATCGTCTGTGTCATTTTAAGATTTCTTTGGCTTGTAGATCTGCTATTTTCGAAAAATCGTGATTTCTGCCAATCTTGGAATATATATTTTTGAACATTTGTCAAATATTTTGTTCCAGGGACCCCCAGTAGCAAAGCTTTGAGTTACAAATGTCTGCTTAAAAAAAATCTAATATTTACACAAATGTTCATGATTTTTTAAAAATATTAGATCTAAAAGCTATGAGTTTGTATATCTGCTATTTTTTTAATAGCCAAAGAAATCGAAAGTGACAGAGATACGTTCCCCGGATTGAATGGGTTAAATGCATAATGCTTTCTTACAGGGTTAGGGTTTGTGGTAATTTACCATAAACACATCTTGCATTGCACACTCCTGTGCTTGTCAGGGTCAAGGAGAGAATGGACCAACCTTTGCACTCTGCCCAATGATAAATCTACTGCAAGCAGGTTCCATTAAACCCGCTTCCAAGGTCTCCATAAGTAGCTTAAGTGTGCACACACAACGGTATAAAACAGTCAAGTTGACATAGGGGGCTCTTGAGTGCTTGGCGCATGCGGCCTGTTCCGTCTCCAAAGCTACAACCATCCCCAAAGACAGCGGAGAGTGCATTGGCTTGTACCAATGCAAAGAGAAACACTCCCCCATTTCATCTTTTTTGCTCTTTGGGGAGCCGCCCGGCCCGCGCCGCCGCGGCTTCTGGGAAGACCGGCGGCATCAAACCGCCAGCCAACACAGCGTCAATCAAACCGTATATCAGTGATTGAGCGCCTCTCTCCTGTTCCGGATCTCTTCCAAAATTCAGCATGGGGACTGGGTGAACTGTTTATGTCATACACTGCTGCTGCATCCTACTTTTGCTCCAAGAAATGACAAGGACTGAAAGAAAGAAAGCATCCGCTTGATGCAGTAAGGTAAAGTGGTAAGAGATAACCATGGAAGGAAAAGTCTGAATGAAATATGTAATGGGCCGGTAAATAAATAATGAAATACAACATAAGTAAATATAGAATGAATTGTGGCGCTCCCTCCCTGTAAGGAATGCATCTGACCTTGTGGCTGTTCCAGTTGAGACACTCCTCTGCATCTCTGCGTCTCTCTGAGCCAAGCATCATCAGTGTGTCTCCACACATCCAACACGGAGCGGAGCGCACCACCTTCACAGAGACACTGGGGGGAGATCGCGGAATGCTGCTGCCTTAGGCCACGTTTTCCACCCTGGAAGGAGGTTTCACTTAAGTTGCGGATTCAAGCACCCGCAAACACCGTTAAACTGTGTAAACACTGTGTAAACGGACGGCACATTTGATACTTTATTTTGCCGTTTTCTGTAGAGACCGTTGTCGTGTAAACCAGTGGTTCTCAAACTTTTTCATGTCAAGGACCCCCTAATTGACACTTATTACCCCGCGGACCCCCATTTGAAAAGATAAGCCAGGGACCCCAATAAGAGAAGGTTTTTACGGCTCTCTAGCAGTGATTCTCAACCATTTTAATTTCAAAGACCCCCAGTTTGACATGCATTAAGCAACGTACAGACCCCCATTTAATGGCATTTATACCTCTGGGACCCCAATTCACATTGGAAAACCAATGTTAATTTAACTCTGAGAGTGTACAAATGGAACCAAATGGACCCGTTATACTCTCTGAGTTACAGACCCATAAGGGTCCATTTGGTTCCTGTCCATCATTTAGCTGGGGACCCCCTGGAACCCTGGGGGTCCCCGGACCCCACTTTGAGAACCAATGGTGTAAACAGCACCTTACTCTGGTGCTGCCACTTTCACCCACCGTCAGCTGTAATGGAAGACCATAATCAAAATAATCTAGCTAGCAACAGGATATTTTCCTTTCTTTCTAGGTTTTACTAAATGCATGTGATATGGCCTAATTTATCTTATGGAGAGACACAGGAGACGGATTAGGGGAGTGACATGCAGAAAATATTCCAGCCGGCTAGGAATTGAACCTGGGACTTGCTGTCGGGCATGTTGTGAACCCATGTGCTACGAGCCCTCACCACTGGGCTATCGGGCATAGATATAGAAATCTAGATACCTCATTGGCCTCTGCCGTTCGTTGGAGCGACTGGTATCGCGGTCGCCATTTTAGAGTAGGCAAGCTACCATTCAAAGTGACTACTGGCCTATCACAGCGCGTTGACTACTGGCCAATCACAGCGCATAGACTACTGGCCAATCACAACGCGTCTAACTAACTTTTATATGTCTATGCTATCGGGGCCCACTTCATCGTTCTTTAACCACTTCAGCACTATATACTTTGTTGTATGACGAATAGTGAAAATAGCCAATCTATAAGCTTACAACACATCGTGTCAGATGCCTTGTGAGCTTGTAAATCTGCTATTATCGCTATTTTTCGTTATTTCAACCATTTTGGGACCAAAATAGGTTGAAAGTGGTTCAATTATCAAATAAAACAAACAGAGCTTACAATGGATACAAGCTTTGATTAGGCAAACATTTACATCTGGAATTAAACGGGTTGATTTTATTGGATAATTTAAAAAAAGTCACACATACGTGGTCAAACCTACCAAGAAATATACCCTGTTGCTAACAAGATGACTTATACTGAGGACCAAAACTTGTGGGCATTTATTTACCACCATCCTATTTATCCATTTATCAGTCTCTACAGACACAGTAATTACACCGACCAAGCAAAGTTGATTACACTTGGCCTTAATAGATTTTACTCAATGATTTTTGCCTAATTAATGGGCCCTCGTTATATGCCCCAAGGTGAGCTCCAGGTTGGTCACGTACGTACTGCCACAGCTGCCCCCTGCTGGCGTAGCTCTGTACTGCAGTGTCAGGGATGACACTTCAACTTGCCTCTGTACTAGCCCATTGAGACCTGAAGACGATTCTCTCCTAAATCTCAACAGTATTCTGAAAAACGTATGTTTCTATATCAGTGGTGCTCAATCTTTTTCATGTCAAGGACCCCCAAAATGATTGGTATTTGGCCACGGACCCCCATCAAAATATTTTGTTCCAGGGACCCCCAGAAGCAAAGATTTGAGTTAAAAATGTTCGCTTTAAAAATAATATATATTCAGAAGATTTGCACACATTTTCACGATTTTTCAAAAATAGCAGATCTACAAGCTCGTAGCGCGGCACTCGGTGCCGCGCTATGAGCTTGTATATCTGCTATTTTTGAATAGCCCAAAGTGTAAAATAATGCTTTTTAGCTCAAATCAAAAAATGACACAGTTCCAGGTCTTAATGGGCTAGACACCAGCTGGGCCAGAGGTGGTGATGGATGAAGGATGAAGGAAGAGACAGATGTGTAGAGAGACACGGCACCGGCATTGCACACGGCGAGAGCGCGTTCCCCTTATGCACAGCTGTTCGGAGGGAAAAGGTTGATTTAAACAGGTGTGCGACGCGTGATCAGTCTGGCATCCAGTCTCACTTTCAGTCACGCTGAGGCCCTGAAACCTGATGGGGAGCATTTGTCCCCACCTGTGGGCTGAAGTTAATCCATTTAAGACCTGAAGCCGATTCTACAAAATGTCTTCTAAATCACTTTTTTTTTTTTTAAACCTATGTTACTACATCAGTGGTGCTCACACTTTTTCATGTCAAGGACCTCCAAAATGATATGAATTTAGCCGCGGACCCCCCCATCACAAAATATGTTGTTCCAGGGACCCCCCCCAGAAGCAAAGATTTGAGTTACAATTGTTCGCTTTAAAACAATATATATTCAAAGATTTGCACACATTTTCAAGATTTTTCAAAAATAGCAGATCTACAAGCTCGTAGCGCGGCACTCGGTGCCGCGCTACGAGCTTGTATATCTGCTATTTTTGAATAGCCAAAGTGTAAAATAATGCTTTTTTAGCTCAAATGAAAAAGTGACACAGATGCGTTCCAGGTCTGAATAGGTTAACTGAGGTGTGGACGTGAGGTCTCTTGATGATTAACGGTTAAGTTGAGGTTGTAACACAGAAAAATCCTCAGTGTTCATTTAATTAACGCTGGAAGCAATTTTGGCCGCTCATTTCTTTTTTTGTCATCACTTCCAATTTCATGGTTCCAATTGTTCAAATATTGGGTTTTTAGCAACGTAGCTTCTGAATGGTTTCATAATTATTTGTTTGATAGTTATCCGTCTGTGAAGTCTGGGGAGCACTCAGTCTGCCCCGTCCTTCCTTTTTACTTTATACATTAATAATATCATCTGTGCTCTTATAGTGACATGTCATTCCCATCTTTACGCAGGCGATACGGTCATATGCTGTGTCGCAGACTCAGCCCAGCTTGCCACTAGGAATCTACAGCTTGCTTTTAATGCTCTCCAGGATGCCCTGGTTGAGCTTATAGGCTTGTTTTACATGCAAGCAAAACAAAGTTCATGCGGTTCACTAGGGCTAGAACCACCAAATCTTGACAATATAACGTAACCTCTGCAAGTGGGTCTCAGAATACAAATACCTTGGCATCTGGCTTGATGAGAAACTGCCTTTCTCTATAGAAATATAGAGAGATATATCCAGTAAAAAAAAAAACAATTATTGAAGCCACCTTTCTCACAGTTTTAGATTATGGGGACATTATTTATAGGATTGCTGCCCCATCAATTTTAAAGTGCCTTGACACTGTGTACCATTCTGCCCTAAGATGGGTCACTGGGTGACAGTTTGGTACCCATCATTGTACACTCTATGTGACTGCAGGCTTATCCTCTCTGTCAGAGAGACGTGATAAGCACTGGTATCTGTTTATTTTTAAAGCCATTGCAGGAATGCTCCCTCCTTATATTTGTTCTATGTTGAACCCTAGTCCCTATACCAGACCCGTTTGGGTGACTTCCTGATGCTCAGGGTTCCTCTTGCTCAGACAGAGCTAGGCAAGGCAAGGCGTTTTTAATTACTGTTGCAAATGGATGACTCTACCTGTTGGGTATTGTGTTCTGTATTATTACCTCAACTACATTGAAAATGAGGGCCTGCCCCTCAACTGTACCCCCAGAGTTTAACCCATCAAGACCTGAGGCCGCGGACCCCCATCTCAAAATATTTTGTTCCAGGGACCCCCAGATCGAAGCAAGGATTTGAGTTACAAATGTTCACGTTTTTCAAAAATTGCAGATCTACAAGCTCGTAGCGCGGCACTCGGTGCCGCGCTATGAGTTTGTATATCTGCTATTTTTGAATAGCCCAAATAAATCTAAAAGTGAAACAGATGCGTTCCCGGTCTTAATGGGTTAAATAAAGGTTATGATGATGATGATGATGATGATCCTGTATTCTGTATGAATTCTCTCTATTGGATAAAATTCGTGTCATGACCTGAAAACGCATTTTCTGTTTACTAAAGAACTGGAGAGATGCCCTGTTACTGAACAAACACACAATAGCAATGATTACTACCAAAATATAGAGATGTTTAACACTTATTTTAACAAAAGGAAATCGCTTAGCGCGCTTTAAATAAACACTGATTGCTACTGCCCCAGCAAATCACTCATACAGTTTACCGGAGTACAGCATAGGCCTATCTGGGATACAGAAAACAAACTTTGATGATCAAAGATGAAATATAGGGGAAAGGGGAAGTTAATATGAAAAAAAAAAAAAAAAAATCTCTTTCTTTGGTTCTCTTTGTTTTGGATATTGTTGTTGTGTTTAATTAATTTACCATCTGGTTTGGTTCCTAACACAATAAGGTTTGTATTTCACAAGGCCACAAGCATGAAAAGGGCTCCCGCCGTCTGCAAGGAATATTAACATAACCAGGGCATTAAGCGGCTAAAAGGCACATGATTGAGACAATATTCCAATCGTCTAAGGTCGTAAACTAAAAAGAAAAAGAAAAAAAAAAAAAGAACAGCCAAGCGATTTGCTTGTCCACATCAGCTCTGCTGGTTGTTGTGGGAGGGAGGGAGAGAGGGAGGCAAATAATAATAACAGGATAAAAGCTGATTCATCCACACAGGGCTGGGAACAGACAACATGCCAGGGCCCTGTACGGCTATATCAATCTGTAAATAACCCCGATTATGATGACGACTTTAGTGCGCCACGCGCTCCTTATTGGATTTCTAGCTGTGAGCTTCATTTCCTGATAGTGGCACAGCAGACGCAAAGGCAATCAAATGCCTGGGTCATGGCCATAAATCACGGCACATTTTGTCTGGGGGTAATGACTGGGGATGCCGATTCGGTTCCTGACTGGAATATGCACGGCAGGCAGGCGGGCGGGCGGCGGCGCTGATTATTACTGCATAACAAGGGGGCCCTAATTTCTGATGGGAGTAAATTGAGGGCAGAGAACTGGTGTTGTTCATCATCTCATTAGATTGAGTGCGGGGACATAGTGTGAAGGGATGATATTAAGCATGCAGAGCGTACGGAATGTGTATGACTGTGGAGGGGTGGGTCTGTCTCCCATGCACATACTGTATGTACACACACACACACACACACACACACACACACACACACACCTCTGCATGTGCAGCGCAACACAAGCACGAATAAACAAAGCCCAAAACTCTAGCAAAAAAACAGCCCTTTTCCTCATTGGCCTATTGGGAGGCTTTGTCTTGTAACTGTTTATGCTGTGTATGCTGGGTACGGTTTAAGAAAGGGATTCTCAAATTGGGGGCCAGGTACCCTCAGCGGTCGTTGAGGGGTTCCAGGGGGTCCGCAGCTAAATGAAGAACAGTTTAAAGTAAACACTTAAGGCAGCACAATGTAACTTTTTTTGCCAAATCTGTATGAATTGCATTTTTATATCGCTTTTCCAAGTGCTCAAAGCGCTTTACAATGTTTCATTCATTCATACAGGGGGGGGGGGGGCATTGGGAGGTGGAGCGGCGAACAGTCGACGCCAGCGTCCCCACTTTTCCCACATTCACACACCGATGGTGGCAAGCTGGTGCCGCCCGAATCATTGTAGGCAATGTAGGGTTCAGTGTCTTGCCCAAGGACACTTCGACATGTGGACAGGAGGAGCCGGGATTCGAACCGCCCGACCCACGGATCATTGGACGACCTGCTCTACTCTCCTGAGCCACAGCCGCCCCAAATGGTATGGTATGGTACGGTACAGTATGTTAATACAATATAACTTATACAATCGGGGTGGTTGCATTCTGTCTCCCTGCTCTTCTATTGAGATATTTAGATCGTGTCAAAGGTCATGTCTCACCTTAAGACACAGGATCTGACACGAATTCTGATCTGATGGTCAAGATTACATTTATCCCATGAGCAAACAGGCAGGGTCTATTAGCTCAATGGTAAAAATTGCATCAGCTGCGCAGGAAACCAGGTTCAAATCCGGGGTCTAAGAGGAAAGTTACATCGTGCAGATTTGATCTACAAGCTCACAACGTGTGCTATACTGTATACAAATGTTGACAAATCTTCTCTCTTCCCCTGGCATAAAATCTCAAAATCTCAGAAAAGGCCCCACAGCCAAATACATTTTTGGGGTTCCTTGACATGAAGAGGTTGGAGAACCACTGTGGTCTAAGGAGCCATTTCTCACGGGGCATCAGTGAGCAGAGACAGAACGTATGGGATTATGGGAGTGTTGTGTGAAATAATCTACAGAGCAGCACGGCGGTAATGAGAACATAAATCATTGCCTCGGAGCCGGCACGTCCTCATGCTATTCCTCCAGGGGGCCGCTTTGAAAATGTTACACACACTGCTAACACAATCACAAACGTTGAGTCTAAATAAAATTGGCATAAAAATTGCAGGGGGGCCAGACCATTCCACAGCGAGATAGAAAGAAATCAATGTGTGATTTCGTGTTATTCGTTTTCATGACATACTGTACGTTTATACTTTAACCCATTCGATCCGGGAACGCATCCAGAAATGTCTTCAAAATCATAACTGGTTTCTGAAAAACGTATATTGCTATAATATCAGTGGTGCTCAAACTTTGTCATGTCAAGGACCCCCAACATTACATGTATTTGCCCGCGGACCCCCATCTGAAAATATTTTGTTCCAGGGACCCCCCCCAGAAGCAAAGATTTCAGTTACAAATGTTCACTTTCAACAATATATATATATTCAAAGATTTTCACGATTTTTCAAAAAATTTCAGATCTACAAGCTCATAGCGCGGCACTCGGTGCCGCGCTATGAGCTTGTATATCTGCTATTTTTTTATAGCCAAAGACATCTAAAATGACACAGATGCCTAGCCGGTTGAGTGTCTAAATGGAAGTACCGGAATTTGGCGGAAGTACCGACCCAAGGAAATGACGTTGGCGCTTTACAAATCTGTTTACATTCTCCGTGAATAAAAAAGAGAGTGTTGTGATTGGTCGAAAAAGATTGTTTCCGGGGGAAAAGCGTACGACGGAAGTCAGGGCCCTATAGACACTCTCTGCTTTAGGTTGTGAGTCATGACCAGGCTTTTCTCTTCGCAGATGAGTAATGCTGGGAATGAGGCTGTATATAGGATTGACTGGGTTAAAGCGAAGAAAGCTCTGTGCCGAAACGCATAAGCATTTCTCTATTGCGATGTGTGAGCCGAATAAGAGAGTGAAATGTCCTCCTTGAACTGAGATTTGAAGATGTGCTACAGTATCTTTTTCATATTTCTTTTTGAAATATTCTCACTGGATTTTGGGGTTTAAGACTCCACTGAGAATGCCATCGTTAAAGCACCATCTCCTTTTCAAACTCATACTGTACGTGTGTAAGCGTTATTATTCTACCACATTCTAGTCTGTGTGATCATTTTTTCAAATCATTTTGTAGATGTGAACATGATGACACACAGTGCAATGCAGAAAGCTATAATGCACCATTATGTGAAATGATGACATACCTGTCCAGAGTTGCATCATCCCCTCATTACACTTCTGGATGACTAGGATTTTACATCCTCGTTCGAGGAATACCAAATAACTCATAAAGTATGTTCAAGTAATTTGCCATTCTTGGACAAATTATGAAATAGTAATTACGTAAAATACTACTTATAACAATTTCAATAACAATCATGTAGTTCATATATGTATTATTATTTAAATTTTAACAATAATGGTTATAATAATTAGAAAACATTTACAGTATTTTTAAACCCATGATCATTTTAATTGGTCCCAAGCTAAACGTATTAATATATTTTAACCCTTTTATCCATATTGTATATGTTGGCTATTTAAAAATAGCAGATATACAAGCTCACTGCGAGCTTGTACATCTGCTATTTTTGAACGTTTTTTTTTTCTTTAATATTGAAAGTGTTTGAAACATTTTGAATAATTTTGCATATTTTAACACTTCTGGGGGTCCCTGGCACAAAATATTTTCCGATGGGGGTCCGCAGCCAAATACACATCACTTTGGGGGTCCTTTGGGGGGCATAAAAAAGGTTTGAGAGAACCACTGGTATAGCCTACGTGTCTGAACTTAGAAAATGAAGTCTGGACACGCTCCTGTAACTGCTGGGCCCATCTCAGCCCCAAAGCTACTGCTGGCATATTCTTATTCACCGGAGATCACAGGAATTATTGGAATATGAAGCTAATAAGAACATTTAATTCATAACAGGAAACCTGTTCGATCCTTTTTCCATTTTGCTTTCTGTGACAAAAAAAAACTTTGAAGAAGTTCCTGTAAAGTTTGAGCGTGTTTGTTGAAGTGGAGTTTGCAGCAGTCCAGCTAATTGTTAAACATGGTTGCGCACGCGAGTGTGTGTGTCAGTGGTGGAAAAAGTACTCAAATTTTTCACTCAAGTAAAAGTATCAATACTGCGATGTAGAAATACTCTGTTACAAGTAAAAGCCTGGAAATAAAAAAATACTTCAGTAAAAGTACAAAGGTATTGGTATCAAAATATACTTAAAAGCACAAAAGTAAAAGTAATCATTATGCAAAATGTCTCATTTCACAAAAATAGATATACAAGCTCACAATGTGTCGCATCGCGACGCATTGTGAGCTTGTAGATCGGCAAATGGCTGAAATGCATATAGGGCTGAAGTGGTTAAAGTATTATGTTTTGTAATAAAGATCAAAATCTACAAAGTAACTAAAGTTTTCAAATAATTGTAGTGGAGTAAAAGTATAACATTTGCCTCTGAGATGCAGTGGAGTAGAAGTAAAAGTACTGAAAATTGGAAATACTCCAGTAAAGTAAAAATACAAAAACATGTGTGTGCGTGTGTGTGTGTGTGTGTGTGTGTGTGTGTGTGTGTGTGTGTGTGTGTGTGTGTGTGTGTGTGTGTGTGTGTGTGTGTGTGTGTGCGTGCATTTGTGCGTGCGTGCGGCCTGACGATACATAGCCCTAAGACGGTGTCCACTGTCCACCATCAGTTTGAACTTTTCTGATTCCTGCGGGGTACAACTCTCATACCCAGTCAGACGGCCAAATCACCACACAGCAATATGTGAGCAAACAGAGAGCCAACACAGCATATTCCTTTTCACATCCAAATGACTCTACATGATCCAAATGGGAGAGCTGACTGTGTCTTACAAGCAAATTAAATTGCTTTCCTGCTATTACTCGAGGACATCTTGGTTGAGGAAGTAGATGACGGTTAAAATAAAAACTATGCTGGAAGAACGATTTTCTTTACGAAAGTGGGAACTTGCCAGGTCGTGATGGGAACCGCAAGCTCGAGATAACGTGTGCCGAGAAGTTTTCAGAGGGTGAAATGATTACCCTGACCTTCTGCGCACTACAGTACTGAATGTACTTGGATCACAGAACACTTGTGGAAATGGATCTCCCAACCATAAAAAAAATTGGAAAGACAAACTTCTTTAACAGAAAAAAAAAAAGAAAGAAATCACAAGTTAAGTTTTCTGTACCTTATTGCCGACATCCAGACAGTCATAGGTTTTCTAGATGAAAGATTTGTGTGCAGGAACTCCTGGTGCAGGACCTGCTGGCTGATGCCTCGGCCTCTGACGCCCACGAACTCCACCTTATCCAGCTTTTGCAGGTCCAGCAACATACAGTAGAATTATAGGGTTCAGTATCAAGAAGTATCGCTATTGCATTTGATTTCCATATATGCACAAATATAAAAGCTATTATCATCTATTCTAAATCATTTGTCACCAAATAAATGGCTTTCGTGTAATCTAATGTCAAATATACCTTGATGGTCTGGAGTCAATAAAGCAGTCCAATCCAGAAAAGACCAGGATTCGGAAAGGACTCAGGAACTGTCCTGCCATTCCTTTGGTGCTGGTTCAGGTTGACCATTATGTAGATGTGAACAGCTGTAGGATGCTTTAAAAAACATATATAAGATTTGCACAAATTTTCACGATTCAAATAAATAGCAGATCTACAAGCTCGTAGAGCGGCACTTGGTGCCACGCTATGAGCTTGTAGATCTGCTATTTTTGAATAGCCCAAAGTATAAAATAACGGTTATAGCAAAACAATCTTAAAGTGACACAGTATGCGTTCCCGGATTAAACAGGTTAAGGTACCTATTTAACTAGAGATGTGCATAGTTGAGCTACATGGCTGTGTTTTGGCTGAGTTTATTTTGGTGGACAATTATGCAGACGGTGTGACATTATGTTGTATGTCGTGACCCGGATCGGGTTTCCAGGTGGGGGAGGTCAAAGGGGGGGTGAATGTAGCATGGTAGCTCAGCCTGAAGCTCAAAAGCCTAAAGTCTCTCCCTGACCAACGGGGATTCCCTCTTCGCCTATAGCAGTAGATGTTTGTTTTCCCATGGGTTCAAATCCCAGGTGAGATAGAGACACAGACAGTCAGACAGACAGACAGACAGACAGACAGACAGACAGACAGACAGACAGACAGACAGACTCATTACAATAGCTGTTTGACTTGGCTTTCATGGAAAACAACTGCTGTGGAACCTGTTTGTGTTATTATGAGGATATTTCATATCTCCGGCAGCAGAACAATGATTCATGCTGAGGTGTTGCTGTAAGCTGCAGGTTGTTCCACACAGGCACACTGCATGCACCAGAGGGCCAATCTGGGCCTTGACATCTGGGAACTCTGCATTCTCCATGTGTCCCTAAACAGACGCTGCAGGGAGCTCAGGTAGGCCCAAATGTCCTTTGCCTCTTCCAGCGCTGGCACGTCAGGATGTAACCAAGGTCATTAACAACTCAAACCGTGAAGAGACGACAGTACTTTGCTAGGATCGGATGGCTCAGGGTAGAGGACAGAGTACAGCAACTTGCAATAGGCCTGGTCTACAACATACTCCGCTACACCACATGTAACTGTCAAACTACTTCACAAACGTCAATGAAGTCCACAATCACAACACCAGAGGGAGCTCCACTAATCACGTTCAACCCAGATTTGGCTCAAACAAGGGGTTAAATTCGTTCTCCTGTTATGCCACAAAAATGTGGAATGCCCTACCAACAGTCAAAAAAAAAGAAAAAGAGTGTAAATCCCTACTCTCATTCTAAACCGCTCTAAAAGAGCACTTACTTAGCAGTTGGCTGCAATTCGAAACTGGCCCCTGTAAAAGTCAAACCCCTCGAACTGTTTACTGTACATGTTTTTGTTTTCTAACTGTTTATATGATGTTTTGCATAGTAGTGTATATTTGTCTGTCATTAAATGTTTCGATGAATTGAGTACAAAGGACCCCAATGGAAACAAGCCATAGGCTTTCTTGGGTGTAAAATGCTTTTAGCAGCAAACTGCTAATAAAGTATTCAATCAATCAATCAAACAAACAATCAATGATTAACTATCATGTTACTATTTTTGTCTCCGCCAGGCCGAAAGGCATGGCGAGAGAGTATGTTTTACCCCCTGTCCGTCCGTGTGTCCGTCCGTGTGTGTCCTGTCCGTGTGTTACCAGCTAATCTCCGGCACCGTTGGCCCGCTCGCTGCGAAACTGTGCACACGCACTCCCTGGATGCCAACTCAGAACCTCTGCCCCAAGATTTTCACATGGGCCTGTTATAGCGCCACCAGGAGGCCGATTTGTGCGAAACCCATTTTTTTTACATTACTCCTACAGATTTTATCCAAACGTCATGCAAATTGGTACACAGTATCTCTATAGCCATGTGATCAACCCGGATCTGTCCGATTTCCCATATTCCATCCTGATTGGCTAAGGTTGGCTTCCAAAGTTTGCAGGATTGGTCCGTTTTGAACAAAATGCCTCAAATCATGAACGCAGCTTGCAATTTCCGTGAAATTTCACACGCACATTCCCACAAGGCCGAGGAGGAAATGCCACCCATTCCACATTGGCCTGTTATAGCGCCACCACCAGGTTTAGCAAAAGACATTTTTGGAACAAAATGCCTCAAATCATGAATGCAGTGTACGATTGCCATGAAAGGCCTAAGAAGAAATGGCACCCTTTTCACATTGGCCTATTATAGCGCCACCAGGAGGCCACAATAACCTACCTGACCTGGCGGAGACCTGTGCTCCGAGGAGCACTTTTTCTAGTTTAACAATTTTTTACCTACACATCAACATTGGAAGTGTCAATGTTAATTTCACCCTCCTGTCAATGTTAAATTAATACTCTGGATTTTACTGCGTAGAGTATAGTGTAGCCTACCACAGAAAGATGTCTTCCGGTCCGTCATAGTTGAGCTTAGTGGCAACACCTTCAACAATGTTCTTTTTCTAAAGGGGGTGAAGTAACGGCTCTTCTACTGTATGTCCTCCAACAGTGTGCCATCTTGGTTACCTCTTACTGGATGCATTCCAGGGCAGCATATCTATATGGATATGGAGAGAGAGAAAGAGAAAAAGAAACATAATAAATGAATGTACTGTACAGTACAAGAAACTCTAATTATAGAGAAAGTAGAGGCTATTAAAAAGTGCCAACAATAATGCTTTGTAGCAAGTATGGGTCCAATGTTGGAACAACGGCCTGTTAAACATTGGCATAAGTTGATTACTGACATTGGGCCAACTTTCATTTGGCTATTGGGGTAACACTGTCTCCACTTTGTTGTTATAGTTTTTTTTTAGTAGACAATATTGTAAACTAGGCAACACAAATTAATAATATATCATGTCATGATCTCATGTGCAATGGCTTTTCCAAGGAACGTCTGTTTGTGAGCTTGTTGTCTGCTAAGTGCCAACTATGCCATAACAAGAGGCAATTCGAGACAGAGGCTAAGTTGTTATATCAATAGCAATGTATTATATTAATTAGAATGTATAAATCAATGAATGGATGAATGAATAAATAAGAGATAAATATGAACTATTACCACTATGAACAGACAGCAGAATAACACATACAGGATAGGTGGGCACTATAGGGACATCTGGGCACCTCAATGTAAAATTGGCTATTTTGTCCAAAAAATAAAATATTTGAAAATTGCTTTTAAGTAATGTAAAGTAGGCCTATACATGAAGTGAACATGCACGGTACATCATTATCAGACTTCATTTAAAGCCTTTTTGGCTATGCACGAAGCTCAAGTGATGATGATGATGATGATGACAGGACAGCTCAACAGTGGTGTAAAGTAACTAATTACATACATACTCAAGTACTGTACTTAAGTACAATTTTGAGGAACTTTTACTTTACTGGAGCATTTCCAATTGTCTATACTTTTTACTTCTACTCCACTACATCTCAGAGACAAATATTATACTTTTGCTCCACTACAATTATTTGAAAACTTAGAATACTTTGTAGATTTAGATTATTATTACAAAACTTTACAAGCTCACAATGTTGTGAGTTTGTATATCTGCTATTTTAAATATATATATATATTTTTTAAACATTTTATACATGATAACTTGTGACATGCGACTTTCTGCATAATGAGTACTTTTACTTTAGGTACTTTAAGTATATTTTGATGCCTACTTTCATACTTTTACACAAAGTTCATTTTAATTACCGGACTTTTACTTAAGTAGAGTATTCTACATCGCAGTATTGCTACTTTTAGAGTACTTAATTTGTTAATTACAAGATTTGAGTGGTTTTTTCCACCACTGACCCAATGTTTAGTCCTCTTGCTCGACAGACGTCTTGTTGTTGTTGTGACAGCATAGCATCCTAACCTGTTGGTAAGAGAGAGAGGCATGACGTTGTGAAATGTGAATCTTGAAGGAGTAGTTCACCCAAACAATGACTTATTTTCTATCAATTACACACCCTCGAATGTTTTAGTTTTTGTCGCATTCCTGTGCCAATAATTAGATGACGGGCGGTCTCTCTGGTAGGAGACGAGACTCTCCTACAGGGGCGCAGCCATGGGTGGGCCCTAACCCTAAAACCGAAATAAAGTAACAAAAAAACGCCCAAAACGCCCGATATAACCGCAATAACCGCAAATTTTCCCACCCGCTCCTGCTCAGGCCCAGCCTATATAAGTCCACTGGACCACTGCGGTCCCCGGACCACTGGTTGAGAACCACTGAAATAGACCAATTATTTGTTTACCAACATTGAGACTGGGCGCGAGCTGTGTTCCGTCAGCAACGATAACGGAGCAACGCTAAGACTTCCGGTGGACGATCTCTTCAGAATAAGAGTACCCTCTAGAGCAAAAAGGAGCCATTGAAAAACAGTTAATTTGCACATTAAAACTATAAATTAAGCATTTAAACGACATATTATGTTTCTATACAACACATATTATGTTAAAAAAAAGTGGCGGGCCGCCCAGTGAGGTACACTGGTAGGTACACATGATGTAATAGACATGCCACTAAAAGTATGCACTTAAAGGTTTATTTTCATTCATTATTTATATTCTTTATAATTGTGAATGTTAAAAATTGTGGAAAGTTGAGCAGAACATATTTTTGCAACTGTGTCCAAGATGCCTTTTTGTGACACTTCAAGTGGCTGCACTATGAGTTGTGACATGTTCTTTCTAGATGGTACGGCCTGGTCACCACATTGAGTACAAATATAGCGACCAAGACTTTTCAGGCAAAGCAGGTAATTTCCAAGGAAAGGAGCCCCAAGTGTGTCATCCACAAAGCTGTTTAATATGTGGCACACGTCTGTCATAGAAAATTGCAGAGACACTAATGTCACCACCTGAGTGTTGAACGCGTGCGTATGTTCAAAGTGTTGCCTCGCGGAGCCGTCTCCTGTGCAGCGCCCACTATTGTCTGAAAGCGGGACTTTTCTGACTTCTGACCACACTGGATGGCCCACCATTTTTTTTTTCTATCAAGTTCAGGGGCGCTCAGTTATGGAACAGCACATATACTACAAATCTACCAATATGTCTTTAATCTTTTTTTTATACTGTGTCCATGTTGTATGTATGTTGTTAAATAATATATGTTTTAAATGTATTTTTCTGATTACACTCTTATTTGTATTTTATTTTATTTTTTAAATAGGTGAGATCAACTTTATAAACCCTGCAACACTGCATCTACTATTATTATTTGTAGCATATTTTGTTGTTGCTTTTATCATTGTTCTTTTGCTCCTGCAAATAAACAATATTGTATCATAAAAATTATCAAAAAGAAAATACATATATCTAACACACACAAATGAACACAATATCCAGTTAAAGTGCAAAACAGGATCAGAAACTGTGCACATTTAATGAGGATCAATAGCCAATTTAAATCTGGAACAACCTCACTTATAAGTGCTATAGTAGGCCTACATTGGTTCTCAAAGTGGGGTCCGGGGACCCCCAGGGATCTTTGGGGTGGTCCCAGGGGGTCCCCAGCAAAAGTAGTTAACCACTTTATCCATTTATAAGTTTGCTATTTTAAATAGCAGATCTATAAGCTCGCAGCGCGTCACTTCGTGCCGTGCTGCGAGCTTGTAGATCTGCTATTTTTTAACATTTTCTTTTGAACTTTTTCATTTGCAACACAAATCTTCTCTTCTGGGGGTCCCTGGCACAAGATATTTTCAAATATAATACAAATAATAATACAATACAATAATATAATACAAATATATCAATTTGGGGTCCTTGACATGAAAAGGTTTGAGAACCACTGCTCTAGTGTAAGCCATTTAAAAGACATACATCATAAATGTATTTTTTCAATAAATGTGTGTCTTTAAAAAAAATACTGGCAATTAGAAGTGTTCTAGTATGCGCCATTTAAAAGACATACATGTAAAATGTACTTTTAAAATAGATTTGTGTCTTTTAAAAAACATTACAAATCCGTGATCTTATTTTGAAGGCAACCGGAAACCTTATTGTTGCTAGCTCAAAAACCGGATGTCCTATCGTTGCTGACGGAACGGAGCTCTGGGCGCGCAGGTGATTGTTTCGTGCAATCAATTGCAGATGGTTTCAGTTCATTCAACCCCCTCTTGTGTGTTGGCTAGTGAGGCGCGCGCGCATACTCTTATCAGTGTGACGTCGTCTGTTAAGGGGTATAGCTCATAGAGTTAAAAATAAGGTATAGCTAGCAAAACGCTAAATTCCATTTGATATGTCCAGGGTAAGAAAGATGCAGAGGGAACTCTCCTCAAAAGGGGGGAAAAACAGAAGAGAAGGGAGAAGCCCCATCATGCATGCAGTCCTAGCGGCTGTCCTCAGTCAGCAAGAGGAGAAGAACAGGTGAGATTTACACATGATGTCAAAGTGGAGATGTTTGGGAAATCATTTCAACTGAGTCTGTCTGAACTTTTATTGGCAATGGAGCAGACTCCGTGGTGGAAAAAGTACTTATAAAAAACAAACTAAAGTAAAAGTATCAATACAATACTGCAATGGAGAAATACTCTGGTGCAAGTATAAGTCCGGAATTCAAAATTTACTTCAGTAAAAGTACAAAAGTATTGGCATCAAAATATACTTAAAGTACCATAAGTAAAATGTTTGAAAATAGCTGTAGATAGGCTATTTGAAAATAGCCTATGTATAAAATAGGGCTAAAGTGGTTAATGTATGTTTTATACTATTATAATTTATATCTGCAAAGTAACTTGTAACTTAACTAGTGGAGTAGAAAGTACAATATTTGCCTCTGAGAAGTAGTCAGAAGTAAAAGTATAACAAATTGGAGTGCCTCAAAATTGTACTTAAATACAGTACTTGAGTAAATGTACTTAATTACTTTCCACCACTGCAGGCACTGTTGTGACGTCAGCACGTCTCATCTGTAGTAGGCCAAATCATGCAGCTTCATTGAAAATACAGCCTACCATCATGTTGGCAGGCTTCTTTCATCAGGTTTAATGTTCTCTAAATTAATTTGCATCGTGGATAATCTTTTGGCCTATACACGCTTTAAAATGCTGGGTTATTTCTATAAACACATTGCTGGGTTGGTTTGGCTGGGTCATTATTATGGGTTATTTGGGTACTGTAAACACACTGGTGGGTCAAAGGGGTTATTACTTATTAGGGCTTCAATTGCAGTTGAACACCTGCCTGGGTTATTTTTTATCCCAGAGGTTCCTTTCATTTTCCCACTTCTGAATCATTCTGGATGGAACCATCTTTTTGTCACTTCTCACATCAAAACACAAGGTATGTTACCTATATTTTATCACTATATTTTGCCTATATTCATATAATTACATTTATACATTCTGTAACCTATGTTTTTAATGAGTTGTGATAACATTATCTGTATTAATTGTAATATGGTGCAATACTGTGCAAAGTATACGTTGGCTACAAATGTTTTACATTTCTGTCAATGCTAAATCATTAAGTGAAAGAGCCTTGAATTTAGGCTGTGATGCGATTAATCATTATTTTACAAACAGTATTATTAGATGTGCAAGCTCCACTTCAGTGTAGCTTTTGACTTGGGAGGTAATACAGATCTGACTTCCCAGCATGCAGCTCGCGCGGACGCGCGCGCTCACACACACACACACACACACAAAGAGACGGAGAAGTTGCACTGAAGCAGAAAGAAGTTCATTGTTTTAGGTAAGTTTAGGTTACTTATTCATTACATTAATCATTAAAGTTGTCGGATCAGAAGGGGGACGACTTGTATCGGGAGTTAAACTACTTTAATGGCTTTGTTTTATATGCAACCGAAAAGACTGACGGGGAACCAATTTCGATGTAACACCCGCCCGGCAAGTTACTATGTTACTTTTCATTTCGGTGTAGTGCAAAGTTAGGTTTTCCGTCACAAAGTGTTACCACAGCTTATAGCTTAGCTTAGCATGCTAGTACAACAACACCAGGTCATGGTGAGGATCGAGGGGGGCAACAGTAATAATAAATCGTGAATGATTAAAATGTCTTCATGGAGAGATTGTTCTTTCGTGAGAGTGAGCTATATATCACTGGTCTGCTTTATATTGGGCAGTGCGCGCCTAAAGTAGAAAACAACGCTCTGAACCAGCAGCCAGTGTTGCCAGATATTGCGAAAACAAGCAACCAGGTCTATAAAAAGAAGCCCAAAATAAGAAACTAGGACAGCTCAGTCAAACTTATTGTCTAATGCTGTTTTTAGAGCAGTGATTCTATAAGATGTTCATGCAAAGGACCCCCAATATTTACAGGTTGCCTACTTTACAGTAAAACAAGCCCAAAGTTGCTTATAATAAAACAGATTTGGCAACATTGCCAGCAGCATGAGTGTTGCTTTCTTAACCTCGTCTTGTTCGGATGTGCTAGCCAAGGATAACTAGTTTGTGTCATCATGGAGGATGAAATGTTGTGTATTATTAAAGTTTATACTATGATAGTGGCACGAAGACAGAAAAAAACGCAATTATTTGTATGACAATTAATTCAGAAATGCATAACCGTGACAGCCCTAGCAGCTACTATACAGCCTGGTTAAAATGACATTTTATTCATTAAAACAAGATATGCATTGCAGCTTTAACATATGAGAATGCCAAAAAAAATGATAGCTAAGGTTACAATAAATGCTAAGACATTGCACAGCTTTGTGAAATTCTAATGTACTTAATCTGATTCCAGGATATCAATAATTTCTGATCAGATCTGACTGTGGACTCCAGAACTCAGTGGAAGATGAACTCTCTCAAGCCAACCAGGGACAGTTCTGCTGAACAGGAGGGACCCAAAGCAAATGGTATGTTACTTTCTCTACCTCCTTTCTACTTTTGTTATTTACTATTAACCCTTTAAGGCCGGGAAGGGAACGCATGTGTGTCATTTTAAGATTTCTTTAGGCTATATACAAGCTCATAGCGTGGCACCGAGTGCCACGCTATGAGCTTGTAGATCTGCTATTTTTGGATAGAAAAATCCTGAAAATTTGTGTAAATCTTTTATATACATTTTTAACTAAAATCTTTGCTTCTGGGGGTCCTTGGAACAAAATATTTTTAGATGGGAGGGAGTCCGTGGTCAAATACATATTATATTGGGGGGTCCTTGACATGAAAAAAGTTTGAAAACTATTCATAATATAGCAACATAAGTTAAAAAAAAAAAAAAAAAAAAAAGAAGACATTTGTAAAATCCCCAGAAGCAAAGATTTGAGTTAAAAACTTTCGATTTAAAAAAGTATATATATTTATTCAAACTGAAGATTTGCACACATTTTCACGATTAAAAATAAATAAATAGCAGATCTACAAGCTCGGAGCTTACAAGCTCGGAGCCGCGCTATGAGCTTGTAGATCTGCTATTTTTATATAGCCAAAGAAATATTAAAATGACATGGATGCGTCTTAAAGGGTTAAGCAGTCTCACTACATTTCTCAATCTACTTTGTGTTTCATTTTAATTTGAACAGTAGCTTTGCTTCTTATTCTTTATTGCTGCTTTGTCTCCTTTATTGTTCCAGCTATATATATATATATATATATATATATATATATATATATATATATATATATATATATACAGGGGTTGACACTAACGCCTGCCCGGGGCAGGTAAATAAAACTTGCGGGCAGGTGGAGTTTGCTTTCAGCCTGCTCTACCGGGAAGGTGCGCATTTGAGTGGCAGTGGGGACGCAACCATCTTTAGTTTGCTATAAACACAACACGAGATATCTGTCTAAACACATGAACGTGGCCAGAGCACTCTGCCCCCCCCCCCCCCCTTCTCTCTCTCTCCTTCCCTCCCACGCACACACACTGTATGTAACACACACACTCGTGCAATGGTTCTTATGAGTAGAGCCCAACTGATACATCGGTCATTATTTCACCGATGTGGAATTGTGGCCCGATGTTTTTTTTATCATCATTAATTTCCCCTACACTTGTCTTTTAGAACGTTGGCACTGCCATTTTACTAGAACTAACCAGTAGAGGTATAACACAAGAAGTGAACTGCTTAGCAGCTGTCACATTCATTGTCAATGGCAGTGCGGCAGTGCATCTGTATTCTGTGCAGATCAAACCGTAGGCTAAACAACCCGACGTTTTATCAACAGCCGCATGTGAGTCATTCCACGAATTCGGTGCACTTTGCAGTCCCCTCTGACCTTTTTAAGTGTATTGTATCCATCGGGTCACCAAAATCTAATTTTAAAAGCTTTTTAGAATCAATTGACATGTTCCCTTTACTATTGTGTAAAAATATTATATATTTTGTCTTTATATCTGAAATTATCTGCCTTTTCTACAGTAGACACCGCCTAAATTTGCCCATTTTTCATGTCCCCAATGTCCGATAGAGAGATTGGCCTTCAGATATGACTACTAAAAGTGTAGAATAATCCATAACTTATATTATTCACATAAAACCAGCAATGTACTCTATTGCTAGTCATGTTTCGTTTTTTAATAAATAGTTGATTTATCATTAAAATCACGTTATATAGCTCTGTCCCACAGTCACACTCAACCCCGTTACACAAGTCATTCTCCTCTCTGTAAAAAGTATAAACTGACCCTTTAGTGGCATCAACAACATGTGATGGCATTCTACAAGTCTTCTGAGCAAGATGCTGCAGAAAGAGGAACATTTCGAACTTCTTATACAGCTATTTAGGGTCATTTATACTTTCAAAGCGTGGTCGTAAAGCATAAAAACTCAACCCTGTTACATGAAATAAAGATAGTAAACTATTATTATTTTAAATTGTCTGTCATTTCAGCAATATATGTGATTGACTAATGTCATGCATGCCATGTGGTCTCCTCTTAATCATCACAGGTAGAATTATGGCCATCTTCAGTAAAAAATCTCAACCCTGTTCCACTCAACCCCGTTATGAATTTCAACCCTGTTACATATATTATTCCATATAAAAATATTAATTTAATGCCTGAGATGGGAAAATATGTTTTTCTGCATGTTAAATATGTCCTTAATGGTGTGGGCTATTCAAAAAAGTAATTCGTTTCCATCGATTTTTCAACAAAAAAAAAGTGCAAAGTGCACCGAATTCGTGGAATGACTCGTATAGATTAATAAATGTGACGAAATACAGTAAAATCCCAAACTTATGAGAGATCCAGCCAGCAATAGAAGTTTCTGCTATCATTCAAATAGAGAAGCTGTGACCTCACGCTCTGACGGACAAGAAATAAATATAATCCTTTTGCAAAAAACATCCATGTTCCATTCCTTTTTTAAACAATGATCCAAATGGTAATTTTTCAGCAGCTAGAATCATGACAGTTTGACATTGTTTGAGCAGTTTTTGGTGCGCAAAACTAGTCGCAAGCTCCCTCGTTAAGTTAATTGTGTGCACCTGCTATGCTGCGCAGATCCCCGCCAGGCCAGGTTGTCTACCCAGGCCTGTAAAATTCATAGGCAGCCAATTGGAATGAAATCTGCTCAAACTGACTGATATACTGATACAGAACCATATATAGGCTATATAACGTCGCTGTCAGGTGGAAACCTTGTATATCCTTAAAAAAAAATAACAAGAATTAAAATAGTGAAAATAGCCGATCTACAAGCTCACAATGCATTGTATCTCAACACGTTGGGAGCTTGTAGATCTGCTATTTTTACTCTTATAGTGCGACACTCTTGAATGATGAAGTAGGGCATTTATGAAAAAAACATAAAAAGTTGAAATATGGCAATACAAGGTTTCTGCCCGACAGCGACAATATATGACTTAATAATTTGCATTTATCCATCAAAACATTATTCATGTTTATTTGTATGGACTTCAAAATGGTCTGTGTTATGTAAAATAAGAGCACTGTTGGCCTATAATGTGTCATTTTCACTGTTGCTACACTTAAAAATATAAAATAACAAGTGTTAACTCATAGTCATATTCATAGCTATTTAGATATTTGGCATAAATATTGAGGTATGACGTTTTTTATCGGACAGCCCCATAATTCGAAATTAGAAAGTAAAAAATGTGTTTAATTGAACGGTAATTCAAATTTTACCTATCATTTTATAAAGGACGATTTACTTTTCGGGCAAGTAGGCAAGACCTGTGGGCAAGTAGAAAATGACCTGTACTTGCCCGACGGGCAAGTGCCTCTGAGACGAGACGTGTGTGTGTGTGTGTGTGTGTGTGTGTGTGTGTGTGTGTGTGTGTGTGTGTGTGTGTGTGTGTGTGTGTGTGTGTGTGTGTGTGTGTGTGTGTGTGTGTATATCACCATGGTTGGCTGATGGTTAACTTCCTATTTTCTAGGGAACTGCTTAATGTATTTAAGTTGTATATTTGTACTCTATTCCCACCTCTCAACCATATTTCCTTTGTCTTTCTGCAATCCAGTGTTGAATAATCAGTCTGGCTTCCCTGTGCTACCGGCAGTGAATGAACAAAGAAGCTTGGCTAAACCAAAACGACACGGCTGTGATCAGTGTGGACAACACTTCAGTTGCATATCCAATCTTAAAAGACACCAGAGAATTCACACTGGAGAGAAACCTTATGGATGTGATCAGTGTGGACAACACTTCTCTCAAACGACCGACCTTAAAAGACACCAGAGAATTCACACTGGAGAGAAACCTTATGGATGTGATCAGTGTGGACGACACTTCTCTAAAATGTCCAGCCTTACAACACACCAGAGAATTCATACTGGAGAGAAACCCTATGGGTGTGATCAGTGTGGACAACACTTCTCTTCAATGACCGACCTTACAACACACCAGAGAATTCATACTGGAGAGAAACCCTATGGGTGTGATCAGTGTGGACGACACTTCTCTCAATTGACCGACCTTAAAAGACACAAGAGAATTCATACTGGAGAGAAACCCTATGGATGTGATCAGTGTGTAAAACAATTCTCTCGAATGTCCCACCTTAAAGGACACAAGAGAATTCACACTGGAGAGAAACCCTATGGATGTGACCAGTGTGGACGTCACTTCTCTGTGATATCCAGCCTTAAAAAACATCAGAGAATTCACACTGGAGAGAAACCCTATGGATGTGATCAGTGTGGACAACACTTCTCTGTGTTATCCAGCCTTAAAACACACCAGAGAATTCACACAGGAGAGAAACCCTATGGATGTGATCAGTGTGGACGGCACTTCTCTCAAATGGCCAACCTTAAAACACACCAGAAAATTCACACTGGAGAGAAATCCTATGGATGTGATCAGTGTGGACGACATTTCTCTGAGATGTCCACCCTTAAAACACACCAGAGAATTCACACTGGAGAGAAACCCTATGGGTGTAACCAGTGTGGACAACACTTCTCTCAAATGCCCCACCTTAAAAGACATCAGAGAATTCACACTGGAGAGAAACCCTATGGGTGTAACCAGTGTGGACAACACTTCTCTCAAATGCCCACCCTTAAAATGCACAAGAGAATTCACACTGGAGAGAAACCTTATGGATGTGATCAGTGTGGACAACGTTTCTCTGCGATGTCCAACCTTAAAAAACACCAGAGAATTCACACTGGAGAGAAACCCTATGGATGTGATCAGTGTGGACGAGACTTCTCTGAAATGTCCAAACTTAAAATACATCAGAGAATTCACACTGGAGAGAAACCTTATGGATGTGATCAGTGTGGACGACACTTCTCTGAAATGTCCAAACTTAAAATACATCAGAGAATTCACACTGGAGAGAAACCTTATGGATGTGATCAGTGTGGACAACGTTTCTCTGTGATGTCCAGCCTTAAAACACACCAGAGAATTCACACTGGAGAGAAATCCTAATTTGGTCAATGTGGAATTCATTTTACTCAGTTAAGCAGTCTAAAATGTCATGCACGCACACATCAATGAAAAAATATTGTGTACAGTGTGACAAGCTCTTCATTAGAAAGGATCAGAAACATGCAACATGATGACCCAGTGTTGTTCTTTTAAGCAGTTGTTTATCAAGTGTGCTGAGCTGTTATGAACCTATTACATGTATAATAGCATTGCCGTTATAGATGTTTGGACACTACAGCCCTATTTAGAACCTCTCCCTCCGCTATGTAGCTCCAAGATGAGGTCCTACGTGGCCCGGTGCCGTTTGAGCAGGACATTATCGAATATTTTCCACTTTACATGTTTCTTACCCCTTTTCTGCACATCGTATCCAAAAAGTAAAGGTTTTCTGAAATGCTCTCAGATGTTTTAACTTCTAGTGTGCAATAAAATATATCCAACGAGTTGAAAAAAGCGTTTAAATAGCTTCTCTCCTCAGCCGGTAGGAGAGCTATTTAAACGCTTTTTTCAACTCGTTGGATATACAGCGGAGGGAGAGGTTCCGATTGGAGCTATGGACACTAGTGTGTTAATGCACGAGAATGCTACTCACACCAAAGTCCTTGTTGGGGTGGCCCACGGCAGAATAAACTAAATAGTGGTCTTCGAGAGACGAGACGGTGGCCGCACACAGTGGTAGACAAAGTGCCAATATGGTGTTGTAGGACGCAAAAAAAATAAGGTTTCTCTACTCTGTCTCTTGAAGACCACTATTTAATCATGTGTTAACACACATTGTAGTGCATGTAGTTTTCAATGTAATGATAAGAAAAGCACAGGTAAGGTGTTGAAGCCAGTTAGTACAAATTGCTTTATTTATGTATGACTTCTGATTTATTGTATATTCCTGATTGCTGCTATAGATACCATACCTTTCTTAAATAGGTTTAGCATACCTGCTTTTGTAACTTTACTTATTGGCTATTGTTTCCTTATATATAATAGTATTAGTTTAACTTACGTTGTGTTATCACTGTCTTTGCTAAACATGTCCCATCAATATTTCACGTATTGTACTAAATGCGTGACACATAAAGCCTTCTTGATTTCCCTCCCCCTCCTTTTTTACTTGTATGAAGACTTTTCAAGGTAATAATGATAAAATCACAGAAAGTTGGTAACTGGCGGTGCCAGCAGTTAGTGCACCAAACATTATACTATTTAATCATTTCGTTTTCAAACATGTATTATCTTTATCTTGTTATAATGACCATTCAAAGTCATTGGGTGGTGTGTGTGTGCAATATGATGACTGTAGTTACTATGAACACAACCCCAAACTACACATTTATGTTTCTGTAAAGGACACTGCTATCCATTCTACATGTCCTGCTGCCATTTACATGTACAATTAACCCATTGAGACCTGAAGCCGATTCTACATGTCTCCTAAATCCCAACAGTTTTCTGAAAAACGTATATCAGTGGTGCTCAATCTTTTTCACGTCAAGGACCCCCACAATTATATGTATTTGGCCGCAGACCCCCATCAAAATATTTTGTTCCAGGGACCCCCAGAAGCAAAGATTTGAGTTACAAATGTTCACTTTAAAATAATATATATTCAAAGATTTGCACACATTTTCACGATTTTTCAAAAATAGCCGATCTACAAGCTCGTAGCGCGGCACTCGGTTCCGTGCTATGAGCTTGTATATCTGCTATTTTTGAATAGCATAAGTGTAAAATAATGCTTTTTAGCTCAAATCTAAAAATGACACAGATCCAGGTCTTAATGGGTTCTCTATAGAAACTTTTACACATGATCGCTCCAAATTCCCTCAGAACAACAATATAATTGATAGAAAATCTCTTTAACACGTACTAACCACCAAAGTGGTTAAGTGAGACATACAGTGACATCTTCTCTTTGCTGTATGTTTAACTGCTAAATGACTGTAATGTCATGTTTATATCCTGACTCATCATGATAGCTTTGATCAGTTCAAACAAAGAGGTGATAGTTGTCCTCTTTGAGAGCATTTACATCTGTATTAAGAGATGTCCACTTGTGAGTGATCACCCACAATGCAACTGGTGAACTGGCCCATAGACACCCGGGATGCATTTGTATACAGTGGTATAAAGTAAGTACATATACTCAAGTGCTGTACTTAAAGGACAACTTTGTTTTTTTTACAACCAAGGTTTATATTTTAGCTTGTAATTAAAGTAAATAAATGATGAGTGTAATTTTTCATTCACTGCTTTCTATGGTTTTAGCATTTTTTGCGATATTTTTTACAGTGGGTGGGGGCATTCTGTCCGGTGGCTAAATATGCCTTTTTTTACACAATAAAAAAGGTCCTGTGGTCTTAGATGGCCAGATGTGAGTTATTGGGGGCTAGAAGAGCTACTGTAAATAATAATAAAGAAAACGCCGGGTTATTGTGTAAAAAAAGACATATTTAGCCACCGGACAGAATGCCCCCGCCCACTGTAAAAAAGATCACGAAAATTGCTAAAACTATAGAAAGCAGTAAAAAAAAAATGTAACACTCATCTTTTATTTACTTTAATTACAATCTAAAACAAACATTGGTTGTAAAAAAACCAAAGTTGTCCTTAAGTACAAATTTGAGTTTTTTTACTTTCAGTGCTTTTACTTCTACTCCACTACACCTCATAGTAGGGGGTGCTAAGTGAAAAATCGTTACGCAGCGGATAAAAGCATTACATTTTATACAGATGTCCCTTGGGTCATCCTAAAACATCCCAGAAGGGGTGCCCAAAAAAATCTTAAACAGGAAGTGAGTTATGGACAAAATCCAAAATGGCCACCTAAACTGTTGACCGTTGACTCAAAAGACACCAAAAAAATCTCCAAAAAGCATAAAATTTGGCACACATGTCCCTTGGGTCATCCTAAGACATCCTAGAAGGGGTGCCCAAAAAAATCTGAAACAGGAAGTGAGTTATTGACCAAATTGAAAATGGCCGCCTAGTGTTGTCGATTGACTCAAAAGACAACTAAAGAATCTCCAAAAAGCATAACATTTGGCACACATGTCCCTTGGGTCATCCTAAGACATCCTAGAAGGGGTGCCCAAAAAAGTCTTCAACAGGAAGTGAGTTATTGACAAAATTAAAAATGGCCGCCTACAAGTGTTGGCGATTGGCTCAAAAAGCTTATAGAATCTCCAAAAAGCATACAATTTGGCACATATGTCCGTTGGGTCATCCTAACACATCCTAGAAGGGGTGCTCAAAATAATCTGAAACAGGAAGTGAGTTATTGACTAAATTGAAAATGGCCGCCTACAGTGTGAAAGATAATGCAAGATACCTAAAGAATCTCATAAAAGCATGAAATGTGGTACAAATGTCCCTTGGGTGATCTGAACGCATCCTACAAGGGGTGCCCAAAGAGGTTTTAAAGAGGAAGTGACCGCCTAAAGCAGTTGACACAAAAGAAAACATAAAGGGACGTCATAAAAGTGTACCATTTGGTACATACATTGAGTGCTTCTTAATATATCTTAGAAGGGGTTATTTATTTGTTTGTTTGCTTGTTTATTAAACTTTTTAGGAAGGGACCATGTTGAAGAAATTCTAAATGGCTGTTTAAACAGTTGACCACGGCAGTCTGCATATTATGCAGACTCAATACGACAGGTTATGCAGTGCATAACCTGCCTTCTGTTTTCATTTCTACATCATCTTATTTATTTTACTTTCTGCATTATTTTTTGTATTTTACTCTTTGAATCTTCTTTATTTATCTAACTCTCTGCATATTCTTATTTATTTTACTCTGCATCTTATCTTACTCTGCAATCTGCATATTCTTATTTTACTCTCTGCATCTTATTTATTTTGAACTCTACATCTTCTTGCTGGTTTTACACTATCTTCTCATGTATTTTCTTCTTGATCATTGCTGTTTTTTGTGATTAGTGTTTAGTAACTACATGTATTCATGTGTGCCATTTCGCAATTACCAGCACTTGGCATAATGCTCTGCAAGGTAACCCAGCATCTACACTTTCTCGAACAGAAGGGCTCAGCTTTGCAGCCACACTTGAGTTCTCTACAAACTTGTGAGGCCTCTGGCAAGAGTGTCCATAAAGGTGTCCACGAATCTGCGACTTTAATCCATCCATATTTGTCAGGAGATGGTAGAGATTGCATCGCTTTCAGGCTTCTGGACCAAATGCCAGATTGGCAAACTGCTCGATTTGAATGTTGTAGCAGTGCAGCCCGTAGGGGAGGAGTGTTTTCCATTGAGATACTATTAAAACTTTTTTTTGGCACCCCTTAAGATGCATTCAGATCACCCAAAGGGACATTTGTACCAAAAGTCATGCTTTTATGAGATATTTTTTATTTTTCATCTGTCAACACTGTACACGGCCATTTTCAATTTAGTCAATAACTCACTTCCTGTTTCAGATCATTTCAGGCACCCCTTCTAGGATGTCTTAGGATGACCCAAGGGACATGTATGCCAAATTGTATGCTTTTATGAGATTCTTTAGTTGTCTTTTGAGTCAATCGATAACACTGTAGGCGGTCATTTTAAAATTTGTCAATAACAGACTTCCTGTTTAAGATTTTTTTGGGCACCCCTTCTAGGATGTCTTAGGATGACCAAAGGGACATGTGTGCCAAATTGTATGCTTTTATGAGATTCTTTAGTTGTCTTTTGAGTCAATCGACAACACTAGGCGGCCATTTTCAATTTGGTCAATAACTCACTTCCTGTTTCAGATTCCTTTGGGCACTCCTTCTAGGATGTCTTAGGATGACCCAAGGGACATATGTGCCAAATGTTATGCTTTTTGGAGATTCTTTTGGTGTCTTTTGAGTCAACGGTCAACAGTTTAGGTGGCCATTTTGAATTTTGTCCATAACTCACTTCCTGTTTAAGATTTTTTTGGGCACCCCTTCTAGGATGTTCTAGGATGACCCAAGGGACATCTGTATCAAATTTCATGCTTTTATCCGCCGCGTAACGATTTGGCCATTTTTCGTGGTTAGCACCCCCTACTATCAGAGGTAATTTACTCCACTGCAATTATTTGAAAACTTAGTTACTTTGTAGATTTTGATTATTACTACAAAACATACATCAACCAATTCTGCCCTGTATACATTTCGTCCATTTGAAAATAGCCGATCTACAAGCTCACAATGTGAAAGTCTGCGCATTAAAAGTCACATGTTCTATTTTGGCTATTGCTTAACAGGGTTTGCTTTCCTCAAAAATAAATTGCATTTTACTGTCAAGTCCTGTGGTGAGAAATATTTTACAGGGATTTTCTAGCAGTACAGTAAGGTATATGTTTTAAGATTCCAATAATATCATTGTTTACAGTTGTGTAGCCGGCCGTAATTTGAAAGAGAACAGATTTAAGGATTACAGTAACGTTATATGTGAATTTTGTGAATTACATTTTTGGTTGCAGCAGACATGATTTTGCTCAACAACAACACAAAAAGAGTGTCTGCTGTGTGGAAGTGAGTGAATAATAATTTTCAATAACCATAACAGTACAAATAATTGACATGACAATCTATAAGTAAATAAATATAGGCCTAGAGATTACCTACCAACAGTCGTAAAAAAAAAAAAAAAAAAGTGTAAATCCCTACTCTCATTCAAAACCGCTCTAAAAGAGCACTTACTTAGCAGTTGGCTGCAATTCGAAACTGGCCCCTGTAAAAGACCACTACAACTCCCCTATAACTACAATTATTTGAAAACTTAGAATACTTTGTATATTTAGATTATTATTACAAAACTTTACAATCTCACAATGTTGTGAGTTTGTAGATCTGCTATTTTAAAAAAATATATTTTTTAAACATTTTATACATGATAACTTGTGACATGTGACTTTCTGCATAATGAGTACTTTTACTTTAGGTACTTTAAGTATATCTTGATGCCTACTTTCATACTTTTACACAAATTTACCGGACTTTTACTTACGTAGAGTATTTCTACATCGCAGTATTGCTACTTTTACAGTACTTAATTTGTTAATTACAAGATCTGAGTAGTTTTTTCCACCACTGACCCAATGTTTAGTCCTCTTGCTCGACAGACGTCTTGTTGTTGTTGTGATAACTCACTGCGTCACTGATAGCATAGCATCCTAAACCTGTTGGTAAGAGAGAGAGGCATGACGTTGTGAAATGTGAATCTTGAAGGAGTAGTTCACCCAAATAATGACTTATTTTCTATCAATTACACACCCTCGAATGTTTTAGTTTTTGTCGCATTCCTGTGCCAATAATTAGATGACGGGCGGTCTCTCCGGTAGGAGACGAGACTCTCCTACAGGGGCGCAGCCATGGGTGGGCCTGGGTGGGCCGTACGTGGCCCACCCACATAGAGAGCTGGCCCACCCAATCGATTTTGCAAAATAATAATAATAATGATATTTTTTATTTTTTTATAATTCATTTTTGGATAAAAGAAATCTGTAAAATCAGGCAAAAATAAGAATTAAATAACCCAACCCTAACCCAACCCTAACCCTAACCCTAAAACCGAAATAAAGTAACAAAAAAACGCCCAAAACGCCCGCAATAACCGCAAATTTTCGCGCGCGCGTGCCCACCCGCTCCTGCTCAGGCCCAGCCTATATTAGTCCACTGGACCACTGCGGTCCCTGGACCACTGGTTGAAAACCACTGAAATAGACCAATTATCTGTTTACCAACATTGAGACTGGGCGCGCAGGTGATTGTTTCATGCAATCCATAGGCTCTATGCACAGCAGCCATATTGGAAGTAAATTGGGCCTCTTCTTACTTCCTTCACAGGTGTTACCAATGATATTAATGAAGGCTCTGTTCCATTCTGGTCAGGGTGCTGATATTGTGCATGTTGGCTCACTATAAACACTCCATCTGGCCTTTTATGGTGGGTTTGTAACTCTCAGAGTTATGGGGGTCCTTGAAAATAAGACAACCATTATGTCACACTAAATGGAACAGAGCCTTAATTAGTATCATTGGTAACACCTGTGAAGGAAGTAAGGAAGGGGCCCAATTCATTCCCAATATGGCTGCTGTGCATAGAGCCTATTGCAGATGGTTTCAGTTCATTCAACCCCCTCTTGTGTGTTGGCTAGTGAGGCGCGCGCGCATACTCTTATCAGTGTGACGTCGTCTGTTAAGGGGTATAGCTCATAGAGTTAAAAATAAGGTATAGCTAGCAAAACGCTAAATTCCATTTGATATGTCCAGGGTAAGAAAGATGCAGAGGGAACTCTCCTCAAAAGGGGGAAACAACAGAAGAGAAGGGAGAAGCCCCATCCCATCATGCATGCAGTCCTATAGCGGCTGTCCTCAGTCAGCAAGAGGAGAAGAACAGGTGAGATTTACACATGATGTCAAAGTGGAGATGTTTGGGAATTTGGGAAATCATTTCAACTGAGTCTGTCTGAACTTTTATTGGCAATGGAGCAGACTCCGTGGTGGAAAAAGTACTTTAAAAAAAAAAGCTAAAGTAAAAGTATCAATACAATACTGCAATGGAGAAATACTCTGGTGCAAGTATAAGTCCGGAATTCAAAATTTACTTCAATAAAAGTACAAAAGTATTGGCATCAAAATATACTTAAAGTACCATAAGTAAAATGTTTGAAAATAGCTGTAGATAGGCTATTTGAAAATAGCCTATGTATAAAATAGGGCTAAAGTGGTTAATGTATGTTTTATACTATTATTATTTATATCTGCAAAGTAACTTGTAACTTAACTAGTGGAGTAGAAAGTACAATATTTGCCTCTGAGAAGTAGTCAGAAGTAAAAGTATAACAAATTGGAGTGCCTCAAAATTGTACTTAAATACATACTTGAGTAAATGTACTTAATTACTTTCCACCACTGCAGGCACTGTTGTGACGTCAGCACGTCTCATCTGTAGAAGGCCAAATCATGCTGCTTCATTGAAAATACAGCCTACCATCATGTTGGCAGGCTTCTTTCATCAGGTTTAATGTTCTCTAAATTAATTTGCATCATGGATAATCTTTTGGCCTATACACACTTTAAAATGCTGGGTTATGACTATAAACACATTGCTGGGTTGATTTGGCTGGGTCATAATTATGGGTTATTTGGGTACTGTAAACACACTGGTGGGTCAAAGGGGTTATTACTTATTAGGGCTTCAATTGCAGTTGAACACCTGCCTGGGTTATTTTTTATCCCAGAGGTTCCTTTATTCATTTTCCCACTTCTGAATCATTCTGGATGGAACCATCTTTTTGTCACTTCTCACATCAAAACACAAGGTATGTTACCTATATTTTATCACTATATTTTGCCTATATTCATATAATTACATTTATACATTCTGTAACCTATGTTTTTAATGAGTTGTGATAACAGTATCTGTATTAATTGTAATATGGTGCAATACTGTGCAGGGTATACGTTGGCTGCAAATGTTTTACATTTCTGTCAATGCTAAATCATTAAGTGAAAGAGCCTTGAATTTAGGCTGTGATGCGATTAATCATTATTTTACAAACATTATTATTAGATGTGCAAGCTCCACTTCAGTGTAGCTTTTGACTTGGGAGGCAATACAGATCTGACTTCCCAGCATGCAGCTCGCGCGGACGCGAGCACACACACACACACACACACACACACACACACACACACACAGACACACACAGGTCACCAGACGTATCGACCCAGGACAATTCGCCCAGCCGCGAATTTGAGTCAGCTCGACCCAAATCGACCGGGTCTAATTATCTGAAGTAGTATCTCTGTGTAACCCCTAGAGGGTAGTAGAGTACAAGGTACAAGGTGACGGTGAGGGAGGTCCTGAGTATATTAAAAATATTGTAAGCATGCTCCCCCAGTTGCATACTTTTTTTAAAGAAGTGTTTTTGTAAACCTTCTTTTCTAAATGAAATAATAATGTATGCCTTATTGTAACGTTGTCTGTTTTGTCCTCCTCTCCTCTAAAATCATTTGAAAGTCTACACTAGTTGCCATCATTAAACACAACACAAGAGGTGAAATGAATTAAAGTAACTGTTATTTTATTTGACAAAAAAGGGCAGTGTAAAACAATTTCAATGATTGAAAAAAAAATGGAACTGGAGCACTATATAATATTCATAATATTTAATATGAGTAGATTTTAACTGAAACTAACTAAATTAATTAGTTACTATGGTATGTACAACAACAGCTAAACATTAAAAAGATATGCCTATAAGCATTGTGTAAACAGAGCCTTATCACATAAAGAAGACAATAGGGCTTGAGGTAAGGAGGTGTCTATCTCAATGGCTGTGCTTGAAAGCCTTTGGGCTTGTTTCACCCTGACAGACAAGTAAAAATTGTTTGGTAAATCAATGTACATATTATTATTATTATGTCTCTGTCTCTCTCTCTCTCTCTCTCTCTCTCTCTGTCTCTCTCTGTGTGTGTCTCTCTCTCTCTCTCTCTCTCTCTCTCTCTCTCGCGGTCCGGGTCGAATTTGGGTCGAATTGTCGGGTCCAAGCGGGTCGAAAGCGGGTCGACCTGACCGGGTCGGATTGTCCCGGGGTCGATACGTCTGGTGACCCACACACACACACACACACACACACACACACAGTCACACACACACAGTCACACACACAAAGAGACGGAGAAGTTGCACTGAAGCAGAAAGAAGGTCATTGTTTTAGGTAAGTTTAGGTTACTTACTAGGGTTATTTATTCATTACATTAATCATTAAAGTTGTCGGATCAGAAGGGGGACGACTTGTATCGTGAGTTAAACTACTTTAATGGCTTTGTTTTATATGCAACCGAAAAGACTGACGGGGAACCAATTTCGATGTAACACCCGCCCGGCAAGTTACTATGTTACGTTTTTGATTTATCGATGTACTTTATTTAGTAAGATGCCACATAGTCGGAGAAAAGGTCTGTCGGATTAACGCATGCCTCCCACATAACAGTACATGGAAGTACAAATTCACAATACAAGGTCTACTAAACTGGATAACTCATTAAGCACTTAGCTTGTTTAAGATGAGATCCCCATGCACACAAATGCCCCAAAAAAAAGATAGCTAAGTGTTAGGGATCAAAGTTTGTATTTTCTATTCGTATGTAACTTACACTGTATTTTGTACTTGTATTGATCATGATATATGTTTACCCCTGAGGGGGCCACTAACCCAAGTGCTCGCTTCCTCACATGTTGTACCTTGACCTATGTACACACATTATGTACACTGTGTTCCACGTCTTGGAGGACATGTCTATTACTCATTATACACTGGGCAAACAGAAATCTGTTAGCGCAGCTTTTCAGTTCCCCTTTATGATGTGCTTTATGATGTGTTATGAAACCGCTTATGCAGAACAAAAAGGTTGCGCGGAGACAAAAGAGTCAGAGGTTGTCTGGAGATTAGCAGGAGGTTGTTGGTCTGAATGAACAAGCGAGGTGTTTCTCCTAAGTAAATACCCTACACTAAGGTTACAATAAAGGTTAAGACATTGCACAGCTTTGTGACATTCTAATGTACTTAATCTGATTCCAGGATATCAATCATTTCTGATCAGATCTGACTGTGGACTCCAGAACTCAGTGGAAGATGAACTCTCTCAAGCCAACCAGGGACAGTTCTGCTCAACAGGAGGGACCCAAAGCAAATGGTATGTTTCTTTCTCTACCTCCTTTCTACTTTTCCCCTGCTCTGTTGTACAAATGTTTTATTACTTTAGTTTTCAAGTTTAAAAATTAACCCTTTAAGGCCGGGAAGGGAACGCATGTGTGTCATTTTAAGATTTCTTTAGGCCATTCAAAAATAGCAGATATACAAGCTTGCAGATCTGCTATTTTTTAATAGAAAAATCCTGAAAATGTGTGCAAATCTTTTATATACATTTTAAACTCAAATCTTTGCTTCTGGGGGTCCCTGGCTGGAACAAAATATTTTTTAGATGGGAGGGGGGTCCGTGGTCAAATACATATTATTTTGGGGGTCCTTGACATGAAAAAAGTTTGAAAACCATTGATAATATAGCAACATAATTAAAAAAAATAATACAAAAAAGGAAAAAGAAGACATTTGTAAAATCCCCAGAAGCTAAGATTTTAGTTTTAAAAAAAGTATATATATTTATTCAAACTAAAGATTTGCACACATTTTCACGATTACATTTTTTTTTTGCAGATCTACAAGCTCATAGCGCGGCACTCGGAGCCGCACTATGAGCTTGTAGATCTGCTATTTTTATATAGCCAAAGAAATCTTAAAATGACACAGATGCGTTCCTGGTCTTAATAGTAGAGTCAAAAATGGAGGTTCCGTGACCATCCTTTGGCAAGGATGGTTCGACGATTGATTTGACCTCTATGGACCCTTTAGAAAAGATTTAGCCCCCAGGTCCCTCCCAAAAATCCTGGCATTTTTTGCAGCCAAATTAAAAATGGCGCCCGGCGCCATCTCTAAAAATTAACTTTTGATCTGAATGACCTAGAATCATGTATGAAGGCACTTTTCCATACAAGTCAACCATGAGGATTCCAAATCTTAATTGTAAGACCTTGTTTTGACTCCGAAATTCAAGATGGCCGACATCCAGTAGAGTAAAAACTTATACCCAGGGGGCAAAGGGGGGTATGCTGCATTTGCCCTGCCATAAAAGGTTGGCCACCAGAAATAATATCTATGACCCAGTAGGATCACAACCTATATGGACAACCCGGTCACCTTGCTGCTGGAAATCCAATATGGCCGCCTCAATATTATCAGAAAGTAGCTTTGGCAATAACTTTTGAACCAGATGGGCTAGAAATAAAAACTTGGTGTCTATTTCATGGTTTCAGAGCATGAGAAACTCAATGGAATACTTATCTTTATGATTGGGTGTGTCTGGACCTTTCATTTGCATATTTCCAAGATGGACGCCACGCGAAAATGAGTTTTACTATGACTTTTACAGTGACAGCTGACTGTTATGGCAACAAGTCTGCTTTTTAAGCAATATGAACACATATGGTCAGTTTGAGCTTTAATTTATATGTTGTCAATATGGCAGACCCACACCATGAGTCTGGTCAGAGTCGTGTAATCCGGGACGCAGAGATGGTAGTCAAGGTCATGGCAGCAGTGGAGACTAACCCATGATCAACATATCTACAGGACAGTGTGCTGATTCCACAGTCAAGGACGACTTGATGAGTGTGAAAGAACTGGGTCTGAAGGCACTGTGTGAGTCACTGTCCAGTGAACAGAAGAAGACAAGCATAATGAAGCTTAACACTTTCTACACTCAAAACACATCATCTAAAAAATCTAAGGGGAAAACCTCAGCACCTGGCAAGAGCAATGAAATTACTGCCCTCCTGCACATGACCCAAATCATAGCCAGTGGTGGAGAACTCAACCTTGTCTTTATAGGCAACCACGAGTGCAGTGACTTCCCCCCTTCCCTCTTCCAGGAAGATGGCAGGATGAGAACAGGTACCAAGGCAAGCCTTGTTAAGGTCCTGAAAGAGGAGACCAAAG
Source organism: Gymnoscopelus microlampas (assembly GCF_963454915.1). Taxonomy (NCBI): domain Eukaryota; kingdom Metazoa; phylum Chordata; class Actinopteri; order Myctophiformes; family Myctophidae; genus Gymnoscopelus; species Gymnoscopelus microlampas. The sequence goes on along the minus strand of NC_139951.1, from coordinate 33,675,390 downwards.
TTGCATGCATCCCTGACCTGCCTACAGAAGACATAAAAACAGCAGTAGTTATTGATGCCATGTATGCCATGCGCCATTGGTCGTTCCTGAAAGGTGAAGCATTTGGAACAATCGCTGAACGATACCAACGTCTGCTGTTGAATGATGTGCCTGCTGGCACAGAGATCATTCACTTCTGTTTTGACCGGTACAGTGGACCTAGTATTAAGACAGCTGAGCAAGAACACAGATATGCTTGACCAAAACCTACCAAAGAATATGAAGTCTGTATGCATTACACAGCTCCAGATCCTCAGGAGTTTTTTTGCTGTGTCAGCTAACAAGGCAAACCTATTGAGTTTCCTCTGTGACGAATGGTGTGAAAATGAGAAACTTAAGGCGGCCCTTGGTCCAACACATCTTTACCTGGGTGGGGGGTTTAAAGAAGAGACAAGGAGTGTGTTGATCAATGAGGGGTCTATTGAAGATGTCCCTGCACTAGAATCCACACAACAGGAGGCTGATACAAGAATAATACTCCACACCCTGTACAGCGTCCAGAATGACAAAGTTGACAGAGTTGTCATCCATGCCAATGACACAGACATCATCATCATGTGCCTTTACTATGCAGCAACCCATCTCAGATGCCTTCCAGAGCTGTGGGTGAGAACAGAGCAAAATTCATACCTTCCTATCCATCAAATGGTATCAGAACTGGGGCTCGCACAGTGTCGTGCCCTGCCCTGCCCTTTATCCATAGTTTAAGTGGCAGAGATACTGTACCACCAGCTATCCCTTCTTCACTGGGAAGAAGGCATGGTTCAAGGCCATCATGCGTCTGGATCTCTGCACTTGAGGAGTTTGGTGAAAACTCTTATGATTCCCTCTCAGATGACGTCCATAAATCCGGCACGAGACCTCACAATTGCTGTATATACATCCAAAGCGGACCACCAAGAGGATTTTGACCTGAGTAAGCTTAGAGTGTACAAGTTCCTCAATAATAGATCAACCCTCTTAAAGCTGCTGCCCCCGACAGAGAATGCCTTTGACCTGCACCTGAGAAGAGCTGTTCTAGCAACCATAATAGATAAATGTGCACATATCGCCAAGCCGGATATTCCTTCTTTCACAGAGTATGGATGGTCTCTCAGTGCTAGCAATGCAGTCCCCCTTGCATCTACCGAGCCAGCCTGGCCTGTGTCAATGAACAAGGCAATATCATGCAGCTGTATCAAAGGCTGCCAAAAAAAACTGTTCCCGTGCAAAGAAGGCAATTCCATGCTACTTAGGATGCCGTTGCCAGGGACTGGAGACGCGATGCAGCAGGATCAGTGCAACACATGACAACAGTGACAGTGAATAGCATTGTACCATAGTATCATTGGCTTTAGAAGCAGGCAAGACAGCACCATAGAGGTCAAAATGAACCTTTTGTAGGCAACCTCAACTCCGCCTTTACTCTATTTGTCACTAAGTAGTCTATCTTTTGTTATGTTACTTGAATGCATACCACTATGTTAATTTGTATAGCCCTAAAGTTGAAGTTTTTGGCAAGTCTTGGAGTGTGCATGTGTCTGTTTATATTGTATTTAGTTTATTAAAATGATACATAAGATACGTTGTGGGCTTTTTCTCCGATTTTCTCTGCAATCATCCCACAACTATAGATCTATAAATCAATAAATCTGAGGGAAAATGTAATGCCATACATTATTTATGACTGCAGCCATATTGACAACATATAAATTAAACCTCAAACTGACCAAATGTGTTCATATTGCTTAAAAAGCAGACTTTTTGCTGTAAAAGTCATAGTAAAACTCATTTTCGCGTAGCGTCCATCTTGGAAATATGCAAATGAAAGGTCCAGACACACCCAATCATAAAGATAAGTATTCCATCGAGTTTCTCATGAAACCATGACATAGACACCAAGTTTTTATTTCTAGCCCATCTGGTTCAAAAGCTATTGCCAAAGCTATTTTCTGATAATATTGAGGCGGCCATATTGGATTTCCAGCAGCAAGGTGACCGGGTTGTCCATATAGGTTGTGATCATACTGGGTCATAGATATTATTTCTGGTGGCCAACCTTTTATGGCAGGGCAAATGCAGCATACCCCCCTTTGCCCCCTGGGTATAAGTTTTTACTCTACTGGATGTCGGCCATCTTGAATTTCGGAGTCAAAACAAGGTCTTACAATTAAAATTGTGTCAGATTTGGAATCCTCATGGTTGACTTGTATGGAAAAGTGCCTTCATACATGATTCTAGGTCATTCAGATAGCAAAAAATGCCAGGATTTTTGGGAGGGACCTGGGGGCTAAATCTTTTCTAAAGGGTCCATAGAGGTCAAATCAATCGTCAAACCATCCTTGCCAAAGGATGGTCACGGAACCTCCATTTTTGACTCTACTATAAGGGTTAAGCAGTCTCACTACATATCTCAATCAACTTTGTGTTTCATTTTAATTTGAACAGTAGCTTTGCTTTTTATTCTTTATACATGTATGTATATATATATGTATATATGTGTGTGTGTGTATATATATATATATATATATATATATATATATATATATATATGTATATGTATATGTATATGTATATGTATATATATATATATACTTATATGTATATATATGTGTGTGTGTATATATATATATATATGTGTGTGTGTGTGTGTGTGTGTGTGTGTGTGTGTGTGTGTGTGTGTGTGTGTGTGTGTGTGTGTGTGTGTGTGTGTGTGTGTGTGTGTGTGTGTGTGTGTGTGTGTGTGTGTGTGTGTGTGTGTGTGTGTGTGTTGTGTGTGTGTGTGTGTGTTATATATCACCATGGTTGGCTGATGGTTAACTTTCTATTTTCTAGGGAACTGCTTAATGTATTTAAGTTGTATATTTGTACTCTATTCCCACCTCTCAACCATATTTCCTTTGTCTTTCTGCAATCCAGTGTTGAATAATCAGTCTGGCTTCCCTGTGCTACCGGCAATGAATGAACAAAGAAGCTTGGCTAAACCAAAACGACACGGCTGTGATCAGTGTGGACAACACTTCAGTTGCATATCCAATCTTAAAAGACACCAGAGAATTCACACTGGAGAGAAACCTTATGGATGTGATCAGTGTGGACAACACTTCAGTTGCATGTCCAATCTTAATGTACATCAGAGAATTCACACTGGAGAGAAACCTTATGGATGTGATCAGTGTGGACAACACTTCAGTTGCATGTCCAATCTTAATGTACATCAGAGAATTCACACTGGAGAGAAACCTTATGGATGTGATCAGTGTGGACAACATTTCTCTCAATCGGCCGACCTTAAAAGACACAAGAGAATTCACACTGGAGAGAAACCCTATGGGTGTGACCAGTGTGGACAACATTTCTCTGAGATGTCCACCCTTAAAAAACACAGGAGAATTCACACAGGAGAGAAACCCTATGGATGTGATCAGTGTGTAAAACAATTCTCTCGAATGTCCCACCTTAAAAAACACCAGAGAATTCACACAGGAGAGAACCCCTATGGATGTGATCAGTGTGGACAACAATTCTCTCAAATGGCCAACCTTAAAAGACACCAGAGAATTCACACTGGAGAGAAACCTTATGGGTGTGATCAGTGTGGACAACAATTCTCTGTGTTGTCCACCCTTAAAACACACCAGAGAATTCACACTGGAGAGAAACCTTATGGATGTGATCAGTGTGGACAACACTTCTCTAAAATGTCCACCCTTAAAAAACACCAGAGAATTCACACTGGAGAGAAACCCTATGGATGTGATCAGTGTGGACAACAATTCTCTCAAATGACCAACCTTAAAACACACCAGAGAATTCACACTGGAGAGAAACCTTATGGGTGTGATCAGTGTGTAAAACAATTCTCTGTGTTGTCCACCCTTAAAACACACCAGAGAATTCACACTGGAGAGAAACCTTATGGATGTGATCAGTGTGGACAACACTTCTCTGAAATGTCCACCCTTAAAAAACACCAGAGAATTCACACTGGAGAGAAACCTTATGGATGTGATCAGTGTGGACAACACTTCTCTGAAATGGCCAACCTTAAAAGACACCAGAGAATTCACACTGGAGAGAAACCTTATGGGTGTGATCAGTGTGGACAACAATTCTCTATGATGGCCAACCTTAAAAGACACCAGAGAATTCACACAGGAGAGAAATCCTATTGATGTGATCAGTGTGGACAACACTTCTCTCAAATGTCCACCCTTAAAAGACACCAGACAATTCACACTGGAGAGAAACCTTGTGGATGTGATCAGTGTAGACAACGTTTCTCTCTGATGTCCAACCTTAAAACACACCAGAGAATTCACACAGGAGAGAAATCCTATGGATGTGATCAGTGTGGACAACACTTCTCTCAAATGTCCGACCTTAAAAGACACCAGAGAATTCACACTGGAGAGAACCTTATGGATGTGATCAGTGAGTACAACATTTCTCTCTGATGTCCAACCTTAAAACACACCAGCGAATTCACACTGGAGAGAAACCTTATGGATGTGATCAGTGTGGACGACACTTTTCTCCAATGTCTAAACTTAAAATACATCAGAGAATTCACACTGGAAAGTAACCCTATGGGTGTGATCAGTGTGGACAAGACTTCACTCGAATGGCACGCCTTAAAACACACCAGAGAATTCACACTGGAGAGAAATCCTAATTTGGTAAATGTGGAATTAATTTTACTCAGTTAGGGTACGCTCTCACCAAAAGTTGGCTGGCCGCTGTTCAACGCAGGTTGTGCGCGGCCACAGTTTTTTGCAGCCAGCTGATTCTAAAAAAACGCTGTGACGCACCTGTCACTCACATTCAAGACCGTCCCCGTAGCCCGCACCGCCACTAGACACTAGCCACTAGACAAAAAAATGTCTTTGCACTTTCACACTTGGGGTTCGTACATCTACATACACATTCAGATTTTAAATATAAAGTACTTACCCCATGGCCACGGATGTTACAATCATGTACGGGCCCTCATAAGTATCCGTATCTTCCGTATTGTTCAATAAAAAACATTTTAATCCAATCAGTGGTCATTTTCTCCGTATGCTTTCAACTGCGCGACCCTAGCGGTTGAGAGGTGTATTGCACTGTTGGTACATTATAACTCTATGGGAAAATGGCCACCAATCGGATTAAAATGCTTTTTATTGAACAATACGGAAGATACGGGTACTTCTGAGGGCCCGTACATGATTGTAAAATCCGTGGCCATGGGGTAAGCACTTTATATTTTAAATTTGAATGTGTATGTAGATGTACGAACCCCAAGTGCAAAAGTGAAGACTATTTTTAACAAGGCTATTAAATATATAGTTAGAGTTATATTATTACACTAAATATATTATTACACTAACCTAAAGCCTTTGCAACCGCACTGACATGTAACCAGGCCAGTTCTTTAATGTCAGTCATATGGAACTCTTTCATGGTCAAATCATACTGGGTGAGATGCAACAGCTACAACCAGTTGGTCCACTGAGAGCACCATGTTGCTTCCTGAGTCTTGGGACGGTCCGCCTTCGACTCAACCGATTGGACAGAGGGGGAAAATCAGCTCCTGCCTCCAGCAGTTTTATGCTTCTTCGTGTAGAGCGGATAAACGCAAGGTCTGCGCGACAAGCGGAAACATCTGCTCTTGCGTGAATCCACGCATTTGCATTGACAAAGCATTGGCAGATTCTGCCCCAGAGGTAAAATAAAAGTGCGGTGGGAGCGCGCCCTTTGCTCCCACCGCACTTTTATTTTACCTCTGGGGCGGAATCTGCCAATGCTTTGTCAATGCAAATGCGTGGATTCTTGGAAAAAATCCGCAAGACCATGAATCCACGCATTTGCATTGACAAAGCATTGGAAGATTCTGCCCCAGAGGTAAAATAAAAGTGCAGTGTGAGCGCGCCCTTAAGCAGTCTAAAATGTCATGCACGCACACATCAATGAAAAATTGTGTACAGTGTGACAAGCGCTTCATTAGAAAGGGTTAAAAAAAATGCAACATGATGACCCATTGTTGTTCTTTTAAGCAGTTGTTTATCAAGTGTGCTGAGCTGTTTTGAACCTATTACATGTATAATAGCATTGCCGTTGTAGATGTTTGGACACTAACAGCCCCATTTAGAACCTCTCCCTCCGCTATGTAGCTCCGAGATGAGGTCCTACGTGGCCCGGTGCCGTTTGAGCAGGACATTTTTGAATATTTTCCACTTTACCCCTTTCTGCACATCGTATCCAAAAAGTAAAGGTTTTCTGAAATGCTCTCAGATGTTTTAACTTCTAGCGCGCAATAAAATATACCGTAAATCCTCTAATAGTGACCTCTATTCAATTAAAAGCCGCCTCTCTATAGGGCATCGCAGTTGCGGCCACTTCCGGGTTCCACTGCAAAATACTCAATGCATTTTTCCCATTGACATTTCCAAAAATATTGATATCAATTATTTTAAGCCTAGAATCAAGTCATCCAGGGTCCTGGTGAATCATGACCATAAAACGTCGATTCTGTGAAAAAACTTTTTTGAAAACGGCAAAACAAAGGGTATTTATTAAATATAGTATATCATATAATTAAACATAAAATTTAAAAAATCACAGAAAAAACATTCAAGATTTTTCAAAAATAGCATATCTACAAGCTCATAGCGCGGCACTCGGTGCCACGCTATGAGCTTGTAGATCTGCTATTTTTGAATAGCCAAAGAAATCTTAAGTGACACAGATGCGTTCCAGGTATTAATGGGTTAACACACATTGTAGTGCATGTAGTTTTCAATGTAATGATAAGAGAAAAGCACAGGTAAGGGGTTGAAGCCAGTTACAGCAGTACAAATTGCTTTACATATGTATGCCTTCTGATGTATTGTATATTCCTGATTGCTGCTATAGATACCATACCTGTCTTCTTAAATAGGTTTAGCTTACCTGCTTTTGTAACTTTACTTATTGGCTATTGTTTCCTTATATATAATAGTAATAGTTTAACTTAATTTCACCTGGTTGTTATATTGCATTGTTGTGTTATCACTGTCTTTGCTAAACATGTCCCATCAATATTTCACGTATTGTACTAAATGCGTGACAAATAAAGCCTTATTGATTGATTCTTGATTTCTCCCCCCCTCCTTTTTACTTGTATGAAGACCTTTCAAGGTAATAATGATAAAATCACAGAAAGTTGGTAACTGGCGGTGCCAGCAGTTAGTGCACCAAACATTATACTATTTAATCATTTCGTTTTCAAACATGTATTATCTTTATCTTGTTATAATGACCATTCAAAGTCATTGGGTGGTGTGTGTGTGCAATATGATGACTGTAGTTACTATGAACACAACCCCAAACTACACATGTATTTTTTCTGTAAAGTATCCATTCTACATGTCCTGCTGCCATTTACATGTACAATTAACAACTCTATCCATGTCCTCATGTGTGACAGTCTCTCTCTACATCCTCTTGTTATTCATTTCTCTATAGAAACTTTTGCACATGATTGCTCCAAATTCCCTCAGAACAACATAATATAATTGATAGATTTCTGTACTTGTATATACTTACACGCCAAAGGGCACAAGGTTCCCCCTATGGCTCCAGTACGTGGCCCCGATATTAGTCACAATGTCACCTGTCTGAATACATTGACTGGGGTTGGCGAGGGACAAACAGGTTTAATTGCTAAATGACTGTAATGTCATGTCATGTTTATATCCTGACTCATCATGATCATAGCTTTGATCAGTTCAAACAAAGAGGTGATTGTTGTCCTCTTTGAGAGCATTTACATCTGTATTAAGAGATGTCCACTTGTGATCACCCACAATGCAAATGGTGAACTGGCCCATAGACACCCGGGGCGCATTTTTATACAGTGGTATGAAGTAACTGAGTTACTTTGTAGATTTTGATTATTACTACAAAACATACATTAACCAATTCCGCCCTATATACATTTCGTCCATTTGAAAATAGCCGATCTACAAGCTCACAATGTGAAAGTCTGCACTTGAAAAGTCACATGTTTTGTTTTGGCTATTGCTTAACAGGGTTTGCGTTCCTCAAAAATAAATTTATTTTACTGTCAAGTGCTGTGGTGAGAAATATGTTACAGGAATTTTCTAGCAGTACAGTAAGGTATATGTTTTAAGATTCCAATAATATCATTGTTTACAGTTGTGTAGCCGACCGTAATTTGAAACAGATTGAAGGATTACAGTAATGTGAATTTTGTGAATTACATTTTTGGTTGCAGCAGACATGATTTTGCTCAACAACAACAAAAAAAGAGTGTCTGCAGTGTGGAAGTTAGTGAATAATAATTAGTGTGGTTGCCCAACAGGGCAACCAGACTATAGTACTCTATAGAAAGTGCGGTCCAATACTTTGGACCGCATCTCCTCCCACAGTTTTTATCCCCTAATGTTGTGCCATATATCAAAATGACCGTCTAAATCGGGAATCGTGCGCTTGTATTTTGGTTAGATTGGTTAAATAGTTTAATTGATATTGATTTATTAGTGCATTAAATTTCCCCATCCACTTTAATGTAAAAGTGAAAAAACTCAAATTCAAGTATTTTTTTCTCAGAAACCTTAAGAGCTAGAGTTATCAGATTTGGAGGGAAAATTCATAATTAAGTCCCAAATTATTTAAAAAAAAATCACACCATTCGGCCTCATGGTGGCGCTATAACAGCCCCCTTTACGTTTTGGCCCGTAACTCTTGAACCATAGGTCCTAAAATAAAATCAAAATTTATTTTCACCTGGATTCCTTGGGTCATGACGCATCTCCCCATATAGGCCACGCCCATTTGCGTCAGGATAGATTTTTTGATATTGATTTATTAGTGCATTAAATTTCCCCATCCACTTTAATGGGAATTGCAAAAACTCCCATTCAAGTATTTTTTTCTCGGAAACCGTAAGGGCTACAGTTACAAAACTTGGAGGGGAGGTTAATAGTTTTTTGAAAAATTATTAAGAAAATAATCACACCAGTCGGCCACATGGTGGTGCTATAACAGCCCCCTTTACCTTTTGGCCTATAACTCTTGAACCGTAGGTCGTAAAATCAAAATTTCTTTTTCCCTGGATTCCTTGGGTCACGACGCATATATAGCCATATAGGCCATGCCCATTTGCGTCAGGATAGATTTTCCGCCATTTTGAATTTTCTTCAAAACACACTTTTTGCTCCTTTTCCTTCAATTTTTTTCCAAATCTCACACAAATCGGTACACGTGATCTATGGACCCATGCGATAAACCTATCCAAGCGGAATTTTGATAGTCCATACCGTCCGTCCGTAAATGGCTTCCAAAGTTAGCGGGAGGAGCCCGTTTGACCAAAAATGCCATAAATCACGAACAAAACGTCCGGTCAATCCCAAATTTGAATCACATGTCGAGGGTGGTATACTAAACCAATCCCCAAAAGCATTTCTACTTTGATCCATAGGGGGCGCCGCGAATGCTCGAAATGTAACCGTTTGATGCAAAAACATGATTTTTGGGGGATCAATCCTCTCAAAATGAAACGCAGGCGATCTCAGGAGTGACGTGACGATGTAATTGGCGCAGTCTCCGACGGTATTCCTCCCGGCGTATTACTGGAGTCCCGACCGCGTCGGCGCAACCACACTGTGCAATTGCCAATTGCGACGCGTCTAGTTTTCAATAACCATAACAGTACAAATAATTGACATGACAATCTATAAATAAATATAGGCCTAGAGATTACTGAGCTACACAAAGAGACTGCTTTAGAGAAGTTTTAATATAATCCACCATCCATAATATCCATAATTGCTGAAAATTGCATCACTATTAACTTTTATTTTTCTGTGGAAAGACCATCATTCACACCTTTTTAATTTTGCCTCCCCAAAATTTTGTCTGGAATGATGCCCCTGCCCTGATTGATATGTATGGTTACCTCTTCAGTAGGCTATATCTGTGCCGGACAGAGACAATGTTGACTCTGATAGTATTATATGAAAACTATGATGTAACATTTAAATCAGTGGTTCTCAAACTTTTTCATGTCAAGGACCCCCAAATTGACACTTATTAGCCCGCGGACCCCCATTTGAAAAGATACATTTTAAGGACCCCCAGTTTGACATGCTTTAGGGCTACGGACCCCCATTTAATGGCATTTCTATCTCTGGGACCCCAATTCATGTTGTAAAATCAATGTTATTGTAACTCTGAGAGTGTACAAATGGAACCAAATGGTCCCGTTAGGGTCCATTTGGTTCCATTTGTACACTCTCAGAGTTACAGACCCATAAGGGTCCATTTGGTGCCCAATCTATCATTTAGCTGGGGACCCCCTGGAACCCCCTCAAGTACCCCTGGGGGTCCCCGGACCCCACTTTGAGAACCAATGATTTAAATGTATGACACATTCTGACTTGAGTATGGGTAATACAGTATTACTATTTCATTAAAAAATCCAGTAATTGGCCTGACTACGACAGTCTGCACTCTGCTTTCTGCACTGCTCTTACACAAAGCTGCCACAGAGTGGCGCCAGTGGAGTGCAAATAATGTTTGTCAAACTTAGTTGGTATGCATGCATCTCCTCCATGAACTCCATTATATAGCCGGGTTGGTGCAGTGTAATGTAGACTCACTGTAATAATATGCCCATTCAAATTGGATAATAAAATAAGATAATACTTACTTTGGCAACTTGGAATTAGTTTTGTCCTTCGGAGCGATAAATTAACTGTTATTAACCTTTTATTTATTAAACTGGTGTGGACAGCAAAACAAAATTAACTTTTGAAGTTATTATTGCAGCATAAGATAGAAGTGAAGGCTATTTGCCCTCTTAATTGTCCCAAGTTCACAGGGTTAGCAAAACGTGTGTGTGTGTGTGTGTGTGTGTGTGTGTGTGTGTGTGTGTGTGTGTGTGTGTGTGTGTGTGTGTGTGTGTGTGTGTGTGTGCACGGGAGGTAGAGAGCGGCAGCTTTGGAAACGGTAGGTTCCTGGTTTGATCCCCTGCCCGCAATGAGTTAGTGTCGAAGTGTCCTTGAGCAAGATACCTAACTGCTTCCGATGAGTAGGTCGGTGCCTTGCATGGTTTCCTCCGCCTTCAGTGTGTGAATGGGTGAATGTAATGCACGTTGTAAAGCTTTTTGGATGAAGGCACGATAAAAATGTACCATTTATTATGTGCCTTTGCATGTATGCACGCAGGCAGGGTTGCCAGATCTGCTTATTATAATTTCCCGCAAGATTGTATTTGAAAATAGCCGATCTACAAGCTCACAACGCGTCGCATTGTGAGCTTGTAGATCTGCTATTTTCAAATAGCTGATGTATAATGTTAAAGTGCTCATGTGGCCCATAGTTGCCTCTTTTGGGATGGTTTTCCTAGACCTGGTTGCTTGTTTCTCTCACAGAATCTGGCAACACTGCATGCAGGCAGCCATGCATGTATGTATTTCATTCTGTGTATGTGACCATGTGCTGAATCTGAATGTATAAATCAGTGACCAAGACGGTTCAGTTCCTTGGGTTAGTCTTTGAAGATTACCAGGTCAGACTTTCCATTCCAAAAATCAAAAGCGCCTCTTGGTTGCAGATATGAAAGAGCCGTGCAGCTGGGGTTGGCTGTCCGATCCAACTAAATAAACAACAATGACTGAATGTCTGGGTCACCGAGACCTTTAAGAGCAAAGTTTAATAATGACCAGAAGGCTGGTCAGACTTCTAAAATGTTACTGTTCAGCGGTAGAGACTGGACCGTTGTGCCTGCCGTGGTGGGGTCTTTCAGATGTACTTTGGAGGGAGGGGAGGGGGTGTGTAAGCAATTCTAACCACAGCCATCAAAAAGAAAGAAAGAAAGGCAGCTATTTTAATAAGACAGATGCAGTCCTCAGGTCCTCTGGCATGCTGTCACAACATCTGTGTCCATGTTAGCTGAGACTCACTGCGCTGAATATGAATTAGAACAGAATATAATATGGTACAAAGAATAGCTAAATGTGTTATGGAACACGGCACAGGGATCGCTAGGAACCGACTGCAACTGGAATACGGGCCTTTACGCCACGGTTCACTGGCTCTCTATTTGTCCATCAGACATCACTTCACTCCGTAAAGTTGAAAAACAGTCACGGCTTCACATAAAACGTTGTAAACAAGTATAAAGGGCATTTATTAACTTGTTAACATTCTTTCATTTACTGTCTAAAATGTGGTGGTCCGAGATCTCTTCCTTTTTACTTATTGCTTTCAGATGTGCAGCATGGGGCCGAAGTGCATTGCGCAATGCCTAATTCATGCTCCGTCCCACAGCGGCGTCACACACGCGAGAAAATAGCAGATCTACAAGCTCACGATGCGTCCGTTGCGGAGGCCACGCGTTGTTGAGCTTGTAGATCTGCTGTCGCAGGCCACGACGGCACCGTCGTACGATGAAGTATATAAAGAGTTGGACAGAATGGGAGACGAGGGAGAACAACAGAGAACGGAACAGTCTGACCATTTGCCCCGTGCTGCTAGCTGAATTTTACATAGTCTACAATAAATCATTATCTCTATAAAATACTAGGGGGGGGGGGAAAGATCAATGACTAATTTTGCACAAAATACAAAGTTTACTTCACATCAATTGGAGCACAATTACGAGTTGCCAGAGGGAAAGAACCCAGATAGGCCCACAAAACAACGGGATCACGCAACTATAATCAAGCATCCAAAACAATGCCGTATAGTCATACGTTATCTACAATCTCAGACTTTTACAGACATTCCTCGAGGTCTAACTCGCATTTCTAAATTACTTGCATTTTGATTCATTTCCAGGACGTCTGCTTTAAGACTCCAGAGACACCTGTTGGGCGAAAGCCCTGCCTGCTCCCCCTCACTCTGCCCGGCCTGTTTCTTGTTCCAGGTAGGAATACACGCCATGTTTTGTATCCGTAAAATGTTTTTTGTGTTTTTCTCTCCTAGATTAATCACTAAAACTAAGTCTGCAGAACATTAACCACTTAACCCATTATAAGACCTGAGGCCGATTCTAAAAATGTTTTCTAAATCCTAACAGTTTTTTGAAAGAGATTTAAAAAAAATACGTTTTCACGATATTTCTAAAATGGCAGATCTACAAGCTCATAGCGCGGCACTCGGTGCCGCGCTATGAGCTTGTATATCTGCTATTTTTGAATAGCAAAAGAAATCTAAAATGACACAGATGCGTTCCCGGTCTTAATGGGTTAAGCCATATATTTCATCGCAGACAAATAGCGAAAATAGCCGATCTACAATCTTACAAAGCATCATGATGCAACGCTTTGTGAGCTTACAAGTTGCTATTTTCAGTTTTTTTTTTTTAAGATGATCTTTTGAAATGTTTGGGACATTGTGTAACATTTTCAAACAAAATAGGGACACCAGGTTTAAAGCGGTTGATGGCACATTTATATTGTATCTTCATTATCACCGTGAGCTCTTTTTTTTATGTCTGCTCCATAGAACAGTGGTTCTCAAACTTTTGCATGTCAAGGACCCCCAAATTGACACTTATTTAGCCCGCGGGGGGACCCCCATTTGAAAAAATGTGCCAGGGAAGATGTGTAAGAGAAGATTGTTTCGGCTCTAGCAGTGATTCTCAACCATTTTAATGTCAAGGACCCCACAGTTTGACATGCATTAGCCTACAGACCCCCATTTATAATGGAATTTCTATCTCTGGAACCCCAATTTATATCGTAAAAATCAATGTTAATTTAACTCTGAGAGTGTACAAATGAAACCAAATGCAATGGGTCCATTTGGTTCCATTTGTACACTCTCTGAGTTACAGACCCATAAGGGTCCATTTGGTTCCTAAAGCTAACTATCTGTCATTTAGCTGGGGACCCCCTGGAACCCCCTCAAGAACCCCTGGGGGTCCCCGGACCCCACTTTGAGAACAAATGCCATAGAACATGCATATTTATCAGAGCACGGTCTTGTACACTTCTAAGGCCAGATGTTTTTCTGGTTGAAACCTACTCCATCCAAGAACACACTGTGCAGTAACAACAATGTCCACCAATGTCAACAATGTCCATCTGGGATGCATGCATGCACTACACATGCATACAGAGACGCATAACACGCATGCTTATGTCTGCTCAATACAGCTCATAATAGATAGACACTGTGTGGGCCAAAACTTGTGGATAATTATAGAAGTGTAAACGACCCCATTAACACTATCCACAACCACAGGGGGGGGCTGTAGTCTAACATAACACATTTTAAACCCTCTTCACACGGCATGAACACACGCAAACAGAGTAAACTTAACCCTGTCCAGCAGGGAATGACTTCATACATGTCACCCATGTACCACACATACTTTCTCAAACACGCTACTTGGTGTTCAAACTATTTTATTTCAAAGAAACCGACATCATTGACCGGCAGTAGAAACACCAAAAGTATGCAACGGACCACAGAAGGACAGAGAGAATTTGCTTCAATTTGAATCCATCCCCCCCCGAACCCTGTCCATTCGATCCACCGCAGCAACGTTCGAGACGCGCACATTTTAACATTTGCATGAATGCTGTTTTTGCTCCCAGTAATTCCTGGCAAAGTTGTGTAACCGAGCATTGTGACGCAAGGTCTAGCACTGTGAAGACATGCCACAATTCATCATGGCAAGCATCTGTTTCTGCAGAACCTTGGTCTGTGGGTTGCCGGGAACCCAAAGTCTATATAGACCACCAGGGGAAACTCAAGTCTGACCTCCCCAAACCTCCTTAAGACTATTGGCTAATGCTGGTACCGGTACTGGTGCTGTACTGTGGTGGTCATCTGAAAGCACCTGTTACTGCCTAAATGTGACTGGGGAGATGCTGGAGAAATGTGTAAATCTCATTTGCATACACATACTGTAGATGCACGCATAACGTGTGTGTGTGTGTGTGTGTGTGTGTGTGTGTGTGTGTGTGTGTGTGTGTGTGTGTGTGTGTGTGTGTGTGTGTGTGTGTGTGTGTGTGTGTGTGTGTGTGTGTGTGTGTGTGTGTGTGTGTGTGTGTGTGTGTGCGCGCGCGCATATAAATTTACCATTTATATAAACTCACACTCGCACGCTCAGTGGTGACAATATACATTGCCATTATGCAGTTAACTAGTTGTACAAACTCTTGTTTTATTATTGTATTGTTTTATTGGATCTTCTTTAGTCAATACACATATTTGTTTTAGCTCTTGCTCATTTGATTTTGCTATTTGTCTCATCTGTTTAAGAAAGTAGGTAGCTGATATATTGCACTTTTAGCATAGCACTAGGTACACTCTTGGTTGCTTGTTTTAGCAGAAAATGCACTTAACACTTCTGGTGATTAGTAGGTTTTCATTCCCTACCTATGTTGAATGAACTTATTGTAAGTCGCTTTGGATAAAAGCGTCTGCTAAATGACTGTAATGTAATGTAATGCAGTGCCGTGCAGTGCAAAGTAGCTTCTAGCATGGCATTGAAAAATCATAAGTGTTAATTCAACTCTTGAGTGTTGTGTGGGTCAACGTTTGCATTGTCAGACTGAAATTAACACTCAAGAATTTAGCACTATAGGCGTTATATCTACAAACTTGGAATCGAGCATGTTGATGAAGACGGTTGGTGATGTATTTTGCATTCACATAAATCCTATACCCACATGCACGCCAGCGCGCACACTGACCCATACACACACACACACACAGCTACGTATGTGAGAGAAAGACGGACAGAAGGGGAGAAAGAGAAGTTCCACACACACACACACACACACACACACACACACACACACACACACACACACACACACACACACACACACACACACACACACACGCACACACACAGACAACAAGCCAGTGCTATTTGTGGACCCAGCCCTCCAGTGGGATATGACACGTTGAGCGACCCAGGCCTAAGAACAGAGGGCGGCGAATGTATGAGAAAGCTGATAACGAGGCTAGAGGAAGTCAACGCTGTTTATCTTCGCTCTCTGCATAGCTATAATCGCTGGCCCTTGTGGTCATTGCAACATGTGGCCTTACAAATAACTCCAAATAACCCTGGTTCCCTTTTTTTTCCCTCTTGGGGGCGGGGTCCGGGGAGGGGGAGGGAAGGGGGGGTTCAGAGGGTTTCGTGGCGCAGCACTGATGATGGTGGGCATTCTTGCACCGTGCCAGCAGGACTGCGCTGTGCCTGAGCCATGTGGTGGTTTTGTCGAAGGAGCACTGATGGTTTTTAACCCGTTAAGACCGGTAACGTGTCTGTGTGTCACTTTTAGATTTCTTTGGGCTATTCAAAAATAGCAGATCTACAAGCGCTACGAGCTTGTAGATCTGCTATTTTTGGAAAAGAATCGTGAAAATGTGTGCAAATATTTGAATATATTATATATACATTTTTAACTCAAATCTTTGAATCTGGGGGGTCCCTGGAACAAAATATTTTGAGATGGGGGTCCGCACCTAAATACATGGCATTTTGGGGGTCCTTGACGTGGAAAAAGTTTGAGAACCTCTGATATTATAGCAACATAGGTTTTTTTCAAAAAACTGTTAGTATTTAGAAGACAGTTGAAAAAATCCCCAGAAGCAAAGATTTGGGTTAAAAATGTTATTTTAAAAATGTAAAAAATATACATATTCAAAAGATTTGCACAAATGTTCACGATTTTTCAAAAATAGCAGATATACAAGCTCATAGTGCGGCACTCGGTGCCGCGCTATGAGCTTGTATATCTGCTATTTTTGAATAGCCAAAGAAATCTAAAAATGACTCACAGAAGCGTTCCCGGTCTTAAAGAGTTAAAGAGCTCCAGGCCATGACTCGATGGGTAATTTTCATACTTTCCTGATTTGGTGTGAGGCCAAAAGCAACAGGCTGGAGGCTCTCTCACTCTGAAACAGGATATTGGGTTAGTAATGGCCGCCGGGGGACCGGCAGAATGACATAAATGTACGAGTTTTTTCACACATTATTCTGGAGACCTCATAGAAGCGTATAGATTGAATGCGTGTCAAAGCCTGACATTAATGGAAAAAGTGCTGTGATCTGCAAGGACACGTTGGCTCGTCACGGTGGCCTCGCTTTTTGAAGGGATATGCGGCTGACTACTCAGACCTTTGGATAAAAATCACACTGACCGCAGCGTTCAATAATAACAAAAGGTTTGAGAGAGAGAGAGAGAGCACCGCTTTACGCAACAAAATTACTTCCCAGTAACTACCATGTAATCTCTTTATCCTTAAATAAAGACAGCAATATTTATTAAGTGATTAAGTGTCTCTTTGTCCAAGATACGTTTTTACAATACAAATAATTGTATTAAAAAATGTTATAATTGCCTTAATCACGGCTGCACCAGAAGGCCCAATGGGTTTTGTCCCTGTGGTGACACTGTACCTGGGCTTCATGAAGGTAATTGGCAGCAGCTCTGACTGAGGGCTTGGCCTGGCTGGGTTTGGACGACTTCTCCTTAATAGCCATGTAATCAAGTCCAATTAGGAGTCAATTAGAGGCAGGAATTCACTCATGGGGTCAGCATCGAGATTGTCCTGGACAATTACCAGCTTAAGGTTTTATAAAAAATGATTTCTGGAACCTGTAAGTAAGGTATTCAGAGAATTAAAGATCATAGAGCGGTGAAGAGTGTATTTCTTCATCACAGTTGAAACAACTGACAAGTATGAGTGATAAAACGGCCTGCTCTATCAAGTTTTATGAAAAGGGGAGGTTTCACTCCGCGCTTTGATATGATGTTATTCTAAGCATAGAATAGAACACTCACCGAGTTGGTTGTCATATAAATCGAACAATGCGTAGACAGTGAGGTGGCCTTTGAAACAGTGAGGCCCTCTTGTTATGTTACGCAACGGCCACAAATCTTCTCCCCTAGACGCCACCAAACCATGCTAAGTTTTTCTAACAGGCCCGAGAGAAAGGGTTCCCTGACGGTAAAGGGATGTGACAACATGACACTAAAAGATACTGTCTCGACCCCCCCCCCCCCCCCCCCCCCACGGCTGGTGAGCGTCCCTTTTTACCTCACGAGATTCCTGTGATACAGCTAAAGTAAATTTTGGACCTTGTTGTATATGCCTTACAGAAGTATACTGTTTATTTAACATCTCCACAGCGTGCTGAGTTATGACTAGTAATGATTACTCAAATGCCCCAGTGTTTGGGCTATTGTACCAGGAGTGCCTCCAAACAGGCCCACTGGTGTTTATTTGAATTTTCCATTTTATATTGCCACGTGTCATTAGGCTGTTTAGAGTTTACCCTGAGTGATGGATCATTTCCTTCACCCGCTCTCCACTCACTGAAAAAAGCGTGCTGGACATACAATGTAGGCACGCTCTTCCTAAAGGTTGCGCATGTGTGTGTGTGTGTGAGAGAGGCTAAAGATAATGACACATTTAAAGTTTATAGAATATGATTTTTTCCCCCCAAGATTCTTTAAAAATAGCAGATTTTTTCACTACGCGTCGCAACATGACGTGGCGTGTCGATGCGTATAGGGTTCGAGTTGTAAAACTGATTTGGATGCTTTGCTGGGGACCTCCTGTGTGCATGTGATCATGCAGCCTATAGTCACTACTTTTCGGCATGTTTTCATATACCTGGTTGCTTGTTTCTCTCACAAAATCTGGCAACACTGGTAAAAAACCTCACTCGATTACGGTCTTGATTTATAACTCTCCGCTAGACACGCGAACCGTTCGGGCCTTCCTCGGGAGTGTGAAGTGTTATCTTGCCGTGCTGTTCTCGTCAGGTCGAGACTACCAAATCAGACTGGAGAGGTATCATAATTTTTTTTCTCCGCAGTAAGCTCTACAACCTGGCTCCATGTCCCAAGATGTCCTCCTAGATTTAGAAGCAACAGGTTCAATGTTTATGTTGGCTGAAAAAGAATATGTTTCAAACCCTTTTGACGTATTAAAGTCACTGTTACATTATGTTTAGACACCCGGTTGAAAGAAGAAAAAACATATTTTATGTTGTCACACTTTACCATAATCCTTTGAAGGGAAAATCAAGCCAAAATCAACAAGCCTTAGTTCTGGTCAGTTTGTGGTTACTTGAATCGTTAGTTTATCGTGTCATGATTTCAAGTGTATTTGTAGACATTTCAAAAGAGTCTGGGTTTTATAACTCAAGAGGCGCATCTTAATTTGCCGTAATGGAGCATTTGGACTGGAACACTGCTGGTTACAACAGATTACAGAAGCATGGAAAAGTGGATTTTTGGATAACAAAGGTGGTACATTTCTCTTCAACTGTCCCCCCCAAAATGTGAAAATGGATTATACGCTATTATTAACCTTTACTAGATGTTTGACAGTGAAATCCAGTTTTATTATTTAGCTTTTTTCTTGGCGATTCCAGCCTGGCAACTGTGAGCTCCTCTGTTTAACATTGACCGAGGGCGGAGATGCTTGTGTATGCTTTTGTGTGTACGGTGTGTGCGTGCGTTCGTGGATGAGTGTGTCTGTGTCTGTGTGTTAGTCTGTCTATAGGTAATTTTGCAAACTAATATACTAATAAACCATAACATTTCTTGTGCACTCTGCCAGAAGGCCAAGGCCAACTCAAACATTTCACATCAATTATGTTATCATCCTAGACCCACCGTCCCTCCAGTCATTGGGAGTCATTGGGACCATTCGGGCGGAATCTGTCCGTCCAGCATATGGGATCCACTGCACACTACGCTATCATTCATTCTTGTCTGCTGCAGCCTGCACAGCCGTGCAACTCTATTGCAAACTAGTTGATCAGCTGTGCTGTTGAGCATGTAAAAATAGATACCGAAATTCTTAGTTATACCAACGTTGTTGTGAAGTAGTGTTGGTCTCATTGGTGAAGTCTTCCACACAGCGCCGCGCACCTACAGTATGGCGTGCATGCACATGCGCACCGCACATAGAGAAAGACACCCCCCCCACACACACACACACACTCACACTCACACAGACACAGACTTATGACGCACGCCTAAGGGGGAGAGCCCATTTTTGATTAACACCAACACCATACTAAACCTGACAACGTACCCTGCAAACCTATGACAGCCAGGAGTTACTGTAGAGTGAGACAGGGAGAGGGGGAGAGACAAATAAAAAGCATAACGCATGTCGTGAGCTTGTAGATCTACGAGTTTAAAACACATGTGAAACTCTTCGTCTTTGCCTATAATGACATGACCAAAATGGTCATGTCATGGCATTTTCAAGCCTTTATTGACAGCGATAGTGGAAAGAGAGACAGGAAATGTGGAGAGAGTAGGGCGGTGGTTCTCAAACTTTAACATTTGAAGGACCCCCCCTTAACTCTATCTGACAGTATACAAATGGAACGGGTCCATTTGGTTCCATTTGTATACTGTACAGACTTGTAAGGGTCAATTTAGAACCCCTTGAAGGATCCCTTGAGAGTCCCTGGACCCCACTTTGAGAACCACTGGAGTAGGGGAATGATCTGGCCAGCTGGGAATCGAACCAGGGATTCGCTGATCAGGACGTTTTCGCCCCCATGGGGACTTGCCCATGTGGTATGCGCCTTGACCAACTTGGCTATCGGGTTGTCCCAGTGCTACACATTAAAAAGAATGAAATATTCTTAAAATAAACATGGCAGCAGTGAATATGTCAACATTGAATTCTTCAATAGGCTTACTATTTGCTTTAAATCCAGCGTGAAATCCAGTAATCACAGCTGTGATGAACCACGAAAAACCAACAATATTAATGTGCCGCAGAACAAGAACTTGCATGCATGTTGTCATGAACATTTGAACGATTGTTGATTACAATGTTCATGAATCTAATTTCATTTCCTGCGACATAACACAATCCAAAATAGTGAGACATGCTTGCAATTTATTGAGTAAACCTTCCTGTGCAACCAAGTAATAAGTCCAATCTGGATGAAAGGCATTTTCTATTGAGCCGTATTAATGTATTACTGACTGACATGAGATGGTTGTTCATGCACCTTCATCGCATTGTAGAAACGCATTGTGAGAGTCAAGTGGACTCTTGAGGGGGAAATTCAATACAGCACTATATAACTTCAATAAAGACGGGTCATTGCAGCATTTGGAATCTATTGGTAGTTCCTTGAGGGGGGAACAAATCAAACTGGCTCCAATAATCCCCCAGAAAGATGCAGAAAACAACACATAATTTGGCCCATCTTCTTTCTTTTACCGTCTTTGATGTGAAGCATATTTGTTTGGTATGGAAAGCCTCACTTTTTTCCCCCAGACATCTCCTTGCTTCTATTGCCAGGTTTGTCAGAGCACTTCTCACTCTATAGGGAGCAGAGAGTGGCTCCATGCAGCCTCTGCAAAAAGGTATTCATACTTATATACTGCAGGAGAACTTTGGCATCTGCGTTTAGTTACCGGGTTTGGTTTCAGTTTGTCGGGAGGCAGTATGATTCGGTCACTGACTGTGTCACGTTATAGCATCAGGGATCCAAATGCTCACATTCTTGTAAAGGCAGAGCTAATAGCCTAATACCTATGAGCATGTCGTACTATATTCACTTTCACATGGAGCATTTCTTAGTTCAGCTGCCATTGCCTACTTCATTTTAGAGTCTCTCTCTCTCTCTTTTATATGTGTGTGTGTGTGTGTGTGTGTGTGTGTGTGTGTGTGTGTGTGTGTGTGTGTGTGTGTGTGTGTGTGTGTGTGTGTGTGTGTGTGTGTGTGTGTGTGTGTGTGTGTGTGTGTGTGTGTGTGTGTGTGTGTGTGTGTGTGTGTGTGTGCGCGCGCGCGCTGAACTTTGTATTAATTTCCTGCGTTTGTTTCTGTAAAAATTTACGAAATACCAAAAAAGTGTATTTCAGATATGTCATTGGCAATGAGCAGTCCTACAGTACTACAACAGACTATTTATGTACGTCATTATCTCTCTTATTACTTTCATCTCTTACCTCAACCCACAGAACATAATCAAGCCTTTCGATGCAACATGCTTTGCTCACTGTAATAGGTATGTTTGTAATAATTGCCAATAAAGTCATGCACTGACAGAGAAGCTTTGAGGAAACCCAGAGCTCTCGCTGGACCCGTTTACCTCCCCGTGTGAACAGAACGGCACTAATATGAGCATGTTTTCAGTTTGCAGAGGGTATAATGTATCTGGATGTGAATAATAGGCTCTGTTTTGCCATTACACTCCATGCTGGGTCGAATTCAACACGCCAACAGTTTTTGTTACGATTGGATGACATGGAGCTCTCTGCCCAGTCCTCCAGCACACCACACTCACTCAAAACCGCAGAGCTGTGAGGTAATGCCCAGACCCCCGTGCCAGAAATAGATGTTCAGAACAGGAATACGAAATCAGACCTAAATTTAGATTATTGTTAAGTAGACGCTGTAACAATTCCATCAATCAGCTGCGCGCGCGTGTTTTCAGAAAGGGAATTTTCTGCATTTTATTGTGCCTTGTTCATCATGGGATACTGTACGTCACAGAACGCTGTCGTAATAGCCAGAACCAGGCCGTGATGCCACACTTTGCCCTACGTTCCGAGTTGGGGCATCCGAGTTTCACTCCCTGGCGTGACATCCAGTGTTGATTTTGACAGCAAATGTTGATTTAGTTTTAGTCATAGTCTTTTGAATAAAATTCCATTTAGTTTTAGTCATATTTTAGTCATCTGAAATGTTTTAGTTTTTGTCTAGTTTTAGTCGACTAAATATCATAAGGTTATAGTCGACTAAATCTACAGTTGATTTAGTCGACTAAAATGTATATTGTCGGTGCTTTGATGGCGTCATAATGGCTGATTTTACACTTGGTTGCATGCTGAAAATAGCCGATCTACAAGCTCACAACGCAATGCAGGGCGACGCGTTGTGAGCTTGTAGATCTACTATTTCTAGAGCGTAACACCCGAGTGCAGCCAAACATAAAATGACTTGTCTTTTAGTTCTACTGGATCTCTTCTCCACTCGTCCCTCACTAACATTTTAGTCTAGTTTTTATTTGTTGACAAAATTGTCAATATATTTAGTCATAGTTTTAGTCATCATAGCTTGGTTTTTATTTAGTTTTCGTCAGTGAAAAAAGGTAGTCGACGGACATTTTTCGTCATAGTTTTAGTCGACGAAATCAACACTGGTGACATCCACGTTTGTCTCTTATTCTGTTTCTGCTTTTACAAACCACATAGCCAGTGATTTGTTTCACTTGCTGTGGGTGGAGAGAGACCCTGCAGGCATTGTGTGGTTCGAGCACACAGGAGCCCCGGCTGTATCCTGATGAGAGGAAGGTGAGAGAGGAGGCACGCTACGGTGCCGCGCTCATCCTCACAATGTTTTGATACTTAAGCCCCGATCTGAGTTAACGATAGCAGCTTCCTGTGAATACCAGACTGACTTTAGAACCTTATACCCTCTTCTCTTACAGGGTATCAAACGGGCTTGCCTTTAGGCGTCACTGAAAGCTCCTAATGCCTTCGACCCCACCCCCATGCCATCTTTCCCAGGGGCCGGCCTGTCTGTCAAAAAACCGAAGCACTTCCATTCACTTCACCTTAAAGAACAGATACCATAGAGTATAACAATATAATCATAATCACCTATTTAGTCATCACTCAATTGACCCAAGACCTGAAGCCGATTCTACAAATGTCTTCTAAATCCCAACAGTTTTCTGAAAAAAAAACATACAGTATGTTTCTATATCAGTGGTGCTCAAACTTTTCCATGGCAAGGACCCCCAAACTTATATGTATTTGGCCGCTGACCCCCATCTCAAAATATTTTGTTCCAGGGACCCCTAGAAGCAAAGATTTGAGTTAAAAGTGTTTAAAACAATATGTATTCAAAGATTTGCACACATTTTCACGATTTTTCAAAAATAGCAGATCTACAAGCTCATAGCGCGGCACTCGGTGCCGCGCTATGAGCTTGTAGATCTGCTATTTTTGAATAGCCAAAGTGTAAAATAATGCTTTTTTAGCTCAAATCAAAAAGTGACACAGATGCGTTCCAGGTCTTAATGGGTTAATCCCAACATTACATGATTTACTGGTCAAATAGTAAATGTACTCACATTGCATGTGAAATTGCATTTACTATGTAGGCTTAATGTTGTGTTTGTCATCTTAATAGTATGGAAGAAAAGCAGATACTGTATCTCCTGAAAAGTTCCTTTTTAAATGAGAGGCTAGTGAAGTATTAACTGGATAAACAAAAAAGGGTTGATGTTGATGATATATTGATTAAGCCTATGTGTCAAACCGAACACTTTAAAAATGACTTACACACCGTAATCTCATCGAGCACCCATAGTTCTACACGTCCTGATTTTATAAAAATCACTCTTTTCCGATGACCTCACGACTCTCTCAAATAACTTGAGATAAGCGAGTGGAGGTAACAACCCAGTCTGCAAACAAAGAAACTCTGATTATAAATAGACTTTGTAACAGTGCTTTAGGGCTGCTTAGGAGGGGAGAACAGAGTTCTAGTTGGACATCTGGAGCAGTGGTTAAGGCCGGGTGAGGACCTGAAGGTTCAGGATTACCCCCGTTGGTGCATCCAGTCTCTCCTCTGACAAGTCAATGTGAGTTATGCAATGCGTCTTCTCTCCTCGTCTCTGCCAGGACTTGGATTCGCGCCAGGCTCCAGTTCACCTTAGTGTGTAAGAGTAGGAGTGGGAAATTGCCATTTTGTTTAATTGAAATGGAGTTGGCCGGGTTTTTTAATTAAATCTTATTCATAACCAATTTCATAAAAGCAAACAACGTGAAATAACATGGCTAAAACATAAATAACGGTGAAATAATATTGTGTTGTGTCATTCATAAAAGATTGCAAAACCCCGCCTGTCCTCTGCGTGACTTGTACACTATCAAGTTCTTGTAGCGGTTCCCTGCTTCACTCCTACTTAGTGATCAAAGACTGGCAACGAGGGAAAGGAGATATTTCACTAAAGTATGCATTGTGATACTGGGGCTTCAAAGCCGGCGCAGTATTAAGATTCATAACTGTGGGCTTTGGATTCGTAACTTAAGAAGATGATAATAGCCCGAGCAGACGTTTGGGGTGATAATGCAAAAGGTGAGCCTGTTTTTCTAACTCCAGGAGGGAGAACCGCTGATCAGTCCACTCCTCCCCGTTGCAGGGGGAAAAGAAGGAGAAGCCACTGAACTGTTGCACTTCAGGTAATTTTTGGAAATGTTTGGACGTGGCAGAGTAATGGGACGGGAGCGAGGGAGAGAGAGAGAGGAGTGATATAAGAGTGAAGCGAGTGAATGAAAACAGCAGAGACAAGGGGTGAGACAAAGGAGAGAGAAATAAAGAGTGATTAGAAGCGACATGGCATGTTGAGTAAATATCTAAATGGAAGCACTTGAACGCTGCTGTCTGTGTATAAGATGACATTGTGATAGCCCCGGCTCTGATGACTTGTTTCAGGGGACGACTTATGACGTGCGGTGTTTAGATCTCCCCCTGGCAAAACACTGTGTGTTAGCTGTGGGGATTTTTGCGGCATGTCGTCAACGAATATTCCCAATATGATTGTTATTAGTCAAAAGTGCAAGTGGTGGAACTACGTAGACGTCGTCTTGGCGGAGAGTGTCGGCGGGCCCTGAGTCTGAAGCCCCAGCCAGTTCAAGAACCCCAGAAGATGGTTGTTTATAGAAGCCGAGACATTCAGGAGGAACGTATCTTCTGGGCTGATCCCAGGAGCTGGGGCCTTAATTAGAAACAACTGTGTCTAAATTCACTTCAATGGCTTGCGGAGATCTCCTTTTTATGTTGCTTGGCTGCTCCCCTCACGTTCATCAGCTGCACCTCAAGGCTCATCTCTGTGTATTAACCCATTAAAGCCGGGAACGCATCTGTGTACTAACCACTTTAACCATTATTTTATACTTTTGGCTATTCAAAAATAGCAGATCTACAAGCTCATAGCGCAGCACCGAGTGCCGCGCTAAGAGCTTGTAGATCTGCAAATGTGTGCAAATATCTACAAAATGTGTGCAAATCTTTGAATGTATAAATACTTTTGAAGCGAGCATTTTTAACTCAAATCTTTGCTTCCGGGGGGTCCCTGGAACAACATTTTGGGTGGTCCTTGACATGAGCTATGAGCTTGTAGATCTGCTATTTTTGAATAGCCCAAAGAAATCTAAAAAATGACACAGAGATGCGTTCCCGGTCTTAATGGGTTAAGACTCCCCTGGCTGCCCGGTGTTTGTGGATTTCACGGATGGGTAAAGAGAAACTCGAACCCCCCCGCCAACCTAACCCTCAATGTTATCACACACGCAGGACTGTGTCCCGAAACAACAGGGCTATACAATCACACTTGTCAGGTCAAATCTGTTTCCAATTTCCCCGGCCCTTTTGTGTTTAGTCCTCACCCTATTGCCTTTGAGAAACATTACGTCACGCGGGGCCTGTTTTTTTCCGTAACTGCGCTGTTAGGTGCGTTGCAGCATTGTAATCGTTCACCTCGCTTGCAATGACATTATCATTGCGCGATCAATCTTTCGGAGCCAAGAATTGCCATTGCTCTGTTTAACCCATTCAGACCGGGAACGCATCTGTGTCATTCTTATTATTTCTTTGGCTATTCAAAAATAGCAGATATACAAGCTCATAGCGCGGCACCGAGTGCCGCGCTATGAGCTTGTAGATCTGCTATTTATTTATTTTTAATTGTGGAGGATTTGTGCAAATCTTTATTTTTTAAAGGAACATTTTTACCTCTGTTACAACTTCTGGGGGTCCCTTTAACAAAATATTTTGAGATGGGGTCCACGGCCATATACATTTAAAAAGGAGTTTAGAAGACGTTTTGTAGAATCCCCAGAAGCAAAGATTTCAGTTACAAATATATTACAAATATATATTCAAAGATTTTCACAATATTTTCACGAATTTTCAAAAATAGCAGATCTACAAGCTCACAGCGCGGCACTCGGTGTAAATAAATTACAGAGATGCGTTCCCGGTCTGAATGGGCTAAAAGAGGGGATTTGTTCGACCAGAGTCCTGTTGTAGGAGACCCTCCCTCCCGCCTCCCCCCTATACGTGTTCATGATACAGTGATTGCATCCCTGTCTGGCAATATAGCATCTTGGCACGTGAACCCAGACGTGAACCCCTCCAAGGCTTTTCCAAAGCCAATCTACTCCTGTCATCAGTCCATCTCAACGAGCGAGCTCCTCACTCGGTTGGCATCCGAATGTTAGCCTTTCAGACGTTTAATTGTCAAAGACAACCTATCATATTCAAACCAGGTGATGGGGTTTCATGTCAATATTTCTCATAACATAGACTAAATAATCAGGTAGGAGAACTTCATCGTTGCTTTTGGGGCACTTATTACGCCGCCCCGTGCACACTACTGCATGGATGGTGTTACAGTTAAAAATACGCTGCGGATTTCAATCACAAGGGGTGTAATCTCACTTGACATCTTTATTAGCAGCGAGGTTGTCTGTGGAAATGTATCTTATGGGAGAAAAAATACACCGGGGAGGGGAGTTGTGGGAAGGGGGCTTTTCTCAAAATGATGTGGAAAAGTATCAAGAGCATGAGGGATGAGATGGCATACGATAACACAGGGATGTGCACATGGATCCTCCAGCCAGACACCTGCTGCTTATTTGACTCATAAAAGAAAACAAATCAAAGTTCAGCTTAAAATAAACTCTTCTCCAGAAGCTACTGCACTGATTCAATGCCGGCATAATTATTATCCCCAGAACGTCCAGGGAGCGAGCCCACTTATTATGGGCGAAGGCGGGCTGTTATTCAGTGGATTTTCTAACATATTTGTGCGGACCCAAATTGGGTCTCACACTGTTGACAAAACCTTTATAGTTTGTATCGTGAATGATAAGAATGGTAACTCCCTCCTCGTGCACTGTTGTTGTATTCCCCTGAACCACACATCACTGTCAAGTCTCTGTTGTGCAGCAATATCCTACACACAGTGAATTTAGTCTGTTTGTGTATAACACACACATTCCTCTGTCTGTGTTTGGGTCAGGAATAGGCACTGGGAAGTTGTTATAGCTGCTAGGCTTTTAAAGGCGAGTCAACCTAAACAGGGGTCCCTTTAAGGATGGAACCATCAGAGAGAGAGGGGGAGAAAGAGAGAGAGAGAGAATGAGAGAGGAGAATTTGTAGGGGGGGGGTGAAGATACTGGACGAGTCACTTTGAAAAGGGTGCGTAATATATTCACATCACAGTGATTCATAGCCGCCTGCCGCCAACTAGACGGCTCAAAAAGAATCACAATGAAAAATGACATAATTCTTGACCTTCATCGTAATCACGTAACACATAGGGGGCTTATAGCTGTAAGTCTAAACTCACTGTTCCAGACTGAGGGGAGCTTGTGGAGACAAATGGTATCAATTTGCTCCCCAGTCATTAGAGCGCCCTTTTGACCAGGGTGACATACAACCGAACGAGAACCTAAGTCCTAAATCAAGTGACCAGTTTTCACTGAAGAATCTACTTACTTTGCCTTCGTTGTGAAGAGGATAGCCTCGTCAGATAGAGGCGTATTATCATTTTAGACAACTGTTGGTAAAGTTTTGAAAGGGGATGACTTGAGAACGGTTCCGGCTGCTCTATGCCTCTACCCCTCCTCTCTTTTTTTTTTTTTTTAAAGGGGGGAAGAATGAAAAACAAAATCACACATTCTCTCCCTTCCTCCCACTCTCTCGCATGCACAACCCCCGGAGAGAGTGCACGAGAGGCATCCAACAGAAACACCAGAAACCAGAAATAGAGCTATGCTATTTCAGTCTGAAACGGCTGTTATTTTTAGAAAAAAGTGACATGGTCTACGTTAAATTACAGCATCATAAGGTCACTCCATACTGTTTTTTTCCGCCTTGTTGCCTCCAGGCCTATGACTCACCAAGAAGTATGTGGTGACGTTAGCCATGCTAGGCACCCCCTTAAACTGATCAAGTATTTGATATCTGGCTCATTGACCTTTATTCAATCAGGAAGGATAACTCACTTACCATCCACAAAAGTCTGCTCTTTTTGTTTAAACAGATGGTTTGATATGACCATTCTACAGGTGAAACAGAACCTTTAATGTGTTTAGCTCAGATTGGCTTCCACGTGTGTTTTCCCATCCCAGTATCAGAGTGGTATCGGAGCTGGTTCACCAGACATTCAGTCACAATCAGACATTGCTCACACTGCTCTCAACAGCAGATGTTTACTCTACGTGAATGACACGCGGTGCTAACACATAATGGGATAAAGCTGCCGTTGTTGCACCAGGCCAAGATATAATGAAATATGCGTAACGTATGATTCCAGGTTCTTCTTCACTAGAATGCTACAGCCGGTGATGCACGGCTAAAAGAAAAAAGGTGAGCCAGCAATGAACTCATTGTCACTACAAGGTGAACAAGTATAAACAAAAGAACAAACGTATTGTAGCGTCTTGGGCTGCTGCTAGTAGCCGAGGAGAGATTTCCCAGCAGGCCTTGGGGCACGTTCTGGGTCCGTTATGTTTTATTGTGCTTATTATCTAGTTGTGCAAGGGAATGTGTTTATTGAGTTTAATGTGTCATTCTTGTTTTATGTGTTGTAATAAATGTGTATTTGTCAAGTCACCATGATAGAGAGGTGTAGTAGTGAAAATGCAATCTGGACCAAACTTATTTGTCTCATGGTGGTACTATAAATTTTGTGGTGGAGATTCTGCCTTGGCCTCCAGGGAGTGTGCGTGCAAAGTTTACCGTTGAAGGGTTCAGAGGTGCTTGTAGTCTGCCTACAAAACAGACTCCTCCTCCACCAGACTTTGAAAGCCAATCGTGGTCAATCGCAATAGAATCCGAAATCACTCCAGAAATAATGTGGACCAATTTGGGTGAGGTTTGGACAAAATCGGTAGGAGTATAGAAAACGCAACATGACCGAAAACTTGGAAATGGCTGTGGCTTATTTGGAGAGGGTGTAATGATCCAAGGGGGATTTTGTATAACCTATGGTTCAAGAGTTATGGGCCTAAACATGAATTGGCCTGTTATAGCACCACCGTGAGGCCAATTTGAAAAATTTAGGATGGATGGTTGGATGGATTATTTGTGTACAACAAAATTATCTGGCATTTCTTCCATGGCCTAGTGGGAAATGATGGGAAAGTGCGTGCAAAGGTTCAAGGTTCAAGGTTTTTTATTGGTACTTTATTGTTAACATCTTGTGTACAGGTACGTAAGAGTAAAACTTTTTTTTACAAAGTTTCTATTCACGGCAATTGGACGCTGCGTTCATGATTTGAGGCATTTTGTTCAAAACAGGCTAACTTTGGAAGCCAATCTTAGCCAATCAAAATGGAATATGAAAAATCTAACGGATCCTCCTGGTGGCGCTATACCAGGCCGATGTGAAAAATGCAGGGCAGAGATTTTTCCTTGGCCTCTAGGCCGATCGGTCCAGTTATAGGTAAAAACGTGAATCGGCCTGTTACAGCGCCCCCATGAGGCAGATTTGAAAACTTTAGGATGACATTTCTTCCTTGGCCTACAGTGGGAATGTGAGGGCAAAGTTTCACGGCAATTGTAGGACCGCTTGTTAATGCACTGTCTACAGGTGTGTTGATGACTGAGAGCCAAACATTGTTTATGGGCTTTGGTGCTATTATATCGGCGCTTATGCTGTATGTGCATTATTAAGGCATACTGTATTATGCATAAATATGGTGTTTTGTTGGAATGACAAAATTATTTGTCAAAGCACAATGGAATTCATTTAGATAAACTAGCTATCTTGTTCTTCTAATCTTTTCTCTCGGGAGTCCCAGCCCATTGCACTGTGGTGTGGGCTTATTGTTGTAACAATTGAAATATTAAACAGACATTTTGACACAGCTGAAAGTAATAACAATAATTGAGGGTGTGTTTCATTTGGTGTGTGTGTGTGTGTGTGTGTGTGTGTGTGTGTGTGTGTGTGTGTGTGTGTGTGTGTGTGTGTGTGTGTGTGTGTGTGTGTGTGTGCGTGTGCGCGTGTGCGCGCGCCAGCCAGCATCACTGGACAGCGTAACTTGGCTGGCACAGACTCAAACACACCCACAATTAATATTATCACCTTCACGTGTGTTTGTTTACCTGTCAAAATGGTTGCTGTGAAAAGGGCTCATGGTTTGCCTGACGAATTTGGAATGGATTACCTCAGTATTTTCATCATTATCAGTGGTAGGTTAAAGATGCATGTCCAAACCAACCAAGCAAACAGCTATGTTACATACTGTACACGAAAAGTAAGTTGGTAAATATTACAAGACAAGTGGGATGGGTCAGTAAAAAAAAACGTACTTACTTCCAGACATGCCTCCTTCCTATACGAACCCATTGTAACTTCAAACTCTAGTTGACTAGTGCGGTCTAGCCAACACCAACTCGGGACTCCTGAATCGTTGCCCTCCATACTCTAACATTAGGGTCTTGAGCTCAACAGTGTTGTTAGCTAAGCTGTCGTGCCGCAGTGCTTCTACGTAGGTGGTGCGCTTCTTGCCTTTCCTGGCTTTACCCTAATTGGCTCCCAGAGTGTCAGTTTGCTTGCCTCTAGTTCCGGGTGCCTGACGCAGTGCCCTGCCACTCTCATCCTTCTCTCTCTGACTTTGTCTGTGACCCGTGGTAGGTTCCCGTAGAGGACCAGATTTCTGATGTGGTCCGTCCATGTGACACCTAGTGCCATTCGTAGCATTCTCGTGTAGACTCTCCATTCAGGGCCCTCTCCTAAAAAAATCCACTGTTTTCGTCAGTAAACTGTCTGCATCCATGATTTTCCGATTATTATCATTATTTTGCTTGAGTTTGGAAGCACTCCACGCCCTGCAACAGAAAGTTGCTCATAACATGAACGGTGGATGTTTTTAAAACAAAGATTGACACAGACAAAGAGGATAACCCAAGCTTTCCATACAGCTGCAACATTGGTGAGTTTATATAAACAATCAGATAGGACTTTTCTGTTTCATGAATTTCTGTTTCAGTGGAGCTTGTTGCAACTTAGATTCAGATAGCATCTAAGTTGAGTCCCGGCTCAACTCGACCCTTCTCGACTCTGTTCACTTTACTTTGTTTCCACTGTAGATAGGACCTCCTCAATGTGCTGTTCTTCATATCGACCATAGGGATATCGACATCCAATAGTGGCTCAGGAGTAGGTAGCGGCCGCTTGGGAATGGGAAGGTTCCCAGTTTGATCCACGGCTTCTCCTGGCTGAGTATCAAGTGTCCTTGAGTAAGGCTCTGAACCCCAACTGCTTCAGTGCTCCCCCAGGCGCTTTAAAAAAAAAAGAAAATGCAGAGATAAAATTCTAGTTATGCAAATGTGTGTGTGTCAAATGCCAAACTAAAAGGGGACACCATTATTATTATT
The DNA here is from genome assembly GCF_963454915.1 of Gymnoscopelus microlampas. Lineage (NCBI taxonomy): Eukaryota > Metazoa > Chordata > Actinopteri > Myctophiformes > Myctophidae > Gymnoscopelus > Gymnoscopelus microlampas. Next base: position 33,642,960 of record NC_139951.1, on the reverse strand, counting down.
TATAATCCCATGTGTAGGAGAGTGCTAAACAATTCTAAAGTTACTAATGCAAATGCAGCAACAAACAAAAGAAAGTTTCTGATAACATTTTACAGTAGGTGACAAATAGGCCATGCAGTTGCTCAACATTGATTCATTTCATATTTACAACGGCTAGTTTAAAGGTTTGCTGTAGAGTAGTCTGTCATGCCGCAATGTCTGCACTGTTGCCTGTCATCCTAAGTATTGCCTCAAGCTTGCTTGGAACCAGGTACAAGGCACTTTTGCCTAATGGAAAATCCCAAAAGGTGTCGAGTAGAGCCATTGCCATGCAGTGGAAAGGTGCCATTATATTCCTACAGTAGGTATGTTCTATACAATCTACACAGTATGCAAAGCAAGCGTGGTGGCAGGCTGTGTGGTTTGCATGGTTTACAGTTTGTTGAATATCGAAGCTGGCAGAGCTGGGTGTCAGGACTCTTCTTGGGGGTAATTACTGGAAAGGAAATTGGACATAAAGCTTTTGGATAATCACATATTTGAAGTGAGTTATGGAACAAGGCTACAGTAGTGAACTAAATTAAAACAAGTGAATCCAATTACTGATTATGAAAAGCAGCTGCGTGGAAGGCACATGCTGTTGAGTGAAACTAAGGAACCCGATGCCGACTGCTGCCTGTCTAAAGAGGGGCCTATTTTATAAACATTGAACTAGCTTGAGCTGAGCTCTAGTCCAGCTTGTGGCAACCAACATTCCAAGACTTGTTTGGGGTAAAAAAAAAAAAAAGATGTTTGTAGAGAGAAAGCAAGCTTCCCTTCTTTTTTTCACTCATGATCCATGAGTGATGTCAGAACGATAACTTGCCTCTTTGGATTTACAGGGAAACAAGGTTAGTGTTTGCTTTTTGTCGTGTACAAACGCTGTTATCCCAGAGTTTATTTACGTACACTGAATCAATTCATCTATGATACAGCCAACAGCCTTGTCCTGGATAAGCTTTCATTTCAAAACATTTGGATTCAATTATCATGGGGATATGATATCCAAACAAGCTGGTTTCTTCCATTAATAACATGATTACGGCAGGGAAATAGGAGCAAAGGCTGTAGCATATTCATATAGTTTTATTGGTTTAGAGATTGGGTAAAACAAAGTTTAGTTGGCCTATAATGAGACTGTTTATGTTTGGGGAGTTTTGAAAGAAGATGTCCTGAGTTATATGCCCGTGGGTATTACGCACCAAACGTTGCTGATCAACAAGCTCACAAACGCGTCATGCTTCAGCACATTGTGATCTTGTAGGCAAGTTAACAAAAGAAACACTTTGAAGAAGGCTGTTGTGCCGCTGTATCGCTTTTCACCATACATGTATTGTATTTAATATTTCCATTAGGAAATAGCCACTCAATAGCTTTTTAAAGCTTTATTGCCAGAAGGGTACCCTTTTGATTTATTTTTTTGTACTTTTGGGTTACTTTTTGTTACTTCCAAACACTCCAGATCAAAAGACCCATTTATTTATATAGCATTTCAACAACAAGGCAATTCAATGTGCTTTAAAAGCAAAGGAGACATGTTGTAGCCTAAGTTCTTTAATCTGTGGTACTTAAGGTGGTAATAGGCTGACTTTGTAATTGTGTTCATGTGGCTTTTAAAATTCAGGTCTTGAGTACTACATGATACACCAATGGTTTTTGGCTTGGCTTGTGGCTTTACCGATCGAAGCTGGGCGCTGACTTTTAAGTGGTCTTCCTTTAGCTCCAGAAACAATTACTTCAGTTTTGTCTTTGTTTATTTGAAGAACATTATGGCACATCCAATTGTTGATTTGTTCAGTGAATATACTCAGCGTTTGTATTGGACCATAGACCGGCTATTTTTGGTGGGTGATATCCGCACGCAATTAGCCCATTAAGGCCTGAAGCCGATTCTACAAAATGTCTTCTAAATCCCAACAGTATTCTGAAAAAAAACATGTTTCTATGTCAGTGGTGCTCAAACTTTTTTCATGTCAAGGACCCCAAAAATGATATGTATTTGGCCGCGGACCGCCATCTCAAAACATTTTGTTCCAGGGACCCCCAGAAGCTAAGATTTGAGTTTAAAAATGTTCGCTTTAAAATGATATATAGACCCCTTAACAGACGACGTCACACTGATAAGAACCAGTATGCGTGCAACCAGTATGCGTGCAATGAAACCCATTCTATCAGGTCTCGCTAGGACGCGCCTCACTAGCCAACACACAAGAGGGGGTTGGGGTGTGCTGAAACCAGCGCACCCCGAAACAACAGGTTGGGAATTGATTGCGTGAAACAATCACCTGTGCGTCCAGTCTCAATGTTGGTAAACAAATAATTGGTCTATATATTCAAAGATATCAAAAAATCAAAAAATGACACAGATGCGTTCCGGGTCTTAATGGGTTTAATATACTGTATATCAGGCATTACTTGAATCAGCCATTTTGCAGTTCATCCTAGTCAGCATCAGTGGGGAATGCCACTGATGAGGAAAAAGGAAACGGCGAGAGCACTTGCCAGGCGTGATAACGTAAGTGCATATGCCGTACATTGAGGAAACAAAAGGGCACCAGCGAGTGTGCTGTTTCACAGATAACATACTGCAGGCCATGGTGTTTCTATTTATAACCATTAACCATCATGGTGCAAGTCTGAGGTAGGCCCTTGGCAAGTGTCATGGTTGCTTTTACAGATTACAAGCCTTGGAACAGCAGGCCTGCCTGGGCTACAACATGGCTAGTGGTGATGAGTGCATGTTTGTGTTTTGGTTATCTCCGCCAGGCAGAGATATTGAATTCAGCCAGGTCTGTCTGTCTGTCTGTCTGTCTGTCTGTCTGTCTGTCTGTCTGTCTGTCTGTCTGTCTGTCTCTCTAGGCTATACGTGTGTGTCCCCGCAGCTAATCTCACAAAGTTTTCTTTTTTTTATAAAGATGTATTTATTGACAGTGTACAAAGAACATCCATCCATTTTACTTTTTACACACCAAAGCAAGAAACAGTCAAAATAGAAAAGCAAAAAGACAAAAAACAACCCTCCCCCCACCCCAGAATGGCACAATATTCAACATTGACCACAGCAACCTTTGCAGTAACAGCAAATTATTATAACATCAACAAAGAGGAGTTATTGAAGGCAGAGTTTTGAGAAAAGAAGATTTTTTATATTTCGGGTCTTCTCCTTACGTTCTGCAGGATATTCTCAGGAGTACAATAACATGAAAGTTCATTCAACCAATGTTTTTGTGATGGAGAATTTTCAGACTTTTACAGACCAATTTACAAGGAAATAGTTTTTCCCAGCCGTGCTGGCAAGTGAAATAAAATACCTCTCATGAATGTTCACTTTAAGTAAACTGACATCCCCCAATTGTCATATCTGCCCTGTGCAACTTTTGTTTACGAAAGCTAAAAGTTTTATTCATAATGTTCCATTAATTTTCAACGACAGAAACACAATTAAATCGTTAATCGTCAACTTAAATTTGTAAACGCGACAGCCGTAACCCCAAAACAGGCACAGTACATGTACATTATAGGGCAATATGCTTCCTGGTGGATATTTGCGCTTAACTGAGCTCACCTTTCTAGTTGTCTTTGATTTCAATAGGATAGCCAATGTGATGTGACTGCAGCATTCTCTAGGGGGTTCATCTTTTTTGATTTGATGCCCACAAATTCCTCAAGAGTTGAAGTAACACAATGATATTGTTGTGTTTCATGTCTCTCTGTTTCCCCTCACAAATCCAAGAGGAGTCCTCATGAGAGACTTTATTTAGTCAGAATATCTCTCTGAGGTAAGCCATTAGGGCCTGGAGAAGTTTTTATATTGGATATGGAACCTAGAGCACTGGCTTTGATAGTTCCCCCCCCTTTCCTCTCGTTGTTGTGACTTACAGTACAGTAGATAAAAGCAGGCAGTCGGGCGTGTAGAATTTTACTAGGAGCTGATTTAAATGGCAGGAGACGGAACAGTTGAGTAGGACAGGTTGAGTGCTGTGCTAGTGTTTCATCTGGTTCTATTCTCATAATTGGTCTTGATAATTACATTCAAGGCATCACTGTGATACAGTGTGTGGTGTGAATTAGCATTGAGCTATCATTGTACACACTGCAAGTTTCAAAAGTTTGGGCTTTGCACTTTCATGTGGATATAATTCTGTTCAGTCCATGGTAACGTACAAGGAGGAACCTGTTTCCTCTAGTCTGAAATACAGTATACACTGAATAATTTGATGGTTGGACACAAACAGAGCTTTTCTGAGCAGTCTTGTGCTACAGTGTGGCACTTGGAGCCAGAAAGCCCCATACACTGTCGTCCTATCTCCCACTGATAACGCTCTCTCTTTGGTTTCTTTCAAGGGACACTCAGATTCACTTAACACTCATATGTGTTGATGTTTCCTCCCTTGTTCTTCCATATACTAGGCATTAGACTGGACAGTGAGTGGTTGGCAGTAGACTATATAATTGGAGTTTAGATAACCACAACCTGTTGGTCATTTTAGTATGATGAACGGATGCTAAGAAATCGTTTAATTTGTATTTTGTGATAGTTCATACCCTGAAGAGGTCTTAAAGGGCAAGACCAGACCACTTTGGTAGAGGTTTGGGGTGTGTAGTTACCTTGCCATGATGTAACTCCAAAGGTGGACAAGAAATCAAAAATAATACCTCCATTGATTAGAAATTGATGATTCAAAATATGCTCCGCATTGACTTTGTACGGTAAACAGCTCTCAAAGTCACTCTTTTGGCCTGTAAACGAAGGCAAACAAAGCTGATTCAGACAACATAGAACATAGATCACCAAACCCACTACTGTTTATTTTTTTTATAAAAATGTCAACATCCTGGGTTTATATTAAAAAAAAAACAGTACTGGCCTGGGTTTTGTTCTATATTGTCCGAATCAAATTTGTTTGCGTTCGTTTTTTGTGCTAACAGAGCGACTTTGAGAGCTGTTTTACCGTACAATGTAAGTCAATGAGGAGCAATTGTTTTTAGATTTCTTGTCCACCTTTTGGAGTTACATCATGGCAAGGTAACTACACAACCTAAACCTCTACCAAAGTGGTTTTGCCCTTTAAGTAATGAAAAAAGTTATTGCATTGTGACTACGAGCTGTGCGACCTCCTTTCTTTGAAACTATTTTGTGATAGAGTATAATAATTACATAGTATTTTTGTAATTATAATTAGGATACATTAATTTCATTCATTATTTTGTTGATAAAAAATGATTCCGACAATGACTAATTGAGAAAAACACTGTACGGTATTACACTACATTAACTGTATAAGGGCTTTCCTAAATGACATTAGCCATTCAGGCTTATATTTCATCCTCAATATCATTATTGTGATCAAATTTATACTGTATATTGATACATTATATTGTCCATATTGCCCATCCAAGTAAGACATTGAAAATAAAAAGGTGTAGAGCAAGTTTATGTTGCACTACATCTCTGAATGTGAGTTCATCCAGTTAGTGTGTCACAGTTTAACATTACACACAGTGTTGCATGCGCTTTAGTTGCCAGTTGTAGCATGCATTATGTGTACGTATTATGCCACGTGTGTCCAATTAGAATTTCAAAGACCAGTAAACTGAATTGGCAATACATGCTTGAGATCATTTGTGATGTTGAAATGAAGCCTATGATGTCTAATTACATTGTAAGACTTGAGTAATTGCAATAATAAGTAATGTGTTTAGATTATGCAGAAGTCGATCCAAATGTAAAACATCTGGTTTGATCCCGCAGAATCCGCCCTCTGCTTTACATGGTATTGTGTGAGCTGCTGTCACGTTCGTTCCATGTCTTTTACAGTATGTAAATTTGAAGATGTAAGAGCATATACTTCTTCTTAGCCTCTGCCTTTTAGAATACATCATAAATTCAAAGTGAGCTTAAGTATATTGTCACATGTAAATCAGGACTAACCTATTGGCAGGATAGTCGCACAGTAGCATTATTATACTGTAATGGCCTCAAAGGCCATTAGAAAACATTAGTGTATTCAGTGTATCTGAAAATATTATTTATATAGTTGTGTACTGTATGTCAAACAAGCTAACGCGTTTATTTTGTTAGCGAGAAGCAGTACTAAAGGGAAATGTGTACTTTCTAAGACGTGGTTTCTCAAAGTGGGTGCCGTGGCAGGTGGCACCCTAGGGTGCCGTGACACAATACCGCAGAATACTTTGATAATATTTGGAATTTATCAATATTACTTCAGTTTAACCACTTAGACCGTCTAGACTTAGTAAAACGGACGTGAGTTGCACTGTTCTTGGTGCTTCTTTTTTTTTTCATTCTACAGTACACCAAGTCTCTTCGCCAAAAAATAGCAGATCTACAAGCTCACAACGCGTCACGTTGTGACCCGTTGTGAGCTTGTAGATCGGCTATTTTTGGCGAACGTTCCCCCCCAGAATAGCGACGCTGCTGGGGTTGAAGTGGTTAAACGCCAAGTTCTGTCCTAATGGAAACGGATATTCTCTCAAGTTTTCCTCATGACGTACTGGATCTTAGAGGGAAAGTTTCACATACTTACGTAACATAATATGACATAAGGATCTAGAAATTATAACAACGTCATTCAGGGGTGCCGTGGATGATAAAGTTATTTACAGGGGTGACCTGAGCCAAAAAAAGTTTGAGAACCACTGTTCTAAGAGACATGTGGAACAGATTTTTACATGTGTAACCCAAGTTCTCTGAGTGGATGTACTGTATGGGGACTGACCCCCACAGGGGCAGCTGACGTGGCTACTCTAAGACACATCACCTGTGGTGGACTGATTAGCAACACGTCAGTATACTGTAAGCACCACATACGCATGGCCTCTCCAGTTAACCTTTATTGGAACAAGTTTTTGGAGAGGCTTTTAGTTGGATAGGTAGTCTAGACTCTAGATAGATGGTTTCTCCACGCAGAGAATCGTGTCGAGACTGTCTGTATACTGTACATATTCCATATGTACTGTCATGTAAGACACACCGATGCTCCTCCTGTGGGACCCTAAAATGGTGGTTGAGTTCAAATGACACGTCACCGCCACCAGTGCTCATTTAAAAGGCTAGCTACTGTATTTACAAATATACACAATGTACTGTATGTCATTTTAGTTACCCATGGCCTACTGTAGGTGCAAGTCGTCACCAAGTCTTAGCTGGTGGCCAGCTGTAAAATGGATGGAAGGTCACCTAGCCTGCCAGGTTGCAAGGCTGGCTTTGAAAGAAGAATTGACATCACTCCGAGTCAAGGTCCTTTATTGTAGCCGCAAGGTTCCCAGTTCGATCCCGGGTTACCCCCAGAGTTAGTGTTGAAGTGTCCTTGAGCAAGACGCTGAACCCGTAATTGCTCCCGATGAGCAGGTCGGTGCCTTGCATGGTTTCCTCCGCCATCGGTGTGTGTGTGACTGGGTGAATGTAATGCACAATCTATGTAAAGCGATTTGGATAAAAGCGCTATATAAATGCACCATTTACCATGTAGGAGCTGTGGGCCTGGAGGCACGGGATATCATGCCCTGTCCTGCTGCGTTGAGCCCAGTACACGTTCCAGAACTTTAATTAAGCATCAGAATTGAGGTGAAGACAAATCTGCCAACTTTAAGAAACACGGCAGAATTTAATAAGGTTATTCTGCTACCGTGCACAAAATGGTTTTAAGTTGACAATATGAATTCCCACAGCTGAGTCTGTTTAATACTTTAGGGGGTTTGACTTTGTAACCTGCAGGCTTAAAAGGATTGAGTTCATTAGAGTAGATTAGAGTATGACTTCTTAAGTGTGTGTCTGTAAATCAAACTTTATTGCCCTTTATCAAGATCTTGCTACTGATCATCAGAACCCATAAAATAAAAGAAATGTAGACGAAAAGGGAGAGTTCCTGTACAAACACACGTGTTGAAATGTCGCCGTGCAGCCGCTGAATTGGGTCATACCATGGACAGGATCTTTTATGATATCTCAATCATCATTTTGTTAATATATTTTAGTAAATCTGATCTCATCCATTTGGAATATTTTTTATGACGTCACTCACCAACATGAAATGCAACAAGGCTGTCTTGAACTAATCTCTGAAGACAGGTTCAGCTCGAATGGGTTCCCGGATCGGTCTCGAACTGACAACTCTGCGTCACCCGTTTGAAAACTGCAGCTCAGATGGCCTTTTACCAGCACACAAAATCCATTTTCTAAGACAAAATAGTACTAGCTGCAAAAATGCTATTAAGTTGTGAAATGTTTATGCCATCTTCTTAGGTATAATCTCTCAGAAGGGATTTATCTTTTTCATCTAAATATACTTCCTTCTTTAAAACGCGTCTGTTATCCCCTGTAATGACTTTGACTTAAACAGACAGTGGGGCTTGTTTGAGAATGACTAAAAGCGTCGTACTTAACGCGCGAAGATCAATGGGATGATATTGAATTCCCACTCTAATGTGCTTGTACAGTACTTGTGAATGTGGGAGCACAAAAATGACCATTGTTGTAGCCAACCATCTGGCTGCAGTCTTAAATGCACATAATTGCTAACTTATCAGATGTATCATACAGTAAATGCACTGAAGAGAGTTCCAAAAATCATACAACATAATGTTAATGGTGAGCATGTTAATATACTGTAATACAAAGTGTATACATAATGGATACGACATTAATCTCAAGGAAAGACAGAGTAAAACATATATTTGAATCATGGATTAAGTTTTGGGCTGTCATTCCAATGCATTTGTTGTATAATGCTACATGAATAATAATCTGGTATATTCTATAACTTTTACTTGGCAGGATGCAAGTTTATTGTGACTGATTGGATTTTGGGGGTTTTGTAACGCAACATTCTCTGGAAGAATGCGGTGACCTCACACGTCTCGCAGATGTTCTCAATCAATATTTGTTGACATGAAAAAAAAAAGACCATTAGATTACTAATTACATTTGCATAAACATTTCACCATTTCCTATTTACTAATGCATGTTTTCTAAATTGGTTTTCATACAGAGTTTACATACGGTGGCCCTGAAGTGCTTGCACATGTGTGGTGAAAAGTCTGTTGGGCCTTTAAGTAACAACACACACTCATACGTATATACATACGGACACATGCTGTGTACACTTACAAACAGAAACAAGCACACACACACACACACGCACACGCACACGCATACACACACACACACACACACACACACACACACACACACACACACACACACACACACACGCACACGCACACAAGCATGCACACAAGCATGCAAAAAAACATCCAGCGCTATCCCGCCCTAAACAGCTTGCATTCCCCACCAATGACTTGGTTCTAAGTAAACAAACATTTATCTGCTCTTCTGGCACAAAGTGACACTAGCCGTTCTGTTTGTTTGCTGGACACCACGCCCTGATATAAACAGGCTATTGAACTCTGTATAGGAAGGTATCGTACAATATAGGGTCATAGGGTCTCACGCGGGTGGTTGGATTGAGAATGTTTACCTCATACTCGTAGATCAGCTTACCGAGATGTTGCAACCGAGGAAATACCTGTTTTCTTATTGGCTCGTGGTCCATGCAGGGTCATTCAGAAAGCACTTCACGGAGAGATAATTAACGCACTTGTGAGCCTGACAGTTTGAACATGTTTTCCAATAACTGCACAGGTTCTGCATTTCTTCAGACGTAAGCATTGCAGTGTGTGGTTGACCTTTATGGCATGGTTCTCTTCGGCTATATCGGATCGGCTGTTTTCAGTGTGTGACACCCGCACAGTGGTGTAAAGTAACAAAGTACATGTACTCAAGTACTGTACTTAAGTTCAATTTTGAGGTATTTTTTTTACTTTACTGGAGTATTTCCAATTTTCAGTACTTTTACTTCTACTCCACTACATCTCAGAGGCAAATATTGTACTTTTACTCCACTACAATTATTCGAAAACTTTAGTTACTAGTTACCTTAATTATCAATTATTATATTATAAAACACATTATTATTATTATTATAAAACATTTATACATAGGCTATTTGAAAATAGCCGATCTACAAGCTCACAACGCGTCGCGATGTGTTAAGTACATTTTGATACCAATACTTTTGAATTCCGGACGTTTACTTGTAACAGAGTATCTCTATATTGCTGTATTGATACTTATACTTAAGTAAAATATCTGAGTACTTTTTTCACCACTGCACCCGCACGCAACTGAGTATGATTCAGGCTTTAGCGCTATCTGACAATCCATCTGCTGAGTGTCCCGTGTGTCACTTGTGTATACTGTACTTTTAGTAATATACGCAAGACATTATCATCTGTCACATACCTTTACAGACATTTCTGCAGGGAAGCGGCCGTGTGAGTTGTCATTGTCACAGTTATTGTAACTGCTTTGTATTATTTGGACCTTCATATGACAAGCCTTCTTTAGACAGAGAGACAGTGAGAGAGAGATGAAAATGTGAGTTGGCACAGGTCCAGCTATATGTCCCGTCTGGCTCCCCTTGTGTTAGCCAGTAAGGTTACCAAAATCCATCTGTTCATGTAAAGAGATGCTGTGGTTCTTCCACAGTAAAAGTCCTGCTTGTACCTGTCAAATCAGATTCCTAGCAAAAAAAAGCGCCTGAGAAGGATACTCGGTATAATTACCCAAAACAACACTGTATAGTCCAAAATTGTGAATGTTTGTGTGCCATGTCATAGTCATGAGTGAGACTGAAAGTCATCATTTTTATTCCCATGCTATTTTAGTTGTGATTTGTCCTTTGAGACGCCCATAAACCAAACATTTCCTAACCTTTAACCCATTAAAACCGGGAACGCATCTGTGTAACCACTTAAACCATTATTTTATACTTTGGCTATTCAAAAATAGCAGATCTACAAGCTCACACCGCTATGAGCTTGTAGATCTGCTATTTTTGAAAAATCGTGAACATTTTGTGTAAATCTTTGAATACATCTATTTTTTTGAAACAACATTATTAACTCAAATCTTTGCTTCTCGGGGTCCCTGGAACAACATATTTTTGATGGGGTCGGCGGCCAAAAACATAGAATGTTGTAATTGTTTCAACTGTTTCATGTCAAGGTCAAGGACCACCCAAAATAATATGTATTTGGCCACGGACCCCCCCCCCCCCCCCCCCCCCCACTATCTCAACATATGTGGTTCCAGGGACCCCCAGAAGCAAAGATTTGAGTTACAAATGTTCGCTTGAAAAACATATATATATGTTAAAAGACTTGTTCTTTGGTAAAAGAATGGTAAAAGAAATGTTCACAATCTTTCAAAAAATAGCAGATCTACAAGCTCATAGCGCGGCACTCGGTGCCGCGCTATGAGCTTGTAGATCTGCTATTTTTTAATAGCCAAAGTATAACATAAAATGGCGGCTAACACAGATGTGTTCCCGGTCTCAATGGGTTAAGAAAATCTGAAATGATCTAGAACAGCCGTTACACACTCATCCTTGGCCGCAATCGGTCCACCGACCGGGGGATTGAATTAGCGTTCTGGCAAAACATGCTAAACACTTTGGACCAAAGATCGATTTAATTGTCCCCCCCCCCCCCGTATCAAATCCTTTGCTCTGTTTCTCTCACCCCCGTGAGTCATCTCGCCCTTTTAGCCGGAGACCTTGGGGAGACTGGAGAGAAGGGCTCCTGTAATGCTCACCATTGGGGATTAATGGCTGTTTTGGCAACATGTGAGCTCATGGGGTTATTGGCTGAGGTGATGTTTCCTTGCTGAATACTACCTGGTTCTTTTGTGTGGCCACTGTTGTGGCTGGTTGGTTCCCGCTGTCGCTGAGACCGAGTAATTGAGCTGCACTTCAGTGACACTGCTCGTGAACCGTGGTGAGGAAATAAGTTGTCGGGCCTCGAGGTGTCGTAGACACAGTGAATGACACTGAAGGAATACCCTTCGTTGGAAAAGGATCTCTTGTTTTTTGTTCAGAGGCATAGTAGAATCAGCCACTGCACTTTAGATTTCTCTACGGTTATTTTTGGTCGATTTCAGAAAACTTGCCCTCTTGTCTTATGGTTGTTAATTGCACAGAAGGAGGAGTTATTACAATTTAGCTGACCGTGCTAAGGTGTCCCCCTTTTTTGAGCGTGATGCCCCTTTTGATTTAACTTTTATGAATACATGGGAACAAACGGTGTTGATCCTGGATCTTTTCTGACTGTAAAGTTGTTTGGTCAAGTGGGCTCTCAGTCTTTATTTCTGATTTAAATGCCCATCAAAACCCAGACTGGGGGAGTGTGCTGTTGGGATTGGGGAGCATTCCATCTGAAATTGGCTACAAAGTGTACTTTAGTAGTCTTCTATCTAAGATAGAAGAGGTCTTCAGAAGCTTACCGTAGATAGATCAAAATAACAAGGCTGAAAAAGACCAAAGTAAAGCTGTCGAGAATGGGCACTGGTCTGGATGAATGGATGTCGTGAATTCTTTCGCTGGGTTTTTATTCCAAAGCAGATGCTATAAGAAACACATCCTTTTGGGTGAAGCTTGAAAAACATCCAGCCTTCTCCACCAGAAACATGATTAATCCAGTTTGCTCAATTTGCACACACATTATTGTCTCTGTGTATATTGTTGTTGCTGGAGAATAATTTCCTTTACGAACCGGAGCTTTGGACATAAAAACACTCTCATTCATTGCTCTTTGTACACACTTGTGGAGTGTAAAAGAGATAATAAAAATTAGAGGTTATCCTTGCTTTAGTTGGCCGTTTCTCCTATCCAAACAGATGCTGTCACCAGAGTAGCTGAGAAAAATAGCGTGGCTCCACTTCACTCTAATCCCCCCTAAATTGTTAATAGAGTTCTTATCACATGGGAAAGGGTTATGCTTACCGGATGATATCAAGTCACAATGGCTATAGCACACTCTGATGTGTCCCTCATAATGTATTGGAATACTCATTGTGACAACGGACCATGCCGTACCCATTCCAATCGAGTAGCTATATACATGAGAGTTTATACTTATTTGTTTTATCAGGATGAGAACGTATGTGCCTTTGGCCTCCATGGTTTGATAAAAACAACAGAATGTAAGTGATCAGCGTTAAAACACAGGAGACTGGAATTCCTCTAACTTTTTCTCTTGTAAAAAGAGTTATCTCTGTGCTGACCTCTTGTCACTTCATTCTCCCAAGATACATAAAAGAAGATGCATGCTGACAGCCTCTTATCTCTTTCTCTCAAGGCAATAAAACCATCCCGAATTGTGTGTGTGTGTTTGTGCGTGTGTGTGAACGCGTGCGTGAGTGCATGCGTGTGTGTGTGTGTGTGTGTGTGTGTGTGTGTGTATTTTGTGAGATAGTAAGATTAGATGGTTTGCAAAGCCCAAAAGCAATTAAGTTTAACCCATTCCAAACAGACAACAAGCTAGCCTATTACTAGCCGGATTTTCCTTTTTGTTTTCCTTTACTTGTTCAATGGTATCACTTTCAGCGAGGAAAAAAAAGAAAAGAACTCTGGATCTACAGCGTTGCATAATAATCTGAGGCTCTTGGCTCCAAAGCACTGAAATCAAGGCTTCTCCAATGAGCTGGAACGTAGCCATTTCCTCCTTCTACTTATTCCCCAAATCCTGCTGGGATTGGCAGTGCTGTTGGCGTAGTGCGGGATTGACATTAATTGTGTTAACATACTTGTCATGCTGCTCTGGTGTGTTTATTGGCCCTCTGATTGTATGCATGTTTGTTTGGAAGTTGGTCGCCCTGCCAGAGAGAATGAGAACACTTAATGTACCGCAAGCTTGATGGGCACTTTAATAGGAAGTGCATCGTGACTTTGACTTGGACAGAATGTCAATCACGATGTCAGTAATTGGTGTACGGCATAGAGGTGCGTGCTTGTGGCCCTAATGTTGCCAAGTTCCATCCCTCACGTCTGGAAAAAATATGGGCGGGAAAGCGAATGAGCAACAGTCACCCCTCCCTCAATACCCAGAGCCCTTGAGCAAGCCTAGTGTCCCTATTTCATAATACTGTTGGCGAACATTCGTTGAAAATAGCTCATCTATAGACCAATTATTTGTTTACAAACATTGGGACTGGACGCACAGGTGACTGTTTCATGTAATCAATTCCCAACAGATCCCCAAACCTGCTGTTTTAGGGTGAGCTTGTTTCAGTTCATTCAACCTCCTCTGTGTGTAGGCTAGTGGGGTGCGCCCTGGCGACACATATATACTTTATCGCGTAACGGTATTGCGCAACGAGAACAGCTGACATACAAGCTCACAACCGCGTCACGGATGCGACCGCTGTGAGCTTGGAGATCTGCTATTCTCGGCCGTTAGGCTCTGCGCGCGACACCTTCGCGGGACGGAGCATAAATTAGTCTTGACGGGCTGCAGCTGTGCGAGCCAAGCAGGTTCTGGTGCCATGATCATAGAGCGCTCCCTCCGTTCCTATGACAGCCACTGGAGGTGGAGTTTTGAGGACAACTGCTTTGAATTGTTATTATTGTTTACACACAACAGAAACCAAGGATTATATATTTCAAGAGCGAGAGATCACAGTAAAAATCCTAAGCATTGTTCCTCCACACTGGGAGAAAAACAGCATCTGAAAGTTTGATGGGATGCATTTTTACACGTGAGACTGTGACCACTTTTACATTGCATCTTATGAGTGGCGGGGTTCTTTTGCTGCCGACCTGCGCGCGCATACTGTTTTGTATCAGTGTGACGTCGTCTGTTAAGGCGTCTATAAGCTCACAGCACGTCCCAATGCGATGCATTGGGATGTGTTGTGACGTTGTGTGAGCAAGTAGACCAGATGTTTGGTGTAGGTAGGCGGGGAAAAAAGGTGGGGACCAAGAATCAACCCCTGGGGGACCTCCAACCTTGGCCATAGACTAGGTCAGCCCAAGGACCCCTTAGCTGAGAGATAGATGCAGGAAGCAGGGACCCCTCCATTACATATTGTACAAAACTGTGTTGCAGATTAAACCTTTTCATATTAGATGTAATAGATATAGTTGGATTCATGCTGGTGTGTATTTTCACATAGTTAACCTTTTAAACCCTCAATATTTTGTCAACTTGACCGATGGCTCTGTACTTGGACTGCTCTTTTCCCCTCTACACGACTCTCCGAAAATAGCAGATCTACAAGCTCACAACGCCTCGCAGTGTGAGCTTGTAGATCTGCTATTTTCGGCTAATGTTCCCCACCACACAAAGATTTGGTAGACCCCCTGTAGTAACTCTGAGGACCCCCTAGGGGTCCCGGACCCCCTGTTGAAGATCTCTAGACTAGTTGAAGGCTTTCTTTTTAATCCAAGTCGACTACAGTACACCTTATGCAGATGATGATGATGATTGTTTTGCCTTCCAGGCTAGTGTCTGTCTTATTTTGAAGGATTGTGTGTGCCTGTTTGTGACCCACTTTACTTGCTTGTATCACCTGTGTAACTAGCAATTGAGGGGTAATCAGTCTGCACCTGTGGGAGGGAGAGAAGGCAGAGAAATGTTTGCTGTGCAGAGAGATGTTGGCTGTGTGGTTTAACACTACAGAAGAAGCATTGTTTGTAAGTTTTATGTTTATTGAAATGCTGTGATGACAATTATTTGATTGCCTTTTGATGCCTGTATACATCATGCTTAACTGTATTGTATTTTGTAATTTACTGTATTTTGTACTTTACTGTGTTACAGTTTCACTCCTGACAAAAATCAGTAAAAAAGGAGCAAGACGCTTAATCCCTGACTCCGGTCTCTTTTTTGAATGGAGTTTGGCTGGCTGCCTAATTGTTGTTGCCTATCACTTCAATGAGGGCAGCACTATTATGAGTGTACATCAGAGTGCGTCATGAATGTATCATCTCTCTGTTACAGGTGGAAGACACCCTGTTATGGCGCCATTCTGAAAGGACACGAGATGTTGGCCGATTACATCTGAACAGGTAAGGTTCCTTCACACCAACCATTCGAGGGCTACCATACAATGTAGCACTAGAATGCTGCTATACATATGATATGCCAATTTCATTTTGTAGTTATAAACACGCCATATTTCAGCAAAACACAATACTGTTGTTGCTGTTTTTAAATGTATCAGTGATACTTTGCTGTTGCATAATAGCCACGATATTTTACTGTAATGTAGTGTTTGTAGACAATTTTACCCATAGACTATATCATGGTTGGATAGGTGAAATAATTTCATTTGATTGCACCCACATGCTGGAAAGGCAAGCTTCACCCCTAATGTTACTGTAACTAAGGTGATGTTAGTGGACTAAAGGTCCGTTTATGCTTTGAGCGACAGGTGTCAAACAAAAGTGTCTAACTACATTCTGAGTTTTGAGCATGTATACTATCTGTGACTCAGCCTGAGTCACAGATAGTGTCGGTGAGTCACTCACCGACAGCACCACCACAAAAAGTAGAAATGTAAACTCCGTAGTAACGGAGCTTACTTAAATTCTCCAACCAGAGTACACAGCATTTTATGTAGGCATCTGCAACCTTTCATTTTTCCAGAGGTACGTGACACCCTCTGCGTAAAGGTCCCATTTATGCAAAGCATAAATTGACCTCAAGACTTCCTTAGGAGTGTTCTTCTCCATTTATTTTCCTGTCAAATAATAATTCAGCCTATGGCATCACAACACTTCTACAGTGTATTTCAATTGTACTTAAATTTGTCGAGATTATGTTAAAATGTCTTATCACTTGAACTTCACAGCAACGTTTGTTATTGATAGCTTGTAGAGCGGGCAGAGTGGCCCTTTAACAGTGCCACCACTTAATTAGACTTCAACCTAAACATTATTGTTTAAAATGGAAACAATTTCATTACTTGGAAGGTAGCCGGCATTCCCAGCTTTGGTGCACCGGCATTGGGTTTGGACTGGCAGCGCACTAGAATGCAACCATGGCTACACAGAAAACAACAGTTTGCCTCTTCAAAAACATCCCACAGTCCCAAATGTACGGTAGGCCTACTTCCAAGTGACATTTTGTCCCGTGTGACTTCCAGCAAGAACATTACGAGTCGTCTCGTCAGTCTCCACTGCCTCTCCATTTCATTATTCCACTGCCTGCCAAAGCAACAGGAACTGCATTCATTTCTCATAATTACCCAAAAGTGAATGTGAAGCGATAAAATCAAACGGCTACCCCCATTAAATTAATCCTTGAAAACACAAAACCAGGCAAATTATTATGTATTAAAAGGTAAAGTAACTTTAACCCATTAAGACCTGAGGCCGATTCTAAAAAAATGCCTTCTAAACCAGTAGTTCTCAAACTTTTTCGTGCCAAGGATCCCCAAAATGATATCTGTTTGGCCGCGGACCCCCATCTGAAAATGTGTTGTGCCAGCGACCCCCTGAAGAGAAGATTTGTGTAAAAAAAATATATAAATTATAAAAAAAACACTTTAAAGACTTTTCAAAAATGTTCAAAAATAGCTAACCAAGGGCCGCGCTATGAGCTTGTAGATCTGCTATTTTTGAAAAATCGTGAAAATGTGTGAAAATCTTTGAATATCTATTATTTTAAAGGAACAAAATGTTTCGAGATAGGGGTCTGCGGCCAAATACATGTCATTTTGGGGGTCCTTGACATGAAAAAGATTGAGCACCACTGATATAGAAACATAGGTTTTTCAGAATACTGTTGGGATTTAGAAGACATTCGTGGAATCCGAACCTCAGGTCTTAAAGGGTTCCCTTTGCATCTTAAATGTCCACCACAGATAATGTACAGTACAGGGGAACACGTGACTCAAGTTAGATTACTGTGTGTTGTTTAGCTTTCACGTCAATTAGTCATTCTGCAGGGCCTAGTGTCCATGAGTTAGGAGTACCTGGCCTGTATGGTGTGCCTTTTGTCTGTGAGAGCAAGTGTTGGTCACGGTGACATTTACTACAGCCCGTCAACAGGGAAGCACATGCAGCCTTTTTACTGTCATGTGCTCGTATGGAACAGGCTTGTTTCCATACGAGCTATAACATCAAAGCTGTTCAGTCAAACATCCCTCTGGCTTTTGTATGCGCGTATTTGTGTTTGCATTTTTCAAGAGCGACTTTCCAGCAAAGACGTTCCACAGATAACGGTTGGACTGTATGTGAAACATGTGTAGCGATGCATTATGTACAGTATGCACACACCGCTATAACCTGGTCAGCTGGCTGTTCTTTGAGGTGCATATGAAGTATTTCGTCGATTTTTAGCAGCTTGCTTTAGCAAAGCTGCTCTATAAACGGGCCGCGATGAAGGGGCGGAGAAGGGGCGTGCACTTCCATTTATATTTATACCCCTTATACCCCGAAAGGGGGCGCGGCTGTGGAAAGGGGGCGTGCCTGCAAAAAAGGATCTAACTCACCGTTGCTCTGACTGTGGCCGTCAGGTTACATACAGAGTGTGGCAGTTTGATTGGCAGCCTCTATTTGCAGGGCGCCGCCCCCTCTCAGCTCTCAGGCAGAGGACACAGAGTAGGAGAATACTTTAAATCATAATACATTATAGAGTAGGGCTGTCACGATTACAAATTTAAGTTGACGATTAATTGTCGCTCAAATAATTGCGATTAACAATTTAATTGTGTTTTTGTCGTTGAAAATTAATGGAACATTATGAATAAAAATTACATTTCTGTTTGGCTTTTAGCCTTCATAAACAAAAGTTGCACAGGATACAGACTGTATGACAAATAACACATATTTAATTACTAATTACTTTATACTTCTTATAACGCGTCACATCGCGGCGCGTTTTGAGCTTAGATCTGCTATTTCCACTATTTTAGATTTTCATTTTTTAACATGGAATTGATAATGACAATAATGATGATTATGCAAAAATAATTGCGATTATATAAAAATAATTACAATTAGACGATTATGTAACAATTGTGACAGGCCTATTATATGCACCAAAAATATTACATAGTGCACCAAAAATATTACAATTTGTGAATGTCTGTTTAGGGTTTAGATTAAAATCTCGATTTTGTATTTGATAGGTTTTGGGGCATTTTTTCCCACACTTTTCTTTGCTCCTCTAATAAAGGAAATAGCTATAGATTGAGTCTACTGTCTGCAGCAGCAGTCAGTCAAGCCTGATAAAACAAATTCATAATAGAATTAAACAGTACTTTTCCCCCTAAATCCCCCAAAAAGAGAATTATTATGATTAGTTTAGCTTGCAAGCTGCTATAAATTATGACGGTGTAATTTTTTCCTTGTTAGTTAGCGCATGCATTCCATACATTCCTTAGGGATGGACCACACATGGACATGTGACATCATCAACTTACAACGGGAGCCCCCCCCCCCCCCCCCCTGAAAGCCAAACTATTTTCTAAAATAAATGATTCAAGGTGTTTTTAATTCATAATTAGTATTAGTATTATATAGGGCAATTTTAATGTATTAAGGCATATAGGCTTATTATCCAGTAATCCTTTTAACAGTTAAATGAACACTCAGTGTAGTAGTAGCCTACTAAACAAACAGCAACATACAGTATACGTTTCTGTGAAAATAGCAGATCTACAACCTCACAACTCGTCTGTGACGCGTTGTGATCTTGTAGATCTGATATTTTCGGGTATTTTTTGCGAAGAGGTTTGGTGTACGGAGATAAAAAAAGCAGAGCGAGTACCGAGCCAAAGGTGAAGTTTACAAAGTATTGAGGGTTTAAGTTTACTGTGATCCAACAATTCACACACGCCAATATAATTGTAGGGATCTTTAAGGGTTAACTGGTTTCTACTGACAGCAGATTAGTCTATTTACAACTTCCTCTGGGTCAAAGTTGAACGCAGAGGTCAAATTAAGGTCCCACATTTTTGCTGCCTTTCCCAGAGCTGTGCCATGCTGAAAGCATGGAATGGAAGCCCCCCCCCCCCCCCCCCCGACCCCCCTTCCCAAAATAATGAAAATAACATTTGTCAGAAGGAGTTGTTTGATCTCAGTGCGTTAGGCATTCTGTGACAGTATATCAGTATGTGGCTTGTTTTGCTTTGTCAAAATCCTGTGCTTTGTTTGAATCATTTCCCCCAGTGGCTTTTCAGGCTTTTTCTGCCCACATCAATGGACAAGTCAAACTCTCAAGGTACACCTGTATTCATATCGGGGAAAAAAAGTCGATCTACAGGCTCACAACGTGTCGCATCGCAGCGCGTTGTGAGCTTGTAGATCTGCTATTTTCGTTGTTTTTGAAAACTTGTGAAATGTAATAAATATATGAATAATAATAAGAACAATTCATAATAATAACATTTTCACCTATAATAACATGCCCAAAATTGGGACGGCAGATTAAAAGTGATTCGAATATTTATTTTAGGGTATTGAAATGGCCTCTGTAATGGGAACTGAAATGACAACACAAAGTACTGATATAATAAATTATAAATAATTCATTCTTTTTGTAAAGGTGTGTATATTTGCAAAAAAAATGTGCGGATGTGACAAAATCCCAAGGCCCACCTGGATCAGTGTTGCCAGATTCTGGGAGAGAAACAAGCAACCAGGTCTAGGAAAACCAGCCCAAAAGAAGCGACTATGATGGGCCACGTGAGCACTTTAACATATACATCAGCTATTTGAAAATAGCAGATCTACAAGCTCACAGCGCGTCGCGATGCGACGCGCTGTGAGCTTGTAGATCGGCTATTTTCAAATAGAACCTTGTGAAGAAATTATAATTGGCAGATCTGGCAACCCAGACCTGGACTTGGCTCACACACACACCAGTTTTAGAAACACAGATTCACTATATCAGGGATGTGTGCTATGGTCCCACCTTACTGTCATTCATATTCATCTGTGCAGCGTTTTATGTGACCGTAATGCAGGAAGGAGGGTCTTTATACTGATGTGATGCAGGGAGTTAGGGGGGTGTGTCTAAGGGTGTGGTTTGGTTGTGTTTTGTACTATATTTCTGGTGGTTTTTAGAAACCTACGCCATATATGGAGTGTTTAACATCTTTGTTGAATGCATGCAAAGTTTTACATTGTTGTTGTTAGACTTGTATCAGATTGTCTCGACTTGTTTACAATCTCCTTGGAGAAATAAAACGTGCCTGTAAAATAAGGATGATTTGTGACCCAGTGGGATTTAACATGCCGCTCGCTCTGCTCTTTATTTTGGAGTCGAGGCCTGAACTCAGCTTTAAATTCTTAGAAATGTAGTTTATAGTCTTATAATAATAGATCGTTATTCAGAGAATTAATCAGCTGAATGCTTCCTGTCATGGAAACACCAACATCAGAAATATAACTAACTGGAATAGTGGTGTTCTCCACAGGTGAACATAAAATAAAATAGTCACTCCTTGGGGTGTTTTTTGACACTGTATGTATACATGCACATACGTGAAATTCGTCATCTGCATTTACCCGTCCTATAACAACTAGGAGCAGTGAGCAGCCATTCGCACGGGGAGCAATTAGGACTTAAGAGTCTTGCTCAGGGACACACTGCTGGCCTGGCCGGGAATCGTACCCGGGACAACCATTCTGTGAAGGAAAAAAATCGAATATTTAATTATATGATATACTATATTTAATAAATACCCTTTGTTTTGCAGTTTTCAAAAAAATAAATTCACAGAATCAAACGTTTTATGGTCACGAATCACCAGGATCCTGGATGGCTTGATTCTAGGCTTAAAATATTTGATGTAAATATTTTTGGAAATCTCAATGGGAAAAATGAATGGGGTCTGGAACAACGGAACCAGAAAATGGCCGCCACTGCTATGCCCTATAGTAATAATACATTGTATTGCACCTTTCAAGAGTTCAAGGATACTGAACAGAATTAAATATAGCATGTTGTGTAGATACATTCTAGGTTGATGTGTGCCTGCCTGGTGTCCTAGTTTCTTTCAAGCACTACATTGTTTTCATTGCACTCTATTTGCGTGACCATTTACCGATTTATAGTTTGGTGACAAGGATTCGTGTCAATTAATGGGCTCTCGCACTTGTACAGTAAGTTGCTCTGGATAAGATCGTCTGCTAAATGCCCAAATTGTACATTTGGGAAGAATGTGTTTGATAACATGGTCATGGGAGAACTTTCAGCAATAACAGAGATCTCAAAAGAAGTTATTCCCCGCCCTGTCAACAGTATTTACTGCTTCAACTGATATGATCTCTGACTTTGCGATCTATGAATCTTGTCTACCCAACAAGATACAATATGTGGCTGGTCATAAACCTGTTTGAACAGTGTAATGAAGTTCAGGTGGTAGGATGGCGCGCCAGCGTTCGTACCACCTCTGAGCTGTGGGAGAGAACAAGAGATGGGAGGTGTTGAAGGTATGAAGAACAAAGTGGTTGGGGGCGCCTCCCGATAAACAAGTCAAGCTGGGGTTCAGAGGAGGAGAAGGGTATTATGTCTATAGTAACACCTGTAGATGAGGGAACCCTGTACTGAAAGTTATTCCTGAAGTGGTCCTAAACAAGGCCAGGGGATAATTAGGAAGTGGAAGCATTTTTAGGAAATACGGCTGCTTAGAACTGGCTCATTATTACAGTACGAAGCAAAGGACACATACTCTTACAGTACATTATGTTAATGGTTTATTACATTTTAAGTTCCTCCGGCTCAGGCCAACTTTAATATACAAATATAGCTGCAAGCAGCGATAATATGGGGCCAGGAGAGAGAAAGAGAAATGATAATTCCTTTAACAGGTCAGTTCATGAAAGTCCTTGCGGTCTTGTTTCCAATGAGGGCCTGTGAGCAATTAGGGGTTAAGAGTCTTGCTCAGGGACAAATTTCATCAACCAGGTCAACCAGAGCCTCTGGCTCCCTAGCCACTCAGCTATGGCCGACCCTCAGAGAGAGAGAGAGAGAGAGAGAGAGAGAGAGAGAGAGAGAGAGAGAGAGAGAGAGAGAGAGAGAGAGAGAGAGAGAGAGAGAGAGAGAGAGAGAGAGAGAGAGAGAGAGAGAGAGAGAGAGAGAGAGAGAGAGAGAGAGAGAGAGAGAGAGAGAGAGAGAGAGAGAGAGAGAGAGAGAGAGAGAGAGAGAGAGAGAGAGAGAGAGAGAGAGACGGAATAGATTGAAGAGACAGAGACATGGAAACGGAATCGATTGAAGATAGAAACGGAACAGATTGAAGCGACAGAGAGAGACATGGAAACGGAATAGATTGAAGAGAAAGACATGGAAACGGAATAGATTGAAGAGAGAGAGAGAGAGCCATGGAAACGGAATAGATTGAGTCATGTTTTTTGCAATTCAACTTAAATGAGTCTGCATCAAGTGAGGCTTGAACCGGCAACCTTGCGGTCATGAGGCACTCTTAGGTAGCTGCAACACTACCTATATTGCTATAGCTTTGTCCAGGCTGATGTTGTCTGTTGAAGATCATAAACTCTTGCATTCTGTCATGAACCAAGCCAACACTAAGACCACTCGTTCACAAACCATTTACAAATAGAGAAATTGTATATATCCTCGCAACCGAAAACAGTGAAAGCAGCCGATCTACAAGCTCAGAAACACGTTGCTATCTGAAAAGTTTTGAGATTGTAGATCGGCTAATTTCAGAATGAATATGTCATACATTGAAAAAACGTACTCTCAAATGAGCATTTCAGGTTATCTTTAACATTTGCACATGTATTCATTGATACAGTCATGTTGTTTGCAATTCAACTTAAATGAAGTCTACATCAAGTGAGGCTTGAACTGGCGACCTTGAGATTGTGAGGCACTTATTTAAGGGAGACACCATTTGACCAACAGACAGGGAACTGTGAAAAAGGAGATCACACAGATGATACAGTTTCACGCAAATAGCTGAAAAATCCTGGCTTTAAGTGTTTTTCAAACTGTTCAAAATTGTCTCCTCAGAACCAAAACTAGTAAAAGTAGCCGATCTACAAGCTCACAAACCATTAAAAGTTGTCAGATTGTACATCGGCTATTTTCACAATGAAGTATGTTATACATTGAAAAAACATACTCTCATTGCTATCTGAAAAGTTGTGAGATTGTAGATCAGCTGTATGTAAAAAACACTCAATTAAGTATTTCATGTTATCTTTAACAATTGCAGATGTATTCATTGATAGTCATGTTGTGTGAAATGCAACTTAGATGAAGTCTGCACCAAGTGAGGCTTGAACTGGTGACCTTCAGGTTGTGGGGCACACATTTAAGCGAGAAGCCACCAACAGACAAGAACCTGTGAAAGGAGATCACACAGATGATACAGTTTCACGCAAATAGCTGAAAAATCCTGGGTTTAAGTGTTTTTCAAACTGCTCAAGATTGCGGACAATCTAAGGGCGGTGCTTACTGGTCAACGTGATAGATGTGTTCCTCATTAGTCAAGGCACATGTGTAAGCAGGTCTAATGGCTGTCGGCCAAACGAGGCATGACTTTTGCCTGTTTAAAGTTTCAATTTTCAAAAAATTGCTATAGCGCCCCCGTTTGACCAATTGGAGTAAGATTGGTTTCAGTGATATTTGGAATGGCCCTTTACATTTCTGCAAAGTTTCAAAGAATGGTAAGTCTGCATGTATGAGTTAGGGGCAGATGAATAATTGTCATAAAACTGCAATATTCATTGGCTCATTAAAGCTTCATTTTTTCACTTATGGAAGATATTTTGCAAACGTTTTTTGGTATAGGTCCAAAGTTCATGTGTAAAAAGTTTTGTGCAGATTACTCAAAAATCCCAGGAGGAGATAGGTTTTAACTGTTTTTCATATAATTCAAAATGGAGGGAGATCTAAAGGTCAGAGGTCAAAAGTCAGAGGGTGAAAGTTGTTCAGCATTAGGAGACGCATGTGTGCGTCGAAGTTTCATGGCTGTAGGTCAAATAGGGCATGAGTTGTACCTGTTCAAAGTTGGCATTTTTAAATTGAGTGCTATAGCGCCACCTTTTGACGAAAGATTGTGAGAATTATTTCTTGATCGTTTTTCATGACCATCTATCATATGGCCGAGTTTCATAAAAAGCGACTGCACGGTTCAGCCAGAACTGCCAAAAGTGTCAGAAGAAGAAGAAACGGAATAATGCGAATAACAATATGGGTCCATGCTGGAAGCCTGGCCCCATAAATATAGCTGCAAGCAGCGATAATATGGGGCCAGGAGAGAGAAATGATAATTCCTTTAACAGGTCAGTTCATGAAAGTCCTTGCGGTCTTGTTTCCAATGAGTGCCTGTGAGCAATTAGGGGTTAAGAGTCTTGCTCAGGGACAAATTTCATTTCATCGACACATTTGCTGACCTGGCCTAGAATCGTACCTGGGGCAACCAGAGTCTCTGGCTCCCTAGGCGGGCTCACTAACCACTCAGCTATGGCCACCCCTCAGAGGGAGAGAGAGAGAGAGAGAGAGAGAGAGAGAGAGAGAGAGAGAGAGAGAGAGAGAGAGAGAGAGAGAGAGAGAGAGAGAGAGAGAGAGAGAGAGAGAGAGAGAGAGAGAGAGAGAGAGAGAGAGAGAGAGAGAGAGAGAGAGAGAGAGAGAGAGAGAGAGAGAGAGAGAGAGAGAGAGAGAGAGAGAGAGAGATAGAGATATAGAGATATAGAGATAGATAGATAGATACGGAATAGATAGATAGATACGGAATAGATAGATAGATAGATAGATAGATACGGAATAGATTGAAGAGACATAGAGAGAGACAAATGGAATAGATTGAAGAGAGAGAGACATGGAAACGGAATAGATTGAAGAGAAAGACATGGAAATGGAATAGATTGAAGAGAGAGAGAGAGAGCGCCATGGAAACGGAATAGATTGAGTCATGTTTTTTGCATTTCAACTTAAATGAGTCTGCATCAAGTGAGGCTTGAACCGGCAACCTTACGGTCATGAAGCACTCTTAGGTAGCTGCAACACTACCTATAGTGCTATATCTTTGTCCAGGCTGATTGTTGAGGATCACAAACTCTTGCCTTCTGTCATGACCCAAGCCCCTGTTTCACTAACACTAAGATCACTCGTTCACAAACCATTTACCAATGAAGAAATTGTACATCTCCTCAGAACCAAAATTAGTGAAAGTAGCCGATCTACAAGCTCACAAACCATTAAAAGTTGTCAGATTGTACATTGGCTATTTTCACAATGAAGTATGTTATACATTGAAAAAACATACTCCCATTGCTATCTGAAAAGTTGTGAGATTGTAGATCAGCTGTATGTAAAAAACACTCAATTAAGTATTTCATGTTATCTTTAACAATTGCAGATGTATTCATTGATAGTCATGTTGTGTGAAATGCAACTCAGATGAAGTCTGCACCAAGTGAGGCTTGAACTGGTGACCTTCAGGTTGTGGGGCACACATTTACCTTAAAGGGTTTAAGTGGTTATTACCGCTTGTTGTAATTGTTATTATCTTGTCTTTAGATAACCACACTCTCAGAATGAGCTCAGGCTGTGTTATCGATCTCAGGTTGCGATCATTAAGAGCAGTGCAGGACCTCAAGCTATACGTGTGACCTTTTAGCTGTGCCTAATGTCTCACCCCTTGACCTCTGGCTCTTGACCTGCACCCTGCGATCGAATGGAAACGTTGTATAGCTGAGATTAAAGGATACTCCTCTCGACAGCGGCCCTTCTGGTTCTGTTTTGTTGCCATTTTGCGGGATAATCTCCATTCATTTTTCAACCTTTCCCCTTTTATAGTGACAGGCTCTAAAGTCCAGATAATGCAGCCTCCCGGGGAGGAGGGCTGCTGTGTCATAAAATGGACTATTTGGCACAAAATCTGTCAATTCCTCCAAGGGCTTTTTTTATGCATCTTGTGTGTCTTCTCTGAACGATCGCGGTGCATCAGCGGGTGAAAACCCGCTGCCCACCCACGGAGGACTCTCTCCGCCGG
The DNA here is from genome assembly GCF_963454915.1 of Gymnoscopelus microlampas. NCBI lineage: Eukaryota > Metazoa > Chordata > Actinopteri > Myctophiformes > Myctophidae > Gymnoscopelus > Gymnoscopelus microlampas. The sequence continues at coordinate 33,616,106 of NC_139951.1, read as the reverse complement.
GGGAGAGAAATCTGGGAGCATTGTCTGGTCTCTGGATCTCTGAACTGTCGCCATGTAAACAGCCTCCCATCAGCGGGGAGGAGGAGGAGGCAGACATAGGAGAGAAAGGACGGTGCTGCTCTCCAGCTGACAAAGCCATTCACTTTGTAAGAATGCAAATTTAGATTGTAACTGCTCCCTTTGCTCTCCCTCACGCTGGACAAACAGTGCTTTGAATTATTGGGCAGATTATGAATAACTTCTCTACAGTGGAAAAAGAGATATGTGGCCAAAAGAGAGAGAGAGAGAGAGTCATTATGAAGTCCCTGAAATAGAGTGCCGTCTGAGAATACCAGAGAAAGGTGAATGGCTTATGTTGGTGTGTTTAAATTAAGCCGATTCTGATGCATCACAATAATGGGATCGACCGCGTAAACCCTAATATACTTTGTTGACCAGGGTCCCCCAGGCCAGGGACTATACTTGCTCCCCTCCTTTTTCCTCTTACTTTTGCCAAAAATAACTGATCTACAAGCTTACAACATGTTGTGTTGCAAATGCAATGTGAGCCTGTGGATCTGGTATTTTCGGTGAGTGTTTGCCTATTTTTGGTGAGTGTTCGTCTGTTATGACATGTCCAGAATAGGGATGCTAGGGTTCATGTGATTAATTTCAGTAGACTCGTTAGATTTTGTGTTTTGGGGGATATAGCTTGTTTGGGTTTACGGCCGTGTGTCAGCTTTGTAAGTTTTGAAGTGCTGTTGTTTTCTTTTAATAAATGGACCTTTTGTGTTGTGTTGAATGTAAATGTTATTGTTGAGGCATGCTGTGTGTGTGGGTTTACTTTGGAGATGATAGCTAGCACGCTGCTGTTTGTTTACAGTCCTTCTCTCCATCACTTACAGTCTGATTTGCTTATTCCACTTCTCACTCATGGTGGCTGCATCATGGATGAGTCCTCTGGGCTGTGTCCCATGGCAGATATAGGGCTGTGTATTGGCAAGGATCTGGTGATACGATACGTAGCATAATACAGGAAATGCAATTCAATTGTGATACATGTAAACAAGCGATATATTGCAATTTTCTTTATCTAATCTTTGGAAAGCTGTCATGGTAGCCTATAAAGAACACACCACCATATTAATAAATTAGACATTGTACCTTTTTATGCAAACAGTATTTCACAGTCCCTGTAAAATCCAACATCAAAACACTACTTTTTGTGCAAACTGAGAAAAGGAATTACATTTGCCATATCAGTAAAAATGGCAGACACACACCAGTGGCGTACCCACTGTAGAGGCAGGACAGGCGGTCGCCTGCCCAACTAAGATCTTGCCTCCCCTAGAAAACCAAAATAACCCGAAAAGGTGTCATGCCTGCTTAATGTCCTCAAAGTCACGCATCCAACAAGCTTTGCACTGAGCAGATTGGACTTTCCGTTCCAGAGATAATGGCCAAAACATCTGGAAAATGGCAACTTTTGCCGGTTTTCGATCGCCGATTTTCGATTGAGTTGAAATTTCTTTGTGGAGGGTAATAGTGGGGGGTGCAAAAATGTAATTCCTGGGGACGCCACTGACACACACACACACACACACACACGTGAAGCGGGGCTGCTTTCGTCGGTATATTTATCACAGAGATAAATGAGCGTTTGCATTGGTGATGTAAAATGGGGATAACTGTACTTACTGTTTGGCTGTGTCACATTAATTCTGCCCTGATCTCCACAGACAGTTTTGCATAGTTCCCATGATGACACAGGGTCCCTCCAGCACGGTGGGCGGGTCCTGCCAGCCTTTTATTTTATTTTAGACTCAGGGACTCATGGGAAAGCTATTTTTGGACTCTTTTTCCTGTCTGTCTTATAGAAAACAGTGCCAGGGGTTTGTTAACAGGTGCAATGTGTCCTTCGGGATTCCCAAATTATCCAGTCGTTGTGTTTTTCTGTGCATGTGTCAGTTAAATACAAGCATAAACAATTGTTGCTCGTATGTTTACATTGTATATATTTACAGACTAATCAGCGTGCCTGATGATTGCATGTTTTCATTGCCGTGTTCTATGGTTTATGTACAAAATGTTAGCATAAATAGAGAATGCGAAAGAGGATTGTTTGCGTGCCTGCGTGAGATTGGGAACGCAGTACAAAGCTCAGTGTATTTGGCCCGGACGGCCGGCGTAGCCGTCTGGGCACCTAGGCTGCTAATGCCGCCTGACAGCGTGTCATGAGTTCGAATCTCTCCCCTTCTCTCTCTCCCCATTTCCTGTCAGTACTGTCAGGTACAGTAAGTACCTATCAATAAAGGCAGAAAATATCTTTAAAGAGGTGGTGCCATGGTTTTGCACTTTTTCTGTTTTTCATGTGTCTATGAGGTTGATAGAACTTCATTAAGCCCCCTGGTGGTGTTTTTATGGTGTTTTATGTCTTCTCTGACTATTTTGAGTTTCTTCCTGGAGGCTGAAACCTTGAGGGTCAAACGTGCCAATAGAAAAACAGCGCTTTAGTGACACAGTAAAAATATACCCTCCCCCTCATTATCATAACACAACAGGTGTGGGCATGAGGAGGAGGAGGGACTAGGACAGGTGGGTGGTGCCAAGGTGGTGGAGGAGGTGCTAAGGTGAGAACCAGGTATACTTAATGAACTGGAGGCGTGTCCACAGAAAAACATAATTTTAACACTTTCTGTACACTTTTTTAAAAAAAATCTTCCTCCTAGTATAACCATAATACCTGATGATTATGTTTTAGGAGGGAAACACGGAAAATCACGGCACCCCGTCTTTAAAAAAGAAAGAAAAAAAGTCAGTGTATATTTTGTTATGTTTTGGGGCTTTCTTTTAGCCTTTTTTTGATAGGTTAAGTGGAGAGAGATGGAGGTTGGGGTGGAGAGGGAGGAGAGTCACACAGAGATGGGAGCAGGACGACCCATGTGACTCGGACTCCCCCCTTTGTGTTTCCCACACAGCTCGACACGACCGTAGCTATATCCACACACCACCACATTCACAAGAACCCCTCCTCCCTCCTCCCTTCCCCTCCTCAGCTTATGATTCATAGCTCAGTGAAGGGCACAATGTTTGCTTATGATATTACCAACTGCAGATGGCATCTCTGTCGCATTTTTAAAAGGTCACCCAAAATATATGACATACCACCACCCTTCCCTTTTATGTAACCTTGGAAACCACCGGGCGTCTTGTAAATGATCGTATTGATGTTGGCATCGGCTTTCCCAGGATTATCGAGGCATTTGTCATTGGATACGCAGGTCAAGAACACGCATTCCACCGGCCTACCCATCAACCCGCCATATCGCCCGCATGTTTACGAATACGTCCCATGTATATCTTCTTCAACCCATCACATTGTATGTGACTAACTGTGGGAATTATCAGATAACTCGCGGCACAGTCTGAGAATTATGAATAATTACCTTTTTTTCGAGGACGTTATTGTCATGGAAACAGAATGTATACTTGGCACGCGAGGTTGTTTCTTATACGACGCAGCGGTGCATGCCACGCAGAAATAGTCGATGTGATTATTCATCAAATCGAGCTTGTTTGCTTTTTTATCTGATTGTTCCCAGAGCCCATGCACATCTGTTCATGACACACACACTGAAGGGTTCACCCATGTCCCATGCCTGTATTCATGGACATGAATATTGAGCTATTAAGCAGATCTGTGATAAACACTGTGGGCACGCCTGCATTGCACTGTAATGTGATGTGAAGTACTTTTTTTATAACTTGCCGACCTCCTTTTGCACTGAACAAACACCTGTACCCATTGCGACAGTGTGAGCGGGTGTCCGAGATGCAGACGGGGTCACACCAATGTCGCAAAGTCACATTCCTGCATCTCATTTTGAAGCGATTCAAATATCATACATTTTGAACTTTGATGTCTTTAATCCAGCCACTAACTCGGCACCACTGCGTGAGCGTGAGGGGTGTGTATGTACGGTACGGTACGGTACATGCCTGTGTCCGGGGCCCCGGTGGTCATGCCAAGAAAGCATGGCATTCTGGGCGATAGCTCCTCCCTCTGGGCTTCAACTCCCTTAAGGACCTCTCGAGAACAAGGGCCCAGCTTGTTTCCCATCTGCCGGGCCACAAACAGACCCAAACAAACTCTTCTTGTGGTATAGCGCTGCCAAAAGACCCATCACTCGCGTCGTTCTCTCTGCTGCTGGTAAGTCCATCAAGCTGCCTCTCTAGGCCCACTGTCCATTCTCTGGCCGGAGGCTTACAGGGGGCTTTCCCCACGGCCCAGGCCCAGCAGACTATTTTCTCCTCCGTGCTCCCTCTGCTCCTCCCCGCCCCCACACACCCCGCCAACCCCCCCCCCCCCCCCCCCCCCCCCCCCGGTCTCATTTTGGCCCCGTCCCAGGAGTGTTTTGTTTTTGCCCTTTTTCGTTATTGGCCCCGTCATATAATCATGAAGCAAGATGAGCTGGACGAGCCCTCGGACTTGTAAAGCCGTGTAAACAGACAGTGTGAAGGTTCACGTGGAGCCGCTGGACGTTATATTGGATTTAGGAGACTCTAATACTCCGAAAATGTGATTTGTGGGTCCCCAGCCTCTTGGCCCCCCGTGACACGATCCGCTGTCTGTTGGGAAGAAAGCATGGGATTTCCCATACATTCATCTGCCCGTACTAGCAGCAGATCTGATAAGGGAATACTAATGTCCCTTATCAGCCGTATCGTGTCTCAATACTTTCCCCCTCTCTCTCGTCACATTTGTGTGAATTGGCTCAACGAGGCCTTGTAATCCTTGATATATATGCAGGTCTTTCATCCAATCGTATCGTAAGAGAACGGTAGAAAAGGAAGTCATGGTGAAGACTGTTGTCTCTGTGGTTGTTCCTGGCCTCCGCCTGTAGCAGCAACAGGGCTTTGCCGCGCAGGGCTTTGAAACGTAACCTCGACTGTGACATATATCAGAATTAAGCTCACTCTGGGGAGCTCTGTTGTTATTCGGCAAATTGTAACACAAATCACAGTGTTATGTCATTATGCCTTTGCAAATCAGTTGAGCCTGACCACTGGCCAGACCGCAACGGCTTGTTTCCAGCGGACCCCCTCAGGTACACACACACACACACACACACACACACACACTCAGACACACGCTCACTCACACTCACACACACATAGACACACTCAAATAGTCATAGCAGAAGTACAAGGACAAGCCACAGCAGTGTAAGCCAGACAGACAGAGAGAGGGGGGAGAGAGAGGGAGAGACGGAGAGATGGACTGACAGAGTGTGAAGTGATAACAAGCATGCAGGGAGAGACAGAGATGGTGGCCGCTAGCAGCCAAGAGACAGAGTCTACGGCTAGACTTATGGACACAGGGACGGACGGACGGGACGGACGGACGGTTGGAGACAGAGAACGAGAAGAAGACGCAGCTAGGTTGAGGTATTTTTAGTATGAGGAACACAGTGTGACCCCCCCCCCCCCCCCTGACTCCCCCACTCACAGTCGTCTCTGTCAGGGTTGCCAGGTCTGCTTATTACAATTTCCCCCGCAAGATTTTATTTGAAAACAGCAGATCTACAAGCTCACAACGCGTCGCATCGCGACGCGTTGTGAGCTTGTAGATCTGCTGTTTTCAAATAGCCGACGTATATGTTAAAGTGCTCGTGTGGCCCCATAGTCGCTTCTTTTGGGCTGGTTTTCCTAGACCCTGGTTGCTTGTTTCTCTCACAGAATCTGGCAACACTGTGTCTCTGTTGCTCTCTGGGGGTCCCAGTTGGATGGGAGTGGGTGGGATACTGGGATACAGTGTTCCCAGCCTACGGTCCCGGGGCAGGAAACCTCCCCTGCATTCTCTTGGCGGTCCTGGCCGCCTCAGTGTGTCTGGCATTGGCCCCCCTGTCTGTCCTTACAACCCCCCCCCCGACCCCCCACCCCTCTCGCTCATGTTTTCACTCCTTAAACATGGACACATTGATTAGGCCAAGAGGAGGAGGAGGAGATACGAGGTACACGCCGTGAAGCAAAAGGTGAGAGAGAACGTGATGAACCTGCCCAATAAAACACTGTGTTATACCTGCATCTCTTTTCACTCTTAAGTTTGAGGTCCGTTTCAGCACCAATTCAGTCATTATTATAGTCCTTAACAGGAAACCTTTCATGTGGAATAATAAGATATTCAGATCTAGTCAGAGTTTACCTTTCCAGTGGTGGTAGCACATGTGTTCTGGATAATACTCAGTTCTGGGTCTTGTAGTCCCGGTATCAACGAAATCTACCTGTGTTTTTGACCGGCTCATTTGTATTTGTATCATACATTTGTATATTTGTAAATAATTTGTATATTTGTATCAGTCTGTTCTGTAGCGACGCAGTCAGTAGCTAATCGAATGTCAGCCAGGGCTTCCTTTTTTAAACCAGCTACACATGTACTGTATGGTATGTAGATTGCTCACGTCAGATCCAAAACATTTCCCATTGTCCCACAGTCATTCAGTCATTCTAACACATAGCCATGCGAAGAATGTGCATTGACCAAACCATGTTGAAGGCTGTGGTAATAATATGGCTTCAGTAATATCACAAGTGGCTTGCCACCCCTAAACCCCCCACAAAAAAACACACACACACACACACACACACACACACACACACACACACACACGTGCACACACGTGCACACACGTGCACACACTCCACCGTCCCAGATCAAAATACAGTTGCTGTATAGGCCAAGGGGTTGGCTAAGAGGAGGGGAGCCTTGTCTGACAGAATTATACAGTAAAAAGCAAAGTAGACCAACGGAGGGTCCAGATTCAGGATCGATCAGTCTCGGGACAGACGTGGTGTTTCCCATACTGAGATGCCTCGCTATGTTCTCAGAGTCAACTGCAGGTTACCTGATTCTAACCTTAGGACACGCAGAGCAAGCAGAGGGCCAATGCGAGCACATGGGGGCTGGGAGGGTTTGCCCGGTGAAAATCCTTGGGGGCAGATGGGCGGATTAAAGTGGACAGCTCTGGACAGGGCTGCGGAGCGTGTGTGTGCGCAGCATAATTGAATTTCACGCTCTCTGCCTTCTTCTGAAGTCGTGTAGCAAAGCAGTCATTTGAAAAGAGAGCTATTAGTCAAGCCCTCGGCTAAGCTTCGAGCTGTGTCATAGGAAATCTGGGATTACCCAGGCAACAGTTATCAGCATACGCCGTCAAAACACAAATGTCATAATAACGAGGCGCTTGGAGGGACAGTAACATATTAAGGGGGTGCGTAGATGTGATAAAAACCTCATCTTAGTCTTACTTTTAGGCCTGGGTTGAGGTTTAAGTTTTTGTTACAGTCTGGTTTCATCGTACATGAAGACCAAGTTGTTGAACGATCAAACACACCATTGCACTCAGCAGATAGTGGATATACCTGGGATTTGATTTGATGTCTGCAGATTCAGTTATCCTGCGTTCAAAATGGACTAGATTGTATTTTTACTGCACCAGAACTCCTCACGACTTTGTTTTCAAAGTGAGCCTGCTCGTTTTTCACTGGATGAGATAGCTTCATAATAATAATCAGGGGCTAGATTATAATTTCCTCTGTCTGAGGCAGGTAGTAAGAAAATGAATGTTGTTAGGGGCGATAATTGTCTTTGTAACATGAACATGAACTACGGGGAGCACCATAAAGCAGTTAAATCAGGTCCAATAAAACTATGAAATGGAATAATTTACACAAATACGATGTGCATGATAACGTGTTTGTCTTGACAGGTGTAGCAATAGAACTGAAACCAAAACGTTCTGCTTCGGCGCAAGCATTAATATTGATTTCGAAAGTTGTGATAGGAACTATATGTCAGGTCCAGAACAAACAAACCTGAAACTCAATAATCATTTTCAATAATCATCTTTCCCCAAGCAATTATTTCTGATCAATATGATTATTTTGATTATCAGTCAATCTTAAATTAAATAAAACAAATCATTGAATGGCAGTTATGAGTATAAATAGATTGAAAAACACAGGAACGGTGCAATTACACCGCTATTTGTGGAGGTCTTGAGAATCTTCCATTAGGCAACATCTTAGCTTGTTTTCAGCCCTTGATTTGCGAACTGATAAAGAGTTATGCGGATGCTAAACACTGAATGACATGTGTTCAGGCCTTGAATCAGGCCTCACTATTATGGTTACACATTTGTTTTAGGGTGTGGGGGGGGGGGGCGAAACAGGCCTTTCATAACAAAGTCAGCAGCCTGGAGTGGACTTATGTTGTTTATTTAGTTATGCAGAATCAGAGAAAATAAACGTCGTAATGGTGCATTGACCAAGAGAAAACAGTTGTGTTTCACTGCCATTGTCCCAGAACCTAGCTGTACGGCTTTGCGTTGTTCAATGGCAGGTTGGTGGAAACAAGTGGGCACACTAAAAATACCATGTTACTGTGAACGGAAATATTTAGTTTGACGTCATAGCTCTTCCAATGTGATATGTTGTTCAAATAGTAGCCAATTGTCTTTGATCAGCTGTGAAGGAAATGTTGAAAGTTTGCACCCGAGTGTACTGTATCTATGTGGACGGCTTTACTGTGAAAAAGTAATTTACTCAAGCTCCTTCGTGTGGTTGGATATGAAACTGCACTGTTGATATATGAAAGGTGGTAAAACTCATAAGCTCAACACTGAGTGTGGAAACAGAAACATACTCCATGCAAGAAAGAAGCGCAAATGAGAACATGACCATTGTAATGCAATGTAAGCATGGCCTGCATTTCAGCGAGGATTTCTATAGCAGGCAAACAACAGAATGAAGCTGTATTCTTGGATTTGTGTTCTCTTCTTCTCCTTTATCTTTGATAATAAAGCAGGCTACACAGTAGTTTGTGAGTGAGTATGTGAGTTTATTACCTCTATTGGTGCTGATCGCACACTGAGTATGTTCATGAGAGATGTGCGTTTTTGCCGGTTTGGCCTACAGTATAGGCAATATCATTTGCCTATACTGTCTTGCAAGGGGTATGTTTCATGCTTTACTTCAAAGCTACTACTTCACACGGGCGTACATACAGTATCTAAACAGAGTTCATTGTGTATTAGAACATATCAAATAGTATCAAAAGCCAACACATCTGTCACTGTATTACTGTTGGGATGTTGCAGACCATCTTTGATTAAAACCAGAGAAGGAACAAAATAGCTATTTCCACAGCTCCCATAAGTAAAAGCTCACCACGAAACAGAACAGACCCATTTGTCTGTGAGACCGTGGCTTTAAAGTGAAACATGATATAAGCTCAGTGTTGTGTGTTGTGTGCTACTAAGATGAAAGAGATCTCCTTCAAATTGCTTGCATGATTTGAGCTTGCACACCTACACTCACAGAGAAAACGGTCCTCTGAATTCAACAAGAGATTGAATAAGATACACAGAAACATGACAATTTATAACATTTTATCTCGGAGTGTACAAATGTAACCAAATCCTCTCCTGTTAGTGTTACATTTGCACACTCTCAGAGTTAACTACTTAAACCCTGTACGAGGCCCCTCCTGTTTTCGGCTCAGCACTAAATATCTTTGCCAAAAATAGCCGATCTACAAGCTCACAACGTGTCACAAAAGCAACGCATTGCGAGCTTGTACTGTAGACCTGCTAATTTCGGTAAAGATATTTACTCTTGATATTTCTTAACATTAAATTTCCAGACATCTTATCCTATAGGTCTAATTTTAAATGTCCATACGTGGTGCGTTGAGATGACTTTTCGTTTCATTCTTACTGGCCTGGCACTGTGAAAACTCACTACTAGTGATGTGTTGTTTTGAGTATGTTATATGGAGCGTTCATCCAAATAACTATGTGCAAATTGCCCATTAAGATCGTGGTTATGTTGTCGGGAGAGTTGAGCCAGATGCGTCAGCATTACTTAAAGACCGAACCTGTAATTGCATTATAGTGGAGAGAGACCACAGGGTTTGTTGTTTTCATGGTGGGTGATTGAAATTACAGTGAGTCTTATTTTACTTTGAAATCTAATGAAGCTTTATATTTCAAGGCGGATGGTATGTGATATCAAAACATAGATTGTCCATGCATGTACAGTACGGTATTATGTAAGGATTTGCTTGCATGGGCCGTTGAACCGCGATGGGATCCAACAGTGTTAACAATTTACTATGAACTCAAATTGGGTGAATATGGCAGATTCAGATCATCACATTAATTCTCACCGTCTTTTTGTTGTTGTTGCATTTGTTTTTGCTTTATTTGACAGTGACAGTGAGTAAGGAACGGCAGAAAAGAAAGAGGGAGAGAGGGAGGGGACGACATGCAGCAAAGGGTCTCGGATCGGAGTAACTTTCTCTGTCATTTTCTAAGCCTTTATTTGATAGGTACAGTGGAGAGAGACAGGAAACACAGATAGAGACGAGGGGAGTGACACGCATTGCGGTAAAGTGGTCCCGGTACGGAATCACACTGGGGACATGTGGTATGCACCCTATAACCACTTGGCTATTGGGTCGCCCCCCCCACTATCTTTAAGGGTAACTCGAATCAGTGCAGATGGGCCATTATCTTTGTGGGACAGGGCTCTATAGCTATAATAACAGCAATCATGGGTCACACTGGTTTGCTAATTAGCAGCCAATTAGAGGGTTCAGTGTGACATCTCTGTTTGTTTGGTACTGGGGGAGTGTGCTGCAGATGTGACCCTGTGCTAGTTTATCCATGGTGACGCTGTGGATCGCTGCCCACAGCCCCTGTACACACAGAGGGCCTTCACATGACACACACACACACACACGCACACACGCACACACACACGCCGTGCACACACAGAATCCCTCCATAAGACTTAATCTCCTTTGCTCACCAGTCAAATTTGGATAAACTAGAAACACAACAAACCCTGAACTCAACCTGAATATTTTCCTCAATGTACTGTAAGCCTAACTTAACATATTCTCTTTTAACCATGACAACAACAATGTCTCTGGTGAGGATTAGGACAATTGTCTTCACAATGTCTATTTCTCAAATTCTACTCTACTGGTGGGGAAATTTGGCCCTCACAAGTATAGTAATACGCACGCACGCACGCACACACAAATGTCAAATAATTAATACATTTGAATTTGAATGACAGAGAAAATGTTATGCTAGCTAGACTGTGGTTAAAAGGAATGCACCTCCAAAATATCTTTTTGAATTTTTTTGATCACTCCCATGTTTTCATATTGATTGAAAACAACTCAGAAGTAGTAGAGAAATGTCAGTATGGAATCTTAATGATCCCAACAACATATTTTCACCCAGGATATTGTCATTTGATTTGATGAATCAGAGAAATTGTAAAGCCCTTTTATGTGTACATGTTTAAGTATACACCAGTACACAATATCATTTCTGCAAAACCACATGAACCCTAGATCTACAAACTCACACACTTTGGAATGCAATGCGTTGTGAGCTTGTAGATCGGCTATATCCGGCAAACAGATTTGGTGTAGAAGTAAAAAGGAGGGACCAAGTATAGACCCCTGGGGAACCCTGGTCAAAACATTATATAGGGTTTAAAACCTCTAGACTTAGTAAACTGGACCTGTTGGCTCTGTACTTGGTCTGCTTATTTACGTTTACATCAAATCCCGAAAACAGCCGATCTACAATGCGACGCCTTGTGAGCTTGTAGATCGGCTATTTTTAGCTAATGTTCCCCCCAGAATGTGGATGCTGTGGTTCAAATGTCATACTGTGCAACATTCATTTTAGTAGTCTTTTTGACACCTCTCGTAGTTCCGTCGTCATTACAGCGTTTTTCTATACACTCAGAGAAAGTAATGCTGCAGGGTCCTAGCGCCGAAGGATATTTTGGAACACAACAATTGTATTCATGTTAAAATACATGAATAAATACATTTCGGGTACAATTCCGTTGCCTACTGTACGTCATTTTGGCACGAGTGTCGAGGGCAGACACTCACGACTAAAAATAGTGTTTAATAGTGTTTAGAGAAGTTGTCAAAAAAATTGTGGAATGGTTATTATGAAAAATATACCAGTAAACGATATATTTTTTAAAATCTTTAATTGAAAAAGTTACGGAGTAAGACTTTAAGACAAAACTGGGGACCAATTCTTGACATTTCTCTACCGTGGAAACAGTCGTCATTATGTACATTGCAGTAATATCTCATCACGCGATCAGAAAACAACGACGAATACGATATCACTGGATCACAATGTCACCGGACTGCGTTTCACTGCATCTTTCGTCGCACTCTGTCCAATAAAACATGACAAAAGGAATGTCTTTCCATCGTCCCGAGGAGCATCGCTTCATCTCACCACAGCTACATACGCTCAGATAACAGCACTCCCTTTCATTTCAGCACTTCATCTGATCTCTCTCTCGCGTCTCGTCTCGTCTCTCCCCCTCCTCCTCCGTGTCTCTTCCCCCCCCCCCCCCCCCCTCCTCCTCCTCCATCTTCTCCCCTCCTGTCTCCCTCCCCTCCCCTCCCCGGCCCGTCTGGGGCCAAACTCCTGCCACCTCTCTCTGGGCTTGGAGAGCGCCTGTTTGGGTGCTGCTCCCCGAGAGGGTCCAATGCATGCGAGGCGTGCTGAATTCCACTGGCGCTGGCTTTGCTTGTGTTGGAAATAGAACACAAATCACAAAGGGAAAAGAGCAGGGAAGATAAGATGGCTCTACACGCGTCAGAGTGTTCTTTTATTTCCAAATAGCGATAGTCCATTAAACATGTGTGACAGTTCAGACTTGAAAAACCTGCCTGTGTGTGTGTGTGTGTGTGTGTGTGTGTGTGTGTGTGTGTGTGTGTGTGTGTGTGTGTGTGTGTGTGTGTGTGTGTGTGTGTGTGTGTGTGTGTGTGTGTGTGTGTGTGTGTGTGTGTGTGTGTGTGTGTGCGCGCGCGCGCGCGAGCGTGCGTGCGTGTGTGCATGCTCGTAAGCAGGAGTGTATACTGTATGTGTGCTCCTTCCATGAAATACTGTCTAGCCTGCCTTTCCTCTCAGGCGAGCCGGGATCTTAATTCTTTGCTCGACGAATCCCCACAGCTCAACAACCTCACTGCCCAGAGAGAGAGTGGCCCGTCCTCGGGGCCGGGCAGTGTGGTATCACGACGGCAGAGCAATCTCGGGCCCCGTAATGCTTTTGGCGAGATAGAGGAACATTTTTAAACGTGCGGCGTAAAACAACACGGCGAAAAGAACCACATATTTTCCCGTTTGCGAATCATTGACCCTTGCCAATTAGACAAAACACAATCACCATATTAGTCCTCAGACATCTCCACTCGTCACAAATAGATATTTTTCAGCTCCACTGTCCAAAAGGAGAACTATTTATTATATTAGCAGCATACAATTGAAACTGCAGGCTTTAATTTAGATGACATCATTCATTTGAAATTCCTACTTCACTTATCTGCATTAGATCTCTCTAAACACGCAGAGTTGTAGAATAATTTCCTCTTGAGTAAATATAACAAAACGATGCAGTGTATGAGATTTTTATTTCAAACATTTGGATATGTGCGAGCGGCACAAACACACACGCATGCGTACACACACACACACACACACACACACACACACACACACACACACACACACACACACACACACACACACACACACACACACACACACACACACACACACACACACACACACACTTATGTTTGTATTACTAATTGTGATGTTTTCCATTTTTTATCCCTAACCCTGAAGCCTGAAGTATAACTTCAGTGTCGCACACCAAAAATAGAAGATCTACAAGGCACTCTAAATCTACAATCTAAATGCGTTGCACTGTGTTGCCTAACCCCAGCCTTAATCTTTTCCTACTTCTAAGCATAATCATAAAACAACCATTTCTCTTGTGAGAAAATTGTCACCATAAGGTCTTTTTATCAAATACCATACTTATACCATACTCAAATACCAGCCCTCACAAGTATATTAATACAAGTACGTGCGCGCGCGCACACACACACACACACACACACACACACACACACACACACACACACACACACACACACACACACACACACACACACACACACACACACACACACACACACACACGCGCACACAGGCAAATGCACACATCATTAATAGTACTTCTTCTGTAAGCAGTAAAGAGTCACAGAAGGTGCGTTCCCTGCACAGTGTTTTGGTAAAAAACAGTGAAAGTACACAGCCTGTTTCGCATGAACGTGAACGTGTTCCATTGATGTGGTTCTGAGGGAGCGAGGGGGGGGAAAAAAAAACCTGTACATTTCCAGAAGCTGCAGTGTTTTGATGGCACTGTGACACCTATTAAACAAGGACAACATCTTGCTAGTCTCCTCTCCGCCTTCAAAGTGTCCGATAAAGCCGCCCTCGGCTCAGATCTCGGAGACATGCGGCGCTCCAGGTCTTTGGCAGACCCGTGGATTTTTTACCATTACAGATACACACGTATTCATAACCTGCTGGCGGGAATGAAAGAAAAAGACATTTGGTGCGAGAATTTCCACACATGGCCCTCGTCAAGTGGCTAAACCGAGCCGCAAGTACGTGGGGCGTGAGGTGCTGCTGTGGCGTGTCACGTTCAAATGTTTGGGTGGAGGAATGTGCTGGTGTGTGTCTCTTAAGCTCTGTGTGTCTTTTTTTGCAGGTCTGCCTGTGATAAAAGATTGTGTTGGAACAGACACTTTGTCACGAAATACGCTGCTGTGCTGCTGTAGATTATCACGTTTGTTATTCAGCAAGGAGAGTATATATATAGACTATGTAATGACTGCTGGAGTTTTGATGCACTACAACGGAATTCTGACACAGATAAGATGAGATAGATATGAGAAACCTTTATTCATCCCCGGAGGGATATTCATGGTGTCATAGCAGCGTTGTTAATGAAACATAGGAGATGTAATGGTAAGAAGAAAGGCCCTTGCACATAGTCAGATTTTTTCATGCGCATGCACGCATGCGCGCACACACACACACACACACACACACACACACACACACACACACACACACACACACACACACACACACACACACACACACACACACTGGAGAAATGGAGCACAATGGAGAACAAATATTTAAAACAAACACACTCTATGACCTCTTGTATACTTACTCTGAAATGTCCGTCCGATGAGTGGCTGAATCCAGTTCAATAAATAAGAAAAAAGTCAGATAAAACAATATAGTTCACTGCTGGCTGCAAATACCTGCACTGGATCTTTGAATGAGTGAATGACTATGTACAGTCAAATGGATACTGATACCGAGTAAGCTTAATTAGTGTGTATATCGCTACTAACGGCATCACATTTACGATGTCCAAAATGCTTGAAAGCCTAGATCTTTCTCATTCTTACCCCGGTCCAAATGAATGGGTCCATCCTTTGAATAGTAAGCTGACCCTAATGTGAACATTTTTTGCCAGAAAAATTAGATTTGCCCGAAGTGGACGTTGTGAGAATCATGTACTGTAAGAAGCAGTGAGGTAATGGCTGGTGAAGCCCAGTGGGGTTGCCAGGACTGCTCACATTCTAGCTAGGTTCTTAACATGGGAAGACCTAAGCAGGCAGCAAATGTGTTCAGTGCCACTCATAATTACTGTCACCCCGCTGCTGCCGTTTCCTGGACCACTTTGGTTTGTTTTCCCGACCTAATGTGTTTCAGGAGGAACATTACCTCAGTGCTCAGTGCCTAAAGGAATCCACATGACACACGCTGCTGTGCGATGTAGAAGGGATTGAATGAAAATATGATGGTTAGAATGAGGTTTCTGTGGGTTTTGCCAGCGATGATATCCTTAGAACATCGGAACGGGCTCCAGAGATTTTCGGTGTCAAAAAGCATTAAGATGCTCCTTTTTTTTGGTGCAATTTCATCTGAGGATATCATCATCGGTTCACACTACTTACAGTACGTGCAGCACTCTCTTCCAACAAAACCTGAGTGCGTATTTAAATTGTTATGGATTATTTTTGGCACATACTATTGGACATCTTGTTTTGCTGCAGGCTTCACATAACACGAAGTAGATGTTTACATCATGTCTGGGCTTTCGGGGATTTCTGTACTTGTATATACTTACACGCCAAAGGGCACAAGGTTCCCCCTATGGCTCCAGTACCTGGCCCCGATATTAGTCACAATGTCACCTGTCTGAATACATTGACTGGGGTTGGCGAGGGACAAACAGGTTTAACCCATTAAGACCTGAACAGTTTTCTAAAAAGCGTATGTTTATATCAGTGGTTCTCACACTTTTTCATAATTGCCAAGGACACCCAAAATTACATGTATTTGGCCACGGACCCCCATCTCAAAATATGTTGTTCCAGGGACCCCCAGAAGCAAAGATTTGAGTTACAAATGTTCGCTTTAAAAAATATATACATTCAAAGATTTGCACAAATTTTCTTGATTTTTCAAAAATAGCAGATATACAAGCTTGTGCTATGAGCTTGTATATCTGATCTTTTTGAATAGCCAAAGTGTAAAATAATTTAGCTCAAATAAAAAAATTACACAGATGCGTACCTGGTCTTAAAGGGTTAAAAGTGGGGATTCCTGTAGAGTTAACTTAATCAATGTGTGCGTACTGCATGCGTGCGTGCATGGTCATACATTATGTAGTCTGGGAAGAGAAAGTGAGCGCGGTCAAACGGATTCACACAAACACATCATAAAATTGCCACATAACTGTATTCACGACAGCAAATGGTCCTGACCTGTGCTTTCTGTGGGTGAGACATGCCACAGTATGTGGTGACTAAGGCTACAACTATCGATTATTTCCATCTTTTACTTTTTTTGCTTAATTCAGAAGCTTCAATTTAAAATGTTTTTTACAAATCGTTTTTTTTCCCTTCCAGATTGTCATACAACAACGTTGCACAATAGTATCACACAATAGTGTCAGAGTAGTGTCACACAAAAGCGCAACATATCGGTGTGCCGCGTTGTGAGCTTGTAGATCAGCTATTTTAGTTGTTTTTGAGTTTGGAAAATTTTTATTATTATTATAATGAATAGATCATTCTAAATATGTGATTAAATTCATTAGTTTGCTTAACTGTTGCACCCCTAGTGGTAAAATCTCAATCAGTGCGACTAGATCATCATCTCCTTCAACACCGTTCATTCCGACGTGAAGTCAAAGCTGCTGTACTGTATATGGTCGGTGTGAGCAACACCCAGAATGTTGTCTGACTGCCTGCCTAATGTAAATATTACTTCTTAGGGATATGGCTTCCTAGAAACGATGACATCATGGGGACACGTTATTATTAGCAATAATATCTGTGACGAGTAAGAATAACAGATCGGTGACGTACAGCATTCTCTTTCCACATCAAAGTCATCCGTGCTCAACTGTACTCCTCCTCAACCCCATAGCAGTAATGGATGTGTTGCTTTTCAGGCTGTTCACTTCCAAATTGCAAGCATAGATTACATTTACTTCAAGTGAAATGTGCTGCTTTCAAAGCCTTTCATAAACACCAAAACTGTATTTAAAACTCTGTTTATTCGGCTTTCTTGAAGTAAAAATGTGTGCACAAAGCGTCCGGCCCGGCACCGCGGGACACACCATGACATTTCTCGCTTGTTGTAGGGATTTTTAACCACTTAAGCCCTGGTATATTCATTGTGGCGAATAAAAATGTACGATCTACAAACTCACAACGCTTTGCAGTGACACATTATGAGTTGTTGATCGGCTAATTTTGCAATGAATTTTTTTTTCAAAGGCTCTATGACATTATTTTTTTTTAAATTATCAATTACACCCAAAAAACCTGAACTTTGAACATTCAGTGGATTTTCTGTGGCCTGGGGTTTTTTGAATAATTAGGCTGAAAAGTAATCTGGGATTGGCCCCTTGACTTTGATGTCATAGTCACTTAATCCCATCCCCTCTCCTGCCCGCCCCTCCCCTCCCCTATCCTTTCCTTTGGGGGGGCGGAGCAGAGGCGATGATTGACAGGCAAAATCCCTCAACAGTGACACCCGCAGGCAAAGATTACTTTTGACATTGCAGTTGAAAAGGCTTTAGAAATGTGAGAGAAAAACACCTGCAATGGCTCAACTGGAGTGGAATTGTCAGTTAAAACTTTTTATGCACGTTTGAAGGACCATGACAAAGACTTTTAATGTGTTGTAAAACTGAATGTCATGAAACCTTTAACTTTGAAAATGTTCTCCTATAATGACATGCCTAAAATAGGGATATCAAGGTTAAAGGTTTGTCACAATACCTGCGGGTGTACTTTCTCGGGCCTCGGGCAGGGAGTGAGCAGAGCTTGAAAGGTGACGCAGACACTTAATTTCCTGTGATAGGCCTACAGCACAGGCGACACCCACAGAGAGATGGCTGGCCTTGGAATAGATATGAAGGTGTGACTAAAGCTTAACCACCAGCAGTCCAACAATTCTAGTTCACAAGTAATTGTTTTATTTTTAGGCGGGTGTCAGTTACTATGTTTAATGTTCATGGGACCACCGCCTTGTCAGAGCGATAGTTACTGTAAGTAGAGACGACACCACTCGTCATGGGACAGTCGTTCCATTTTGGATTATTTCAATTCAATATTGTGACACGTGACACAACAGCGACCAAAAAAAAAAAAAAAAAAAAGGCGAGGCGAACGCACAGTAGCGTCATAGCGCTATAGAGCCTGACAAACAAAACCAATATTAACCCATTAAGACATGAAGCCGATTCTACAAATGTCTTCTAAATCCCAACAGTATTCTGAAAAACGTATGTTTCTATATCAGTGGTGCTCAAACTTTTTCCTGTCAAGGACCCCCAAAATTATATGTATTTGGCCGCGGACCCCCATCTCAAAAAATTTTTTTCCAGGGACCCCCAGAAGCAAAGATTTGAAGATGTTCGCTTTAAAAGAATATAAATATATTCATTTGCACACATTTTCTCGATTTTTCAAAAATAGCAGATCTACAAGCTCGTAGCGTGGCACTCGGTGCCGCGCTATGAGCTTGTATATCTGCTATTTTTGAATAGCCTAAAGTGTAAAATAATGCTTTTTAGCTCAAATCCAAAAATGACACAGATTCGTTCCGGGTCTCAATGGGTTAATTGTCAACAAACGTTTTTTCGGGGAGACGGGGGACACTGAAGGGGAAGCTGGGGAATGCGTGGTTAAATGCATGAATGGAAAGTGGCAAAGAGTGGATTCCAGGGAGGTCTGTGGCTGTTTTGCTGGGTGATGGGTATGGTGCGTTAAAGCTTGTCACACAAAGCCCAGCAGAAGTACACTCTCTGTAAACTTTCCGGGAGCTTTTTAAACACAAGAGAGTGCCAGCCTACCCCGGGCCAGAGACGGGACCGTTGGAGGCACTAGCCAAAAATGTCACAGTGGCGCGTGCACGCACGCACAAACACAGACACACACACACACGCACGCACGCACACACCTGGAGTCCGCAGTCCGTCGCGGTGTGTGGAGATTATACGGTCACTTTGTATTTATATTACCATATGTATTTAGATTACATGGGGCTTCTTTGTGTTGAGCAAGTTTAAACACACAGGCCATTATTCATGTTGCCAGCAGGGAGCCTGTTGTACAGCAGCAGCAGCGCGGGGGAGATCGGTGGGCTGCTGTTGGGGGCCGGCCCGGCCCGGCACGCTGTGCTGTGATGTCACACGCTCGCTGCGGTGAGGTTATTACAGGACAGCTATCGCCTGAACCCATCTGTGACTGTCACTAAACTCACTAACAAAAACAATCGCGGCACTTCAAGGATTAGCGTTGTCACTTGTTAAAGAAAGCAATCAACGCTGATTGAGGAGCATTTAGCGCGGAACAGACAACCACGCTACTGTAAGTGAATCTGTGTATAGTGTGTCACCATAATACTGATTAATCTTCAGAGATGGTAGCAAGTCTTCACGCCGCTTATGATCAATGGGACCATGTGGGACATAATGACAGTAATTGAACATAAATACGGATTTATCGCCGAGCGGTTCCACAAACATTTAGGTTAGGGAGAGACCTGACATTGGCACAGACATTGGCACACCGTATCGATTGGCCGGTGTATTTTACTGGTGACGAGCTCCAGCTGAGGGTAATAACTGCTTTACCTTGAACATAGACATTAATTTGGACAGGAAACATTAATCATCTTGCATGTTATCAAGTATTCCTGTCCGACAAAATTCCCAGAATCGTTTAAAAAAGGTTCTCGGTGTTCCCGTGGACTTGGACGCCGCTTGTCGACCACTACAGCAGGGTCATGGCCATTTCTCCTTCAGCTTCCCGTGCCTTCCCATGTTTTTATCCTTGTTTAACGCATTAAGATCTGAGGCCGATTCTACAAATGTCTTCTAAATCCCAACAGTTTTCTGAAAAAAACGTATGTTTCTATATCAGTGGTGCTCAATCTTTTTCATCTCAAGGACCCCCAAAAATGATATGTATTTGGCCACGGACCCCCATCTCAAAATATGTTGTTCCAGGGACCCCCAGAAGCAAATATTTGAGTTACAAATGTTCACTTTAAAAGAATATAAATATGTTAATTTGCACACATTTTGTCGATTTTACAAAAATAGCAGATCTACAAGCTCAAGATCTACAAGCTATGAGCTTGTAGATCTGCTATTTTTGAATAGCCAAAGTGTAAAATAATGTTTTTTTTAGCTCAAATCTAAAAGTGACACAGATGCGTTGCAGGTCTTAATAGGTTAATTTCAGCCTTGCAAATAATCATAAATAGTCGTCATTTTTGGTTAACTTTTTTAAGAGAGATTTGTTATTCCAATAAAAATGTTTAAGTCTGCACACAGCTTGGCTGTAAATCATGCTGTCGGTTCTGCTCGGAGGGAACGACGGTGTGCGGGACAAGGTTAGACAAAGCACTCAGAGGGCCCCCGGGGCTGTGTGTGTGTGTGTGTGTGTGCTACTACAGTACAGTACACACACACATGATATTACACACACCACAGCAACATCAGATCAACGTCAGGATCAACAGTATATCCCTCATACTGCATCGCCGTGAAAACCTGTCAAACACAGCTCAGTCTCGCTCCACTGGCACACCGAACTGAAGGCTAACAGCACACACGCATGTGTGTGTGTGTGTGTGTGTGTGTGTGTGTTTGTCTGTGTATGCATGCACTTCTGTCTTGCTCCGTAAGAGTGTGTGTGTGTGTTTGTGAGCGTGTGTGCGAGCGTGTGTTTGTGCATTTTGTTTTGACACATGCATGCATGCAAGCCTATTAGACGCGCCTGTACACGTTAAAATCCTCAGCGTTAACCCACTGAGGCCTGAGGCTCCGATTCTACAAAAAATGTCTAAATAAAAAATAAAAAATCACACCCAGTGTGAAGAGAGTGGTGCCTTTGAAAGTGTAACTGGTTGCGTCCGCAACAATCAGCAACAATATGTTGTCACGTGACACGTGACAACATATTGTCACGTGTCACGTGAAGCTTGACCAATCAGCCGTGCTCAAACATACGGACGGACATACGGACGGACGGACATACGGAGACACGGACAAAGTCAAATGTAGGAGTGGTTGGCACCACTCAAAAATAAAAAAAAACGTATGTGAATATATCAGTGGTTCTCAATCTTTTTCATGTCAAGGACCCCCAAAATGATATGTATTTGGCCGCCGACCCCCCTCTCAAAATATTTTGTTCCAGGGACCCCCAGAAGCAAAGATTTTAGTTTAAAATGTTGGCTTTAAAACAATATATATTCAAAGTTTTGCACACATTTTCATAATTTTTCAAAAATAGCAGATCTACAAGCTCTACGAGCTTAATGTATCCATTTGTAACTCAGAGAGTGCGTGTGTGTGTGTGTGTGTGTGTGTGTGTGTGTGTGTGTGTGTGTGTGTGTGTGTGTGTGTGTGTGTGTGTGTGTGTGTGTGTGTGTGTGTGTGTGTGTGTGTGTGTGTGTGTGTGTGTGTGTGTGTGTGTGTGTGTGTGTGTGTGTGGGGGGGGGCAGACACAGGATGCCTGACGCTGCTTTTGGCTGGGGCTGGTTGACATGGGCGCACGGAATACCAGCGGAGCTGCTCCGTGGATTTAAGAGATCAGGGCTTTACTTTCTGACCTCCTTCAGTTCGACTTCCCCCCTTCAGCTCAGCTATGTGTAACGTCTACTAATACTGCTCTGGGAGGGACATAATGGGGATTGAGCTTGTAGCTTCATAAAGGACCACTTCGCCAGTGGTGGACAGTAACTAAGTACATTTACTTGAGTACTGTACTAAAAAATTGTACTTTTCACTCCACTTTTACACATTTCTAGGAAGGGACTCTAGGGACCGAAATGTACAAACATTTCTGAAAATGTACCTCATAATTTGTGCTTTTGAATACTTGAGTATACTATTTACTTGAGTATATACTTTGTCCACCACTGCACTTTGCCCATCTTCAACCTATCTTCATACAATTGGTCCTCACACTATCAATGGAACGAACCATTTCTATCTATTTGGACCTGCCTACCAGTGACATCATTGGTATAGGCAGGTTTGGTCATTTCAAACCTGCTTCTTTTCAGCATGCTATAACTTTCCAAGAAGAGAAAGGCTGCAGTTTCTGTTAGCTCGGAATCCCCATCAATGATGTCATCGGTAGACATGTTGAACTTGTAACATCTTATAATGAGCATTAGTCAGGAGGACCAATTATATGGACGATAAGGTTGAAAATGGGTGACGTTGTCCTTTAACATTGAGGTAATACTTTCTCTCAACACACACACACACACACGCACACGCACACGCACACATACACGCACACTCGCACGCACCGCGTGCCCAGTGCCTTTGAAGTATTTGGTGCGTTTTGAGGGTTGTATGGGATTGTGAGATGATGGATCCGTAGAAAGCATGTTTTTCATAACACCCCCGGACACATCTGGTGAAGTGCAAAGTATTAACGGATCCTCTTTTCTGGAATATCTTAATCTTTCTTGGCATTGCTGACCAGACGTATTAACCCGAACCCTTACTACGCAGTATTCCAGTTATTTTTGCTGTTGAATGTACGCATAAGTGGGCCTGGGACGTCTTCCACTGTTTTCACTGTGAAAAGTGTTGATGAAACGCCCGTGGCTCAATTCCTCATGTGATTGATGCGGATGAAGTCAGTCGAGCTAAACAGTTTGAAGGAGGGGAATATTAGAAGGCCAGCTGCATTGTCCGGAGTGTAGAAACATGTCGAGCTAACCGTTGCTACTCACTTACCCTCATGTGATACTGCTCATCCTGCAATTCACAATTATTTCCAGCCACTTCACATGAGATGTGTTGCGTTGTACAGTGTTGCTGTCTGAAGAGCACCTTCAGGCATCTTCAGGCAAACCAAAGGCACCATACATCCTCCATGTACAGTAGACTTTATTAATTGTCAACATTTAAAAACAAGAAACAGCCACAACAATACACTCAGACACACAGCAAGGCAAAACATCACAATACCAAAGGCAAAACCCCCAAAAAATACAAGGAAACAAAATCAAAACATTTTGTTTTAAATTGTTATTATCTATTTATTTTTCTGTTTGATTTCCAATGTCCATATTTATAATACAATCCACAAGTAATGTTAGAGTTACTCCACTGACAGGATTGGGTCTGATTATTTTGAAATGTAGTCAGTTTACTATACAAATTATATGGAAATTATTGCTAAAAATGAATCATGTAAATCCTTGGATTTACCCCACAAAAAAAAGAAAGAAAAACATCTGAATACTTTTGTATTTATTTAAGTTTTTGTCCTAGACTTTTGTCCCAACACGCCCCCAGTGTTTTTTGAGAACCTGTGTGCTAACAAAGAATCTCCCTGTCATTGATGTACAACCAAACAGTGATTGAAGCCTTTTCCCTGTTTATTTGAAACATGTGACCTTTCAACTTTCCCCACCGCTCTATCTCCCATAAGTTACAGCGGCTCTGTGTACGCGTCGACTGTCACCCGCTGCTTTTAGGGGCCTTCCAGACTAAACCACGTTGGTCATAAAATAGGTAAAAGTAACAAAAAGTTGGGCTTGTTTAATCCATTTCCAAATGAATAAGCGTAATAATCCTTTAGCCTCTAATAAATCCAGCTCGGAACTGAGGCTGAAAATGTCAAATGAGTCTTTTTCTGCCTCAGTTTAATACCATATATTATCCTTGTCTCTTATCTTTAAATCTCTATCTATTTGACTCTTGGCGTTTTGTTTACCGCTCGAATGGGCTGCGGATCAGCTGATTTGATAGCCTACTCGCATTATTCTCTCACATTTTAAGATATCGGAGAAGCTAGGGGAAGGCATCGTCGCACTATACTTCTTCCAGTTTGTCACCTACTTGAACTCTTAAGTTTGCGAACCACCATATAACACTGTCATCATTTATAAATCCCGTAAATGGGGGGATGAAAAAAAAAAGGGCCACTGGGCTTTTTTTCTGGATAGTTCTTCAAAAGCCAGGGGCTCCTCCGTGTTTACAGGTTTGAGAAAGGGCTGGGCTCAAGAGTTGTGGAGCCTGCAAGTCTTTTACAACATTGTCTTGTCTGTGCTGTCACTTGACAGTTGACTGCCGCACACAACTATCCCCCCGCTTTAGCAAACAGTCCTGTTATATTTTTCCATTCGAAGAATCCCAGGGGTCACCAGTGCGTCTGACTGTGTTAGCTTGAAGCCAGATGGGGGTTTTCCTATAAACAAGTGTACAGGCAGTATTTATACAGGCTGTGGCACCTGACGCCATAACACTCATGACACTCTGTTTAGTGGCCAAAGTTGCCATAAGTCACTTTGGAGAATTAAGTAAATATTTTCATTATGGCCATGCCATTGTTTATTATAGAATGGCAAAAGTTCTAAATCTTGCCAAATCCTCTGTTAAAAAAATCATTTAATAACAGCTTGTCTAAAGCGAAGCGCCGTGAACATAGAACCGGTACCTTTTCATTATTCCGCGACTCTATTTACTTTCAAACAAATCCCGAAACACCACCTTTTTCAACACAGGCGCGCGCGTAAAGGCCTCCGATTGGACCGGTGCATTTACAAAAAAACGCAGACTGAACGGATTATTATTCCAATTTCTCAACGTTTCGGTGGGGACGGGGCGGATAAAAGCATACCTCTGGCTCATCAGAAAGACTACGGGTCTTATTCTTATAAGTATTTTATGTCACCGATCAGTGATATAGGGTCACATTCCAGCCTCATAACTGTTATCATGCTGTCGGCTTAAAGCTCCTCCATCCCTTTCTCCCCTTGATTAGCCCAATGGAATGCCTGCAGCACGAGACACGAGGACGTAAAGTACAGTACAATATCAGAAGGAGAAATGATTCGAGATCATACATGACCTTATAGTGGTGTGAGACAGAGTTCACTTCAGAGCACCGCCTTGGAGATGAAAACGTTCAGAAAATGATTACAAAGGCAAAAGAATTCACGTAGATACAGTATAAAGATGTAGATGAATGTCCTAAACAAGTGAACAGAGCGTTTCAATGACATTTTAGCAACGTCGAAAACAAATTACGCTTCTGTTCCATTGCGATGGTGTCGCACATCAAAAAATAACAAATCTTCAAGCTCGCAACGTGTTGCGTCCACAGCGCATTGTGAGCTTGTAGATCGCGCTATTTACGGCTCAGGACACCTTCGTACAGCAAAGTACAAATAGTGCTTAAGACTGAGTGTTGGCCGAGATGGAAGCGTCTTAATGAGCTCGGTTGGAGAATCCCCATATTGATTGCAACATAAATTCACAATCATAAGTGAAAGTCCTGGCGTCACCCCAACATAAATATGACAGCAACCACGAAAGCCTCACCGTCAATTTGGCCCCGACTCAACTCAGCTGGTGGTCGCTTAAAACACACACAGAGCTGTGCGAGAAGCAGGATACATAGAGACAAAAATGAAAGAAAATCTTCCAGATGATGCCGGCTCGAATTAATAATTTATCAATGAATTAAGTCCTGGACTGATAGAAGGGATTTGTCTTTCGAGGCTAGATGTGTTAACTCTTGGCCCAGAATATTAAACTTAAACCCAAATTAGGAAGGGATTATAATATAATGTAATATGTTCCACATTTTCACTCCAAGGAAAACAAAGCAATGCTTGATTACTGTGCAGTTATATAATGATCCCGCGAGGAATTGCACAATTACATTGTTACTGCGTACTGTAAGTGTGCTATAATTGAAGGTTGTAATAGTCATTGGCGTATGTAATGAGTCATAACCTCTTTGTCAAACATTTTAAGGATGACCTCAAGAGGATTTCCTCCAACTATGTTACTATTAAATGAATAGTGATAATGGCAGCTCTACATTTTTATTGCACCTGAACTGCTTCAGGGTTAGATTATTGCCTTATTTTATTAGGCCCCCCGACTGTGTTTGATGCATGACCTATCCAGGATTCCTTTGATTCTCTGAACAATCAAGAACTAAATGAAGACCCGATGCAGAATAGTCACATTTCGTGTTTAGGGTTAGGATTGTGACAGCTCAATTCACACTGCACGGTATAAACCCTCAATTTAATTTAAAGCTGCAGTTCGCAACTATTGTGTCCCCTGTGCGAGCGCTGAGATTTCTACTGTTGAGCTATAACAGAAAGCCTGTTTGGGTAGAAGATGAATTGCACTTGCAATACCTCGTGTCGACTAAATAGAAAAGCAGGTAGTAGACCAACTACAACCACCGCAGTTGTGTTCGTTATATTGTATTAACATACTCATACTGTACCGATATAATACAGATTGGTCAAAATAACATTTTATTCACACAAAACAGCACAGCTTTAACTCCGAAAGAGTACAATTGTCACCAAATGGACTTGGTTCATTCGGTTCCATTCGTACTCTCTCAGAGTTAAGAATGATAGATAAAATTGACACTGAGGATTTTACTGTGTACTGTCACTGCGTAAGTAACATACAGTTTAACGAGGGAATCCTATACAAAGCACCTTTAACTTGGAGCATCACACAAAATGCAGTGAGCGTCTTGTGTGACCAATTGGTCGACCGTTTGCAGGTAATAAAGATTAAGAGAATGTGGCATGCCACGCAGAAGATATAGGAGACGTCATAAACATCCTGTGTCCCGGTCGTTTCCATTCGCTCCCTAATCTGTTAGTCATTAGACCGGAGGGCAGATAAAACCCAGGCATGCGTGCTGCGCTGCTGAAGGAATCGATAAAGAGGAACACCGTTAAGTGGGACCTCCTATCAAAGCCATCTTCAGTGGAACGCCCCCGCATAGTGCCACGTGTCTTGTCTCTCATTGTGTTGACACAAAAGATACAGCCTCTACCACCACTCCACTCCACACCGCTCAGATAGCATCAAGGCAATAACCCAGGTCTTTTGAAGATGGACACACACACACACACACACACACACACACACACACACACACACACACACACACACACACACACACACACACACACACACACACACACACACACACACACACACACACACACACACACACACACAGTACTGCCACACACTTCCCTCCGGCTTGACACCAAAGGAGCGCCACAAAAATGGCTATAGTCAAGTCTCTTGATACATAATCACGTACAGATACGAAGCGCTGCTTTTGTTTTTAAGTGGAATTCATCATCGTCTGTTTTGCACACTCATCTGCTTGGTATCAATGACAGTAAATCCCTCAGCCTATCTCCAACCGATCCACGGCCATCTCATCTTAGGGGGGGGGGGGGGGGGGGTTGTCACTGTGGTATAAATTGCCCGAGTGGGCTCTATCTTTCTCTGGGTGGGCTTTTAAGCCAGGCCCATCAGTTAAGACTTCATTACAGAGGTCCCCGATGCTCGGCAGAGGAGGCATGTTTTCTGTTACCCTTTTAACAGAGTATGATTTACTATAAGTGTTGTCTTGTTTCTGAGGTAAATGCACCGGTTTGTTATTATTTCCCCTCCAGCCAATGTTTATGCACGGCTCTAATTTTTTTTTTGTTCCTTGGAGCACTGGCTACATGTACTGTAATCTGTATGTCAAGATATTGTCGGAGCAGACGCAGCGTCTTTGATATCTTCTTCTTCTGGGGAGGTTGGTCACGTTGAGCGAAATCTCCTCAGAAAACCACGGCATCCATTTTTTCCAAGGCAATGATGGCCAGGGAAACACTGTAGATTTCACACTAATGTGCTACGAGGCTCCAAGTAGGATATGCAGCTGAAAATATATAGTGACCAGTCTGCTAGGTTGCTTTGAATCTCGTAGGTGCTCTATCATCAACAGGCCTTGCAAAGTCCTCGCTGGGACCATTTGTTTAACTTGTAAAATGTTCTCTTGGCAGATTTGCAGAAGCAGCAACTGCACTTGTTTCATTCTCCCGGGACACATTTTCAGCATAAATATATGTTTTGCCTTGTTTCACGCTAAATAATTTAATGATCGCAATAAAGATTTTGGTTTTTACAATGCCAGCCTTTGACCTGGTGGACCATACGGTAACTTAGGAAGCCTTTCGATAACAAGGTATATTTTATCAGACGATGACATATGAGGGAATTATTGTCCTGTGAGCATCCCAGTGGTTCTCCAAACAGAGCTTATTAAAGAAAACAGAGACGTATGTTTGTGGTACCCTATGGTGAAGCGCGGAGGAGATGATGTACTGTATGGAGCCTCCAGACAGGCTGCAGAAAGGGCTTGGGCTTGTCTGGGACGCGAGTAAGAGGCTCATTTTTCACATCGACACCTTGTGGGGGGGCCCTCCTAAGCTACTGAATCCACACAGTGCGCGACGTGTTTAATATTTGTTCAGGAGGTAGGGAAGGTCTGCACTTTGTAAATTCTGTAAATTGATAAGTTGGCCCACGGCGGAGGACGGAGGGATGCGTCCGTCCGCGAGGGTTTGAAAGTGGGCTTACTAGCTCTGTAAACAAACAGACGTGCGCTTCGCTGTCTCTCTCTTGGCTGAGATGGACCTCTGGAGAAGAAACAATGCAAAAAAAGCTGGAGCTCTTCGTCAACACTAACATGGCTTGGGTTCCAGCTCTCAAGAACCACTAAAGGCTTTTCAAAATGCAAACAAATTGAAATCCGACATGTTGTTTTTGCCGCGTCTCTCGTCCCGTCGTCGCGCCAACACAACCAATTGGTCTGCGCCGGCTTCTCCAATGGTTACGGTTGAGTAGAGCTGTAGTCAAAGTCAAGTGCCTCTCTGTGTGTGTGTGTGTGTGTGTGTGTGTGTTTGTGTGATGGTGCATGATTGAGAGTATGGTCTTTCTATCTCTCGTTCTAATTCTCTTTCTACATTTCTTTCTCTCATTTTGTCTCTCTCTCTCTCTCTCTCTCTCTCTCTCTCTCCCTCTCTCTCTGAAAGGGGGAGTCGAGGTGATCCGAAAGAGATGTGGTCTACAGGGGAGTGAGGCGCGTGGTGGGCCATGAATGCGGTGACATCCATTGAGGACCCTGCCCACCAGCTCCCCAGGCCCCCTCCTGTTCCAGAGGAACATCATGAAGACCCTGGAGAGGGGAAGGACGAGACTAACCATGCGTTGGAGAAGCAGCTTCTATCAACAGAGAGAAATAATGGTGAGCTGGGTTGATATTTTATTTCTCCTCTGAGATGTATAAGTGAAGGCTGTAAAAACCTGTTTATCCATACGGTGTGTGCTATATGTTACGGGCTACTTGCCAATAACATTACCGTGCGTATATACAAGCAGTTATCTCCCTCTGTATTTTTGTTGGCTATTGACCAGCGTGCGTTGACAGTTGCAAGCACAGTAATGAGAGCTATATCAATAGAATGATGGAGTTGTCTCAATCAATCAAAACAGCGCAGATTAAAACACAGACCATGACCAGTCATAGTTTTATACCAAAATCGTTATGTTTTTTGTTTTGTTTTGTTTTTTCGAACCTCATAATTAAACGAAGCTCTTGGGGATAAAAATCACCTCTATTACCTTGGCCGTTCTACAGAGCAGGTACATACTGTAGGTAAGTAAGCAAGGCCAGAGTGGGCTTTGGCCAAGTAAAGTCCTGGGAATGTGTTAGTTTGAACATTTTATTGAAGCCATCTGATGACTAATCCATGCTGAGGTATCTGTACGCTCCGCTTTTCAACTTCACAGCCCAAATCAAACCTGCTTAAATGCCACTCGCATCACAGGATTGAAGGTGAAAGTATTTGAGGAATCCTGTGATACAGATTGGTATTTTTAGAATGATGTAGACCCCCCCCCCCACACACACACACACCCCAACCCCCAACCCCCCCCCCCCCCCCTGACTCTGTGGACGGTGAGAGAAATACAGCACTTCCAACTTCACTCCTAGAGGCCGCAAAGTTTTCCATGATGTCATGTGTGGCGCTGGGGTGAGAGTAATTGAAGAGGCTGGATGAATAGAAACTGGAATCTCCTCGACATGAGCGATTCATTTTCTTTCTTTCGTTCAAAAACCCGTCCCGAAGACCAAAGACGGGAGGAGAGAAAGTGAAAGAAAACAAGAGAAAAGCCTAGAGGAGCTTTGACCATGTCTCCATCGCGCTCTTGCCAAAACGCTTTGACGACAGACTCCAAACAGAAATCCGAGATAAGGCCCGATGCTGTCATTGTTTTATTTATTTATTCACTATGTACAGTGATAGAACTCAAGGAAATGCTGTTTTTTCCCATATCAAAATGTAACGTGAGCAGCTTGTGAAGTATAGCAAATTAAAAGGCATTTTTTTTGCACCTGAAACAAGAGCCCCAGCTTTACGGTTTGATTCAGAGGAGAAGTTGTTTATAGACGGTCCTTATTTTACTGCCGTCTACTGCCATCCTCACACCTATTTAACAGCAACAAGGCCTGGAAACCCCAGCACACACACAACGTGCACTGTAAACACCCAGTGGAACACGCTGAGGAGCCCTCACAAGCAGCCGAGCGTGCGCGCGCGTGTGTGTGTGTGTGTGTGTGTGTGAGAAAGAGAGCACGTTTTACCGTCAACACAGCAGGGTCTAAAGACTTGGCTCTTTGCCAACGTTCCATGTTGTGCGTCCGTGATGTCCCTCCTCCTGCCCAGCCACACACAGCCATGTGTTCTCTCTCCCTGGGGGGTAGATACTAGCGCTCATAAGAAATATGGTCCTTATTTCAGTCGTCACTGCCGTCAGTGTGGTGACTCAGGCGCAGCAGCCACCATACAGGGCCTATGGGAGACCGCTCTGTGAAAATGAAAGCGGTAGTGATTCAGATTTTGACGCAACTATACTTGTGGCGCTTTAGAAGGGAATCTCTTCTAAAGCAGTGGTTCTCATAGTGGATTCCTGGGACTATTAGGGTTCCTTTAGGGAGGGGGGCGGTCTAAATGGACCCTTACAAGTCTATAACTCTGACAGTATACAAATTTTTGTATACTGTCAGAGTTAAGGGGAGACCTTGTAATGTTAAGGTTTGAGAACCATTGTTCTAAAGCACACTCGTTCACATTCAAAGTAATAGGGTGACAGAAAAGAACAGGGCGGCTGCGTCCATTGAGTTCAATGGAGTGAGGTCATTAAGTGGCGCCATGTTATTATTCGGTTTCCACTTTCTTTTATAGTGAGAGAAGAGGCATCCATTTCTTAACCACTTGAACCCTAGTATTCATAATCTGGGGTGAACATCCTTTATTAAAATTGCCTAGTGAGTGGGCGGGGCGGGTGGTGGACGTCACAAACGTAACATGTGGACCTGCGAGGCGGACCGTTGGCTCCGATCCGCACCAAACCTGGCACCAACACTGGTCAGGGGTCTGCCATCACAATACAGCCACACCAGTGGCTGTGGCACACTATTGCCCCGCCCCCTCTGTGCTCCTATTGGCTGGGGTTTAGACAGCCATAACTCCAGTTCGCAGCATGCTATAAAGGCCCCAAACTTGGTGGGTGCTCTTAGACGGCCAATAGCGACGGGCTGTAATTGCTTAAGCCCCGCCCCCTCTGCGTTCCTATTGGCGGGGGTTTAAACAACCATAACCCCACTTGGTGGGTGGTCCCAATGGTCCCAATGACAATTTAATCAAAAATGTCCACTTCCAGTTTTCCTTCCTACTTCCGGCTTGTCGGATTGCCTTGAAACTTCATCGATACACTCTCTGAGGGCTCTGGAGTTGGTGCAATGGTACCCGGAAGTGGATCTGTTCACTTCCGTTTTTTAACCAGGAATTGGTCGTAGAGAGTGAGACCCGAAACTCTGCTTATGTTTGTGTAGTATAAACTAAGGCTTTTAAGTGATTAAAACCAGGAAAAGACGACACTCCTTATCGCCATATCACAATATTACGATATCCTTAATCCAAGACGATATCTAGTTTCATATCGCGATATTGACATACTGTAATATCAATCAATATATTACCCAGCCCCAGAGTGGTGCTTGCACTTTTGAGCCATTGGTGGAACGGATGAGTAGTTTTTGTGTTAAATGTTTTTAATCTATTTTAGATGCTGTTTTGTTTGAATGTATACGACGATTTTGGGTGTGCTAAATATCAATACATACAAATAAATTATAGGACTACAGCATTTTGTACTTTTGTTACTTTTACACTGTAATTCTTACACTGGAGCACTCCATCCTAATTCTGATTTCCTAAGGTCTGATTGAAAAGTGGAGTAGCAATGT
Organism: Gymnoscopelus microlampas; assembly: GCF_963454915.1. NCBI lineage: Eukaryota > Metazoa > Chordata > Actinopteri > Myctophiformes > Myctophidae > Gymnoscopelus > Gymnoscopelus microlampas. The sequence continues at coordinate 33,583,435 of NC_139951.1, read as the reverse complement.
CCTTTTTCTATGAAGAATTGCTGTTGTGCAGAGCACAGGGCCCAGCATGCATGCAATCAACCCGCACTGGCCTCACATCAAAGATGTTGATTGGGTAGCGTTCCGGTTACCGATTTGCAAGGTGGATCAGCGTGAGCGTAATTCTTCACAGGGTTTTCATGTGAAAACACAACCCAGATTTACCTGATACAAATCTGGGCCCGCGCTCTTTTCTATTTAGCAAAACAAAGGGGGAGGAGAGGGTAAAAGGGTTGTTTGGCACCTCCAGTCTCTCTGACACCTGCAGTCCAAACAGCACTTATTGTTTCAGGCTGGGTTTTCATGCAGTACCTCTCCCTGCATGCCTCATGGATACCGTGTTGATTTGAAGGTGGCCGCTGCGTTCAGGAGATTACTCTCATCTGGAGAAGATTAGTCAGTGATGCTGATCGAGATGATCAGTTGAAGACTTCATCACCAAAGCTACATGCAGTTTAATGTGCAGCTTTCCCATTTGTGCTGTACTGTAATATGCTCCTACCTGTGACCGATTAGTGCATTTCCAGGAGAACTAAACGCAAGTTTCTGATTATAGATAATCACTATGTTGCGCAGTGGCTTGATCACAACGACTGCAGTTAAGTCTTAATAGGGAAAGTAAAGAACTGGTATTTTTCTAGTGATGGTAGGATCCCAAAAGAACAGAAAATTCAAATAAATTGTTTACCTCCTGCAAAATGTCCATGTCTTGCTGAAGCATTTTCCGTAGAACCAAAATCTACACCATAGCGATGATCAGCACGATAAGCCCGAGCTATACTTGCTTGCATGCTGTGTCACGCATCGGAAATAGCAGATCTACAAGCTCACAATGTGTCGCAATGCGAGGCTTTGCGAGCTGTTAGATCCAGCTATTTCTGGTGCGCGACACCAGCGTGCAACAGAGTATAAATCACCCTAAAGAAAGGCAGCATTTTCTCATTAGGAAACAGGTGGAATGTGTGCCGATGCATTTTCCCCGCTGTTGTTTTAAGCTCCTAATTCAACCGTGAAATTACTCACATGTCCATTCATCATCCGACCGCGAGCTGGGAGACGCAGGCGCTCAGACAAGAATCAGTTGATGGATAGAACATTTTTGAGGGCAAATATTACCTCAGTCCATACGGGCAGTAAACAGATTTATTATTTATCAAACGAGACCGTGATGTGATGAAAACCCAAGTGGGAAAACATGAAATAAATACTTGCATTCAAGGGGATGGTTAAAGAATAATAAAAAAAAAACCTGGAAGCAGAGAGGGACCGTGTTTGTAGTACCGACCCAACTTCATAATTGGTTTCATATTTAGTCGTACTACAGTTAAACTTCATTGAAAGGTATACCATGGGGTTCTGTGAGCTCAGACACCATAAATAAAGCTTTGTTACCTTTGTTGCAAAAATGCTGCGCGCCTCCCCGTGCCAAGTGTTCTGTTGACTGGACACTGATAGTTGATTTTCGTTTGTAAGCTTTGAAATATTTCATCTGGCTCGGCCAAGTGTTGTTCACCTATCTGGAATGTACAGTTGAAATTGGTTTGCGGCTAATATAAATACAGGGCACGGCTGTTGTAGTGGAGAGAGATGGCAGGCCCCTTGCTGCGGAACTCGGCGCCCTGAAATAGCAGATCTACAAGCTCGCAGCGCGTCACGGATGCGGCGCGTCGCGAGCTTGCAGATCTGCTATTTTTTACAAGTATAAGTATGAGTATAAATCAGGCTTTAGTCAACCGGCTCTCTCCAGTGAAGTAGAAGGTGGATATGTTAGCTTTATGTTAATAAATCCAGAGGCGCGTGCGTTCTGGTCCTGCCCTCAATCACAGACAACTAATTAAGACGGTGAGGTCATAGGCTATACCACTCCTTCTCTGATCCTCTGTGACAAACCAGCTGCTCGGCTGCCACTCACACCTCCCAGAGAGAGTCCATGCTGGACTTTATCATTCAGCTCCATTTAGCCACCCGTAGGGATGACATCGTGCTTGTAAAATGCCCAGCGTATTAGACAAATTGGGTGGGCTAAAGGAAATAGATTGCCCCATTACTTGACTGTTGCTGTGTTACGAGGAAAAGGATGGTGTTTTCTGATGTCAAGCTACTTATTCGGTTGGGATACAAAACGGCTCGGTTGGGCAGCTACATTTTCCGCGGCTGTCCCTCAATGTCTGATGGGGATTTATTTACTTTCAACCTGTCAATTTTGGACATACAAAAATCAATAAAGATTTTCAAAAAGTAAAACAAAAATAATCTCTAAATGTTAAGAAAAGCAGAGACGAAGGAGGCATGAGCTCGGCTCTGGGCTCCCTAGGCTGGCGGGGGGAGTGTAGCGCCCAGGATCACTTAGGTAGTTGGCACCAGGTGAGAAAGGGTTACAAAATCGTGGGATAAAAAAAAGTATATAAAATAAAATAAAAAAAGCAGAGACAAACTGACAACGCATCAGATAACAATATGTTGTGAGCTTGTAGATCAGCTATTTCTTGCTATTTTTGGTGACGTAAAATAGGGCTTAAGTGGTGAAGGAATGGGTGCCAGGATCATGTTTGATAGGACTGGTCATTCAAAGTGCATTGGACATTTTATTTGAAAGCTGTTAGGTATTAATGTCTTCGCAGAGAAAGCAGATGGTGCAATTAAAGAATCAACGCTGCCTAAGAATCATCTATCAATACAAATATACCTTTGTTAACAGCTGTGAAAGATTTTGTGAAATTGATGTCAAAAATACTTGCACGTGCACACAGAGAGAAGAAGAGAGCTACGGAGTAAAACAGAGAGAATATACAATGCACTGCAGTGTACTGGTTGTATATTCTAAGAGGTATCGCTATCAGTTTGATACCACATGATTTAATGCTCGTAGGTTAAGAACAACATTGACATTGATCTAATCTGTTGCGCTCCATAATTAGTCAGACATCAGCTGTTTGTCAGAGAGATAAAGACTGCCGAGGATTAGCTATCTCTCCAAAACTCCGGAAAAGATTACATCATTGCATCCACTAGGAGGCTATTTTTAGAGCCCTTTAACGGGTGGCATATTAAACAAAACGCTTAGAAATTCAATTAAGAAACCACTCGGCCACAATGACCTGAAAATAACCCAGAGTTATTCTAAAACAAAGGCTCTGCCTCCAGCCGCTGTGCCGCCCTCGCATGTGGGTTGGAAGCAGGGGCTGCTTAAAACCGCAGATTCTTTAGGCTGCCGGGATTAATGAAGAGTTTCTTTTTCCAGGTGTTGTATTGTGGATACAAGAGCTTTGGGTGGTGAATTTTACCAAGGGGAGAAATCCTCTCAGTAGAAATGAAAACAGTAACACAATATACAGCCTCTGATCCAGCTTCACCGCACAAAATACGTGGAGCTGGTTTAGCATTCCATGCCTGAGAGAGAGAGAGAGAGAGAGAAAGGGGCAGATATATCACTGGATATTCTCAGATATCGATGATATGTGTGGCATTTATGTGAATGGGGCCCCGAGCAAGTGAATGCTAGGCACGACAGAGTTCCCGGATTGTCCCTTTGGAATTTAGAGAAATGTTTTTGCAAACCTTTCCCTCTTGACACAATGATTTTTTTAAATATTTTGATAAATACCAAGACCAGACTTATATCACTAAAGGATACCATGACATTATACGTCTCACCTCATGTTGTTTTCTAATTGTGAAATCCTATCACCTTAGTTGCTGATATACAATTTCACAATTTCAGTACTTTTTTTCCTACTGTCTCTGAGGTACGTGGTGAAATGCAATTACACGTTTGATTAACCTGTTAAGGCCTGAGGTTCCGATTCTGCAAAATGTCTTCTAAATCCTATTGGTTTAATGAAAAACGTCTGTTTCTATATCAGTGGTTTTCAAAAGTTTTCATGTCAAGGACCCCCAAAATGATATGACTTTGGCCGCAGACCCCCATCTCAAAATATTTTGTTCCAGGGACCCCCAGAAGCAAAGACTTGAGTTAATGTTTGCTTTAAAATAATGTATATTCGAAGATTTGCACACATTTTCTCGATTTTTCAAAAATAGCAGATCTACAAGTTCATAGCGCGGCACTCGGTGCCGCGCTATGAGCTTGTATATCTGCTATTTTTTAATAGCCAAAGTGTAAAATAATGCTTTTTTTTAGCTCAAATCAAAAAGTGACACAGATGCATTCCCGGTCTTAATGGGTTAAAATCAGACTTTTGACATCATTAGCTCAATTGAGTATTGTGCCGTAGAACTATTACCAACAACAACAGCAGCGTTCGTGAAAGAAAAACAATGATCTGGAACAGCCTAAAAATTAGGTACATTAGGTCCCTATGAAGGATCACGGATCACGCGAGAACCAGCAGTGCATGTGGAGCTGGGTTGCATGCAAGGTGAAATCATTCTCAGCTATGTTCCACCTTGCCCTCCCAGCCATCCTCATGTGTTGTGAATAATAAAAAAAAAGAAGAATTCATTTTACGGTTTTACTAGTCAGCAACCCAGGTATGTATTAGTCAAAATAGGGGGAAAGTTAGAACCACATGTTAATTTGAATGGGAGGCACATGGTTGCGATTATGGGCCGTGGCGTAGATGATAGAAACGCATACACACTGGGCCACGTCCAAGGAGAGAGCACAATGCTTAGGACGTTGTTCTCGCTCAAGATCAGATTCAAAACATTTTATAGGTCTGAAGGATTCAGATTAATACGCAGGCAGACAGACGGGGTTAGTTGCAGATGCCATCTTTGGATGCAGGTCATCGTGACGGCAGACATCTCACAGTGTCAACACGAACCGTTCCAACATAAAACGTGACATCATTCATTTTACTATTTCCTTCCCAGGATGGGGGCTTGTTTGAGCGAAAGACCTTGACAGAGCTTGCTAAACGATGTTTTCTAGAGGGATGCTGCAATACTCAGCGCCAGGTGTTAGAAATTAAAAACTAGCTGAAACTAGCTGTTTTTTTTCCTGTATCTAGCCCATGTGAAGAAAATAAACAGCTGTTAAAACGGAAATAATATATATATTATAGTTTTCTTGTCTGTCTTCTGCCTTTTGTATTTTTTTTTTTTTTTTCTCATATCGGTCACTTAGATATATAGAAGGTATTCATCCTTTGTCACCTATACAAAAACATGGACTGTAGATGCGACTGAATGGAAAACTGTTCATTGACCCTACATGCCCACGGAAAAAGCCAATACAAATAATTGCGCAAAGAAATAATAATAATAAGGAAATAGGGAAAAAGGTCAGGATCAATAAAAGTAGAACAGCCACCAAGTATAACATGATGTCAGCAACCCAGGCCATTGAAACTATGTTAGGGCACAATAGACGAATGGACAGTATCTGACCTCTAACCTACCGGTGAATTACCATGGAGTTTCTTGGCCATAGGCTCTGTGCATAACTGTAGACCCAGGTTTCCAGAAGGTGGCATACCCATTTCCTGTTCCAGTAGTAGTACATTTTCCCATACTGTAGCTTCGTTTGATTGGTTAGGCCGCAGATTTGAATGGGAAACACACATAAAGATGTCATTTGTGTTTGCCGTTCAACTCTGCTGTCGAACCAATCAAACAAAGCTATGGGACACTTAATCTGAACAGGTAGTATGCCATCTTCTGGAAACCCGGGACCACGGTTATGAACAGAGACTTGGAAGATAGCCCTTACCCTTCCCAGTATTTCACACCTTGCTTGTGCCCTTTAGCTGCATTCTTCCTCTTTTGCTATAACTTTTGAACAGTTTGTCGTAGCCACTTGTGAGTCGCCTCATTGGACTCGGTTTAAAGTCCTTGTCCTTTCTGCTTAGTTCCCTCCCCTCTTCTGATTGGTTGATATTTGATAGTTCCTATTTTTTGCTATAACTTTTGAATGGTTTGTCGTACAGACTTGTGAGTCGCGTCACTTGATTCGGTTAAGAGTCCTTGTCATTCATTGGAGTTACTTAGCCCCACCCCCTATTCTGATTGATCTATATGTCACCCACATATACGTCATATACGGCATTGTTTAACTGTTAATTAATGCTTATTAACAGGATGTTCAGTTGAAGTGCTCCCCACCTGCCTATCCCAGTGTCCAAACATAACATGGTGCAGATAGGCATATTTTTTAAAGGTTTCATCTGACATGCCAGCTATGGTCATCTGTTACAGCAAAAACAACACGATACCAGCTTTAATATTAAGATGGAGCTGGAGCCAACAGAATGGAGATCCTATCCTAGAAGCTGGAGTCGTTCATCTCAGGTGTTCTGTAATTAAAGCTGAAAAATCTTCTTTGTTTAAAATCTCATTAAGCTGAAGAAGATATAGAGAAGATGTCTTTTTTTATCTTGAGTTTGCTTTTGTTACGTGTGGCCATCTGTGTAAGGATATTAATTAGCATTCCTAAGAAGGATGGTGAGAAGATAGACCTAGACCAACTTCACCAGGTATTGAATAGCAAGGAAGTGTGTGGGAGCATTTTTGCATTGTGCAGCATCTCGGACAGTGTCTATCTATTGTGACCTATGGACAGCAGTAGTGCTTGAGCCAACAGTAGAGCTCTCCAGAGAATTCCATGCAGCCTTTTCCACAAACCACGCATCACGTTCCCATCTCTTGACAGGCTGGAACGATAAGAGCCACCGTGCGGCACGTTCCCATCCACAAAACCAGCCCAAGAGCCCACAGTAGCCTACGTACAACACAAGGTCGCACAAGAAAAAAGACAGAAACAAAAGACTCACTCACTCGCTGTTAAATTGTGTCTGTTCGCATCAAGGTTTAGAATGCTTTAGTTTAGCATAAGAGACAGAGTACTGCAGGTATCTGTCAATGTTTAGTTGAAATATACCTCAGTGCACCTGTAGTTCACGGTGCGGTCTTCTAATGATTTACATGTGAAGTGAGTGTGCAGCGGTGTTGATTTTGTCGACTAAAACTATGACGAAAAATGTCCGTCGACTACCTTTTTTCACTGACAAACTAAATAAAACTAAGCTACGATGACTAAAAGCTACGATGTGTTGACAATTTTGTCAACACATACAAACTAGACTAACATGTTAGTGAGGGACTAGTGGAGAAGAGATCCAGTAGAACTAAAAGACAAGTCATTTTATGTTTGTTTGCGCTCGGGTGTTGCGCTCTGAAAATATCAGATCTACAAGCTCACAACGCGTCGCGCCGCGACGCGTTGTGAGCTTGTAGATCGGCTATTTTCAGCATTCAACCTAGTGTAAAATCAGCCATTACGACGCCATCAAGGCACCTGCCAAAACACATTTTAGTCGACTAAATCAATTGTAGATTTTGTCGACTATAATCTTATGATATTTAGTCGACTAAAACTAGACTAACTGTAAAACATTTCAGATATGATTAAATGTGCATGGTCAGAAAGAAGGAAACAGACCCACATCCCAGCCTAAATTTTCCCACTCAGGTCAGGAGGTGAAAAACACTCAAAAATGAAAGCGAGCCGTTATCTGTTTCACTAATGGCATGATTAGTGAAACTGACACACTGGCAGAGATAGCAAAAAAAATGCAACCTGTCCGTATAGGAGTCCAGTTTACTATCCTCTGACGAGCCAGTTGCTGTCACATTTCGAGTGCTATTTATCTCACAAATTGCTGCTCGCGGACAAGCTAAACATTTCCGGGCTGTCACTCAGGTTGACGCAGGCACACGAGGAGAGCAGCGAGTAGCGAGTCCACTGTGGAGAGTTGTCAGGCCTGTGTGAAGTATGCAGCGAGTGAAAGTCCTCCTTGTCAGCATGCCAGCGAGGTGTATCCCCACTATAGAGCCCGACCCCATGCCACATTTTTGGGTCTTAATCTGATGCCTCTCCAGATTTGGAGAGCTGAATTGACTGATATTTTTTGACAAAATGTGCGAGACTTTCTGATCAATTTGACACATTTTTTTTATTAGGTTACAGTGTTAACTCATGAAGACCTGGAATGGAACGCATCGGTGTCATTTTAAGATGTCTTTGGCCATTCAAAAATAGCAGATCTACAAGCTCATAGCGCGGTGCTGCGCTATGAGCTTGTAGATCTGCTATTTTTGGAAAAATCATGAAAATGAGAGCAAAGCTTTGAATATATATATATATTTTTAAAGCGAACATTTGTAACTCAAATCTTTGCTTCTGGCCTGGAACAAAATATTTTACAAATGTTCGCTTTAAAAAAAAAAAGAAAAAAAAATCAAAGATTTGCAGTCTTTCACAATAAAAAAAAATAGCAGAGCTACTATGAGCTTATATATGTTATTTTTTAATAGCCCAAAGAAATAGAAAAATGACAGAGTTGCGTTCCCTCTGAATGGGTTAAATAAATAAATAAACACAAATAGCTCTTTTGAAAGATAAAAAATAAACACTGCTTTATTTAATTTAGCTTGTAGATCTGCTATTTATATATATTTTTTTTACTTTTGAAGACTTTTGAAAAATGTCCCCCTTAATGACATGATAGAGATGCAAGTTTGACAGTGGATAATGCATGCCAGTGAGGTGTATCCCCTTGCCGGGGAGTGTGCTAATGTGTGTGTGCGTGTGCGTGCTACTATTATTTGCATATGCGTGTGAATATCTGTGTTTGTGTGTGAAATCCGGAGGTCTGTTTTTCTCCAGTGGAACCGCAGCATTCAAGCGTTATCAGTGGAGTAAAGGCTAAAACACTTCATCATACGATGGTGTTGTTCGCCAGAAATGACTCATTTTCAACTAAGAAACAACAACTTTTCCAAAAAAAAAACGTTCTAAAAACGTTACTTAATCAAATCCCTTCGAGGATGCAGTATGGCGTAGCCAGACAGTCGGAGATCTCTGCTATACTGGCGACATCTAAATTCAATGTAGTGGCTAAAACTGGGTGGAAATAATTTGTAGATGTTTATGACCGGGAAAGCATCTGTTTCACTTTAGATTTTAACCACTTTAACCATATTTTATACTTTGGCTATTAAAACATTTTGAAAATGTGTGCAAACTTTTATATTAATACATTAATGTTTTAAAGCGAAAATGTTTTACTTAAATCTTTGCTTCTGGGGGTCCCTGAAACAAAATATTTTGAGATGGGGGGGTCAGCGGTCAAATACATTTGGGTCCTTGACAGGAAAAAGTTTGAGAACCACTGATATAGAAACATACGTTTTTCTGAAAACTTTTTTCTGAAAAAGATTTAGGAGACATTTTTAAAACCGGCCTCAGGTCTTAATGGGTTAAAATATAACTGCATCGCAGAACCAATGCAAAGAATTGAGGGCGGTCCTTCATAATGGACGGTGATATGATTTGTTTTAAAAATCAGTGAGCGTGGGGTTTGTCCGCGTAGGTTTTCTCCACCGTTCTATAGCCAATACATCGAATCATAGATGTCACCAGACGATTCATCTGGCAAGGTCAGTCGCGTGCACAGACATTTTGAGGGGCAGGTGCTCAAGTAAATTATTATTATTTTGTTGACTTGGTCTGCTCTTTTTTCCCTCTACACCTATACCTCTTTGCCAAAAATAGCCGATCTACAAGATCTGTAGATCTGCTATTTTTGGCAAAAGTTCTCCTCAGAAAAGGGATGCTAGGTTTCGAGTGGTTATGGTAAAGAGAAAAATCATAGCACATAAAGAATTGGCGGACCCCCTGTAGTAACTCTGAGGACCCCCTAGGGGTCCCGGACCCCCTGTTGAAGACCCCTGCTGTACATTTTTTTTTTTTTTTTTTTTCAAAAGGGCACTTCTGGTCAAGAGGGCAAAGGGCAGGTGCTCTAGCACCACCTAGAGTCTACCTGTGCACGTCCCTGGGCAAGGTGACACTAGGCTCTGTGTCTCCCTGTGTCCCGCAAACACAAACCATAGCTGTCTCAAGCCTGCCTTCCTCCCATGTACTCTCCCCCCCAAACCCTCACGGTTTCACCCCCCTCCCCACGGCCCGTGTGGAGTCTGTGAGTCGTACAGCCTGGAATCATGGCAAGGGTCCACTGGTCAGTGAGCAGGCAGCCAATGACATCATCCTTCATTGTGGATGGAGGGATGGGGGGGGGGGGGGTTGAAAGTGACACCTCTGGTCGCTGTGACACACTATCTGTCTCACCCTTGATGTCTTGCACACTGAGTCAGACGTGCGTGTGTTTGTGTGTGTGTGTGTGTGTGTGTGTGTGTGTGTGTGTGTGTGTGTGTGTGTGTGTGTGTGTGTGTGTGTGTGTGTGTGTGTATGTGCGTGCATGCATGCGTGTCTATGTGTGTGTGTGTGTGTGTGTGTGTGTGTGTGTGTGTGTGCAAGGAACATGCTCATACTGTACATCTGCATCGGAATGTTTGTGTTGCTGATACAAGGATCCGCGCTTTCTTGCCCTTTGCAGGGTCTTTATGATTCTCCGTTAATGATGGTTTCTGTGCATGGACATGAATATCCAAACAAATAGAAGGACCTAAACTATAATGCCTGATTTATACTCAAAAATAGCCGATCAACAAGCGCTCAACGCACCGCTACGCGCTGTGAGCTTGTGAGTCAGCTATTTTTGGTGCACGGGCGGCATGATGCGCGTGCATCCAAGTTTGACTCGGGCCTAATCGGTGTGACACTAAAGAACTTGGAATAGAGCTACTGTTCTCTGATGATGCAACCCTCAGACAATGGATGAGCTCTGTGGACACAGTGACCCTGTCCTGGGACAGCGATGCAATTTATGACTCGGCACTATCAGCACAGTGCACTAAACGCAGCTCATTTAGCATGTCGCGCAACAGCTTATTCAAACCCGTTGGAGTACACACAATGTCAGCCTACTGTTCACTGTCAAGTCCAAGCAAGTTCATCTTGCCTCTCTGGTTCTTAACCACTTAACCACTTTAAACCCCATATGGGTAACAGGAGTGCCTCAGGGCTCAATTTAGTGTCTTTTCTGTTTTTTGTTATTGCGGGGAAAGCTTGCGCTGACAATAGCCGATCGACAAGCTCACAATGCGACACAATGCGACGCAACGCGTCGCATTGTGAGCTTGTCGATCTGCTATTTTCAGCGAAAGCTTTCCCCATAATACCTTTTTTTTTTTTACTTATAATTTTTATCCCACGATTTTGTAACCCATTTTTTCACCCAATGCCAATTTTCTAAGTAATCCTGGGCGCTACACTCCCTCTGCCAGCCTAGGGGGAGAGCCTTTTTATTTTTTTCCTCTACACTAAATCTACAGTTGTGAGCTTGTAGATAGGCTATTTTTGATGAACGTTCGCCTATTTTCACTGAATGTTAGCGTTTTATGACATGCTCAGAATAGGGATACCAGTGTTCATGTGGTTGAACTTTGTGAGAACGTTGTTCAATTTGGCAAATATTGATTGAACCCAACTACAACTATTCAAATTACCTGTTAGGAAATATTTTTCAAGACTTTCCTCTCAACGTATTCTCTGGCCTTCCTTCCAGTCGACCTCCTCCCCGCCGCAAGGCAGTCTGCCTCCCGGGCATGAATATTGACTTAACCAATGAGGTAAAGGCAACAGTTTGAATCGGTGTCTCGCAATCCTATCAGCTGTGGTTTATCCAATTATCTTCAATCGAGAGAGAGAGCAGTGCGAGTTTCCAAACCCACGTTTGGTCTTGGAGGGGTGTGCTGGGGGGGTTAAAAAACGCAGACGCTCGCGCTTGCGAAGAAACATAGCCTCATTCAGGGTCCCTGGAACAACATTTGATCAGAACCCACGGAGGGTCCCTGGGGTGTTAAAAGCAAGCATGACCCTGTAGCTGTTGGTGCCCCATGCTGTTGTTTCAGCTTTCAGATCAGGAAAAGAAAGAAAGGTTTGTCTGACCGAATTACCTATCACAGGAAAAATAATAAAAAATGGCAACGTACCGCATCTGTTTGCCCGGGCGTGACGATAGCGTAGTAATTTCTTACTGACAACCTGCATAAGTCAAGGCTCTCAACATCCTGCATGGAGTGGAGATTATAGCACATGTAACTATTTGTTTGGTTTGAACGTGGAATGGCAGAAAATGTCACCCCTGATGAATGCTTCATGGTGCAGATAAGACCTCTCCCCTCGGCCAGCATGCACAACATGCACAAAATGACACACGTGCACACGTGCGGTTTTGAGGTGGTGAGGCACACGCGCATGCACACACACACACACACACAAGTAAGAGTCCTATTTATAAGTCTCTGTCCTGAGGGGTCAAGTAGAGTCCATTGAAGTAGATAAGGGCACCAGCAGTGTCCAGTCTGTGGCCCGTGGCAACCCTGCATCTGCTTTCCGTCTGTTCAACCTCCGTCTGTGCAGAGAAACTGCCTCGAAAACACTGAGCTCGCGTCAGATTCTGCGGCGGGGAGACGTCACTCGGAGTCATTCCGCACAGGGAACGCAAATCTGACCTCAGATCGGTGTGTCTGGGGGCCAGCGTTTTTTACTCTATCGCCGTCCGATATGCGCGTCAGGCGAGTTGTCATAACGTTCGGCAGAAAAGGAGGAGGAGGAGGGGAGGTGGGGTGGGCTGGGTCATACCAACAAAAACATGGCCCGAGACTCTCCTCATTGAGAGAAAGAATGTGCTGGCTGACAGGCCATTTCAACCAGGCCGTTTGGACCTGGTTGGGGCTGGCTTGGGACGTCCAGAAAGCCAAATATTTGCACTAATGGGTATCCATCCCTCCTCTGTGTTCTCTGATTCTGCTCTGTTGATAATGCTGTGGTGGGTCTAACTAACTGGCACTCGTATATACCCTCTCTGCGTGTGTGTGTGTGCGTGTGTGTGCGTGTGTGTGCGTGTGTGTGTGTGTGTGTGTGTGTGTGTGTGTGTGTGTGTGTGTGTGTGTGTGTGTGTGTGTGTGTGTGTGTGTGTGTGTGTGTGAACATCCTTTGTATTTCATCTACAGTACATGTACTACATAACAAGCATTTACAGTTTTTTGGAGAAAAAAAAACATATGTTTTCAAGATTTTTCAAAAATAGCAGATCTACAAGCTCATAGCGCGGCACTCGGTGCCGCGCTATGAGCTTGTATATCTGCTATTTTTGAATAGCCAAAGAAATCTGAAGTGACACAGATGCGTACCAGGTCTTAATGGGTTAAGTGGTGGGGTAATTTGGTTCATTAGCTGTCGATTCATATCTTCTAATTGGACCTGAAACCACGCGAACCCTAGCGTCCCTATTCTGGGCAATTTGGTGAAAATAGGTGAATACTAGTCAGCGAAAATAGCCAATCTACCTGACTGTACAAGCTCACAATGCATTGCGTTGCAGCGCATTGTGAGCTTGCAGATCGGTTATTTTTCGACAAAGACATTTGGTGTAGAGTACAGACCCTTGGGGTACCCTGGTCAACAAACTAATATAGGGTTTAAAGGGCAAGACCACTTTGGTAGAGGTTTGGGTTGTGTAGTTTCCTTGCCATGATGTAACTCCAAAGGTGGACAAGAAATGAAAAATAATTGCTCCATTAATTAGAAATTGATAATTCAAAATATGCTCCTCATTGACTTACATTGTACGGTAAAACTGCTCTCAAAGTCACTCTTTTAGGACAAAAACGAACGCAAACAAAGTTGATTCAGACAATATAGAACATCACCAAACCCAGTACTGTTTTTTTTTTAAATAAAAATGTCAACTTCCTGTTGATTTTGCCATTTTTAATAAGTAGAAAACCCGGACTGGATCGGCGGATCCAGATCTTCAAATAGTAAAATCAACAGGAAGTTGACATTTTTATTAAAAAAACAAACAGTACTGGGTTTGGTGATGTTCTATATTGTCTGAATCAGCTATGTTTGGGTTCATTTATGTGCTAAAAGAGTGACTTTGAGAGCTGTTTTACCGTACAATGTAAGTCAATGAGGAGCATATTTTGAATTATCAATTTCTAATCAATGGAGCAATTATTTTTTATTTCTTGCCCACCTTTGGAGTTACATCATGGCAAGGTAACTACACAACCCAAACCTCTACCAAAGTGGTCTTACCCTTTAAGTGGTTAAAAGGAAAAAATGTTGCTTCACATAATGGTGATGCTGAGCTCCAGGCAGGTTGACTTCGGCTCATCATCAGCTCTCAATCACCTTCTGCAACACCCTCTAGTCTCATGGCTCGCCATAGCTTTATCCGTGCTATTTACCCTGGAAGGACTTCACATATAAACCTCTGGGATGAATACCGAAATTATATCAGTTAATATAGAGATCTTTTTTTATTTTTTACTTTCAATTTTAATGTAAGTTCTTTTTTTTCCCCAACTCTTCATTAGTTTCCCGTTATAACTGGAGTCAGGCGAGATGAAAGACATTAAGTTTGGCATAAATGATTATTCCTCTTGATGTGTCTTTCATTTGGCCCTGTTAGTCACGGACACACACATTAACCCATTTAGACCGGGAACGCGTCTGTGTCATTTTAAGATTTCTTTGGGCTATTCAAAAAATAGCAGATATACAAGCTCATAGCGCGCCACCGAGTGACGCGCTATGAGCTTGTAGATCTGCTATTTTTGACAAATAGTGAAAATTTGTGAAAATCCTTGAATATATATTCTATAAATGTCTTCTAAATCCTAACAGTTTTTGGAAAAACATATGTTGCTATGTCAGTGGTTCTCAAACTCTTCCATGACAAGGACCCCCAAAATGATATGTATTTGGCCGCGGACCCCCATCTCAAAATATGTTGTTCCAGGGACCCCCCCAGAAGCACAGATCGGAGTAAAACATGTTGGCTTTAAAACATATATATTCAAAGATTTGCACACATTTTCAAGATTTTTCAAAAATAGCAGATCTACAAGCTCATAGCGCGGCACTCGGTGCCGTGCTATGAGCTTGTATATCTGCTATTTTTGAATAGCACCAAAGAAATCTTGAAATGGCAGAGACCCCCCCGGATCGAACGGGTTAACGACAACAAAGTAAGACTCTTTGAGTTATTACATTTTCTGATAGTGGAAGTTTTGGGAATACCACACAAAGCCGGCCCATAGGCCAGGAGTTACAGCTAAGCTGTGTGTGGAGACGCATGCAGGGCCCTTTCTCTCTTCTTCTTGCCTTGCTTTGTGCTGCTGATGCCTTACAGGCATGCCCCCCCCCCCCCCCTTGCTGTCTGCCCTGCCATGGCCACCGTCCAGCCCGCCTGCAGACAGACTGTGTAGCGGACGGAGGCAGAGTCAATTGAGAGAAATCTAAACAACCACAAAAGACACCAAAATAATATCTCCTCCTCCCCGGTGTTTTTTTTTTTTTTTTTGCTTTCTGTGCGATCAGTGGTGTAGAGTAACTACATGTACTCAAGTACTGTACCTAAGTACAATTTTGAGGTCTTTTTTTTACTTTACTGGAGTATTTCCAGTTTTCTGTACTTTCACTTCTACTCCACTTACATCTCAGAGGCAAATATTGTACTTTTACTCCACTACAATTATTTGAAAATTTTACTTACTAGTTACTTTGCAGATATAAGTTATTACATTATAAAACATACATTTAACCACTTTAGCCCTATTTTATACCTAGGCTATTTGAAAATAGCCGATCTACAAGCTCACAACGCGTCGCATCGCGACGCGTTGTGAGCTTGTAGATCGGCTATTTTCAAACATTTTTGTCCTTTTACTTTTGGTACTTTAAGTGCATTTGCATACCAACACGTTTGTACTTTTACTCAAGTAAATTTTGAATTCCGGACTTTTACTTCTACAGTACATTGCAGTATTGATACTTTTACTTAAGCAAAACATTTGAGTACTTTTTCCACCACTGTGTGCGATGCAGATTCAGTCTGGATCCAAGCCCGTATCTCTCTCTCTCTCTCTCTCTCCCTCCGTTATTATTTTGGGATTCCACTCATATTGGTTACAGCCAGGGGACCCAGAGAGTCTCTCGATGTCTCTCTCACACACATCGACTTTTTACACCCCCCCCACCCCCCCCCCCGGCAGCAAACACGCTCCGCTTTGGATCCTACGGCCCCGTGGAGGCTGATGAGAGAACGCTCAGAGTGAAGGTGACAGAGCTAACAGGAAAGAGGGGAGAGGATGGAGAGAGCCGATGTTTGAGTTGCATTCGATAAGAGAAGAGGGGAGGGGGGGGGGGGGGGGGGGGGGAGATGTAAGAGGAGACATGAAGGGGGAGATGGCCGCCCTCCTCCTCCGCCGGTCTCTCTGTCTGTCGCCTCTGGTTTGATTTCTGCATCGTATACCTCTGCAACGTCTTCATGAACTTGCAGCTCAGAGGCAGGGCAGGGAAAACGGCTGAACCGGACTGACTGAGTCTGGTTCCATCCAAGTCTCATTCTCACCCCTCTTCACCTTGCCTTTTCTTCTTCTTCTTCTCTCTCTCTCTCTCTCTCTCTCTCACTCTCTCTCTCTCTCTCACTCTCTTTTCTCCCCTTCTTATTGCCATATGCCCCTGCCCCCCCCCCCCCCCCCCTTCTCTTTCTTTGGCTTCAGATAGCCAGATTATGTTCGTGAGAAAAACCCTTAGTTCCCTGATAACGCTGATTTGCTCTTGATAAAAGCCCTGAATTGTTCTCAAGAATGTCTCCGTCGACTAATCTAGTCTCGTATGAACGTGTCAACTTCCTCAAAGTTTTAACAGTGGAACTAATTGAAAAGCGGAGAGTTAAAAGAAAAACATAAACTTTAACATTAATAGCAAATGTCTCAGTTACCAAACGTTTCAAATAGAAGCGCCGTCTCGCACGGTTGATTATTCCGTGCCGTGTTTGTCCTGCCGGCTCCAGGCGTATCTGACAGTTGATTTAAATGGGCCCTCGAGTAATGTTTACCTGGGCAGTGTTCATCACAGCGTGCTGCCCATGCAGCCCATGCGGGGACAGTAAGCAGCAGCCGAGGGCGGGGGGGACGGGGGGGTTTGGGGGGTACGTTAAAGTACTGCTATCTGAGGCAGGGACCCTGCAAACTGCACTCAGGCTGATACGACACAGCTGCTGCTGCTGCTGCTGGGGCCATAGAGGCTGCTCTGCGCCTGCCTCTGTGTACACACACACACACACACACACACACACACACACACACACACACACACACACACGAATGCCCTCGACCCCCCACCCATATCCTGTCCACTCCTGACCTGACAGAACTCATCTCTTGTCGTCAGACAAACTCTCCCCCCGATCCCTGTCTATATCTCCATTACTCCTCCTCTTCCACTGAAAACCTCCCCTGACCTCCCCCACGCCCACACCCCCCCCCCCACCTCC
This sequence comes from Gymnoscopelus microlampas, assembly GCF_963454915.1. Taxonomy (NCBI): domain Eukaryota; kingdom Metazoa; phylum Chordata; class Actinopteri; order Myctophiformes; family Myctophidae; genus Gymnoscopelus; species Gymnoscopelus microlampas. The sequence continues at coordinate 33,566,201 of NC_139951.1, read as the reverse complement.
CTATACCAGCTCCTCATCCTGTCCTCCCAATACCTCGGGCTCTCCTTATCCTCGGTTCCTAGCCATCTCCCCTCCCCATGGCTCTCTCTGACCCCCCCCCCATCAGAGGGAGGACATCGCTTGGGTTAGCCCCTCATATCACCAGCCTCTGTTGTTGTCGCTCTGTTGGGACTGCATTGGTCTCTGTTGGGACTGCATTGGTCTCTGTTGGGACTGCATTGGTCTCTGTTGGGACTGCATTGGTCTCTGTTGGGACTGCATTGGTCTCTCTGTTGGGACTGCATTGGTCTCTGTTGGGACTGCATTGGTCTCTGTTGGGACTGCATTGGTCTCTGTTGGGACTGCATTGGTCTCTGTTGGGACTGCATTGGTCTCTGTTGGGACTGCATTGGTCTCTGTTGGGACTGCATTGGTCTCTGTTGGGACTGCATTGGTCTCTGTTGGGACTGCATTGGTCTCTGTTGGGACTGCATTGGTCTCTGTTGGGACTGCATTGGTCTCTGTTGGGACTGCATTGGTCTCTGTTGGGACTGCATTGGTCAGCGCTTACATAGCTCTTAGATTCCAGACGGCCTCACAGTCGTCTCAGAGTCGGCATAGCTTCAGAGACGAAAGAGAGACGTCTGAAAGCAAGGGTCTTCAACGTTTTCAGGCCAAGGACCCCCTAGCTGAGAGACAGATGAAGCAGGGACCCCCCTTTATATTGCATAAAATTGTGTTTCAGATTATACTTTTTTTGTTTACTTGGTCTGCTCTTTTTCCCCTCTACACCTTTACCTCTTTGCCAAAAATAGCCGATCTACAATGTGAAAAAATTGGCGGACCCCCTGTAGTAACTGTGAAGACCCCTGGTCTGAAGGGAAGGAATGGTGTATGTATGCTGAAGATACAGGAGGAAGAAGAGACAGGGACTAGGAGGTTATTACAGCCTGTGTTTTCTTTCACAGCGAGATCATTAACCCATTTAGACCGGGAAAGAATCTGTGACATTTTTAGATTTCTTTGGCTATTAAAAAATAGTGTCGCGCTGTGAGCTTGTAGATCTGCTATTTTTAGAAAATTCTTGGAAATGTGTGCAAATCTTTGAATATATATATATATATATATATATATATATATATATATATATATATATATATATATATATATATATATATTTAAAGTGAACATTTGTTACTCAAATCTTTGCTTCTGGGGATTCTACAAATGTCTTCTAAATCCTAAAGTGTTTTGAAAAACGTATGTTTCTATGTCAGTGGTTCTCAAACTTTTTCATGTCAAGGACCCCCAAAATTATATGTATTTGGCCGCGGACCCCCATCTCAAAATATTTTGTTCCAGGAACCCCCAGAAGCAAAGATTTGAGTCAAAATGGTTCCCTTTAAAAAAAAAAAAAAATATATATATATATATATATATATATATATATATATATATATATATATATATATATATATATATATATATATATATATATATATATATATATATATATATATATATATATATATATATATATTCAAATATTTGCAAAATGTTCACAATTTAAAAAAAAAATAGCAGATCTTCAAGCTCACAGCCGGGAGATGCCTTCCCGGATTGTATGGGTTAATGGGAATAAGACTCTTGACTTTGTATACAGTAATGTGCAGATAGTTGCCATGGTGCAGAGAGCACATGTTGCATTCATGTGGCATTAGGCAGCGAATTCCATGACACTTCCTCCTCCCGCGACGACACTCTTCCCAGACACATGGCCATGGGGACAACTGGATTCCACGCATGGCACATGTAGCAGAGATATGTCAAGCACGTAAAACGCGCGGCATCTTCCTAACAGTGGCTAACAGGAGCCGCGTATCCAGTGTTGCCAGATTCTGTGAGAGAAACAAGCAACCAGGCCTAGGAAAACCAGCCCAAAAGAAGCGACTATGAGCCACATGAGCACTTTAACATGTACATCAGCTATTTGAAAATAGCAGATCTACAAGCTCACAACGCGTCGCGATGCAACGCGTTGTGAGCTTGTAGATCGGCTATTTTCAAATAAAATCTTGCGGGGAAATTATAATAAGCAGATCTGGCAACCCTGCACGTATCAATGATCCATTACTGTAAAGAAGAACGCGGCGATGCTGTTGTTTGAAAGTCCGAAGACGATGTTATTATCCTAGATTTCAGAAAGGATTTTCACGTGTCATATATTAGATTTTTCCCCCCTTTTTTTGCACATTGTTTAACCGTTTACGCTGTCCCCATCTGCTGTATCTAAAACACGAGGAATCACAAACACTAACAATGGTCATATTTTGATAGAGATGTCTATGTTGTTCGCCAATAAACACACACACACAGCAGCAGTCTGTTGTTAAAGTACAACATGGAGCGCGTATCTTTTTGTCATGGCCCACGACGTTGCAATGCATATGACTTATTTCACTGGAGTGGCCTGTTTGAAATGAGTGTACAGCTGGGTCCTTAGGGCCCTGTCCATGACATTCTGCTGCTCACAAATCACTGTCCAGAGCTTAAGATTCCCTCTTTGCAGAAAAAACGCACACACCCACACTCTCACACACACGCACGCACGCACGCATGCATGCGCAAACGCACGCGCGCGCACGCACACACACACACACACACACACACAATGTACAAACCATTCACATTTCTGTCTGGTACATGAGCATGGTCTCATTCTTTCTGTATCTCTTTGTCTCTCTCTGTCTCTCTCTCTCTCATAAACACACACACACACACACACACACACACACACACACACACACACACACACACACACACACACGCACATCAGTGGTGGAAAAAGTACCCAAATCCTATATTTAAGTAAGAGTATCAATACTGCAATATAGAAATACTCCGTTACAAGAAAAAGTCCAGAATTCTAAATGTACTCGTGTAAAAGTACAAAAGTATTGGCATACTTAAAGTACCAAAATGTTCGAAAATAGCAGATCTACACTTGAGTAAATGTACTTAGTTACTTTCCACCACTGATCCACATACGCACACACACACACACACACACACACACACACACACACACACACACACACACACACACACACACACACACACACACACACACACACACACAGACAGACGCACACACACAACCATAAGGCTCCAAACGGATCAGATGAGACTTGTCATGTACGTTGACACAAGGCCCAATTAAAGGGGAGGATTAAGCAAGGACTGGGTGACCTCTGCAGGAATCCCCCTGTGACGGTGTGTGTACACTGTCAAGCTCTCTGACAGACCTCTCCTTTAAGCACTTTCACCTGCTAATTAAAACACCCTGGACTATTTGTGTTTGTGTGTGCGTGCGTGCAAGTGTGACATGATGCGTCTTTGCTCGCGCGCACACTCGTGTGTGTGTGTGTTTGTATTACTATACTTGCGAGGACCAAGTATACTAGAATTTGAAGAAATATACATTGTGAGGACCGTTTTTCTGGTCCTCACAACAAGACAAATGGTTGTTTTATAGTTTAAAAAAATGTTTTTAGAGATACGTTTACAATTAGGAAAACGTTCAGGTCGGTATTAGACATTTAGAGGTTAGGTTTAGGGATTGGAATTAGAGTTAAACATGATTTGTACTTAGTTGCGCGCCAGTGTCATGCACCGAAAAACAGCCGATCTATAAGCTCACAGTGAGCTTGTAGATCTGCTGTTTTTCGGCTTTAGGCTTACGGTTAAAAATGGCAAAATATATATATATTTTAAATGGCATTCATAAAATGGCTGTCCTAAAGCGTTGATGTCCTCACAAGTATAGTAATACAAATGTGTGTGTGTGTGTGTGTGTGTGTGTGTGTGTGCGTGTGCGTGTGTGTGAACATGTTTGAGACAATGAAGCACGTCTGAGGCCGTCGGAGCGGAGCCCCGATAGATTTTCTGTCCAAGAAGTTCCTATGTAAATATTTGGCTTTCCCATCGTATGGTTTTTTGGAGTCAGCGCCAGCACACGCCAGCAGCACACAGGCCAGTAGGTAACAAATAGGGAGTGTCATTTTACTTCATTGACTTATTGTTTTGCTATAACTCGGCTGCGCACAGCAAAAAATGGGTTAATTTGGGTTTAATTTTACACTCTCAGACTTATGCACTATTTTAAAGGCTTGAGCCTTACTTTATATTTCGTCGTGCGACGGTGTCGCGCAAAAGTAGGCGATCTACAAGCTGAGCTGTCTTATTTCTTAAAGTTTGTGAACATTTTTGAAGATTCTTGCCTATAAAGAAAGACAGTTGAAGAGGTTAAATTAATACTCTGGATAATGCACAGTAAGTGTAGTATCAAAGTGGGGTCCGGGGTCCCCTAGGGGGTCCTTGTGGGGATACCAGGGGGTCCCCAGCGTAATAATGAGTTAATATAGCGAATCATTTCACAATCATTTTAACCACTTTTAAGCATATTTTTTTCTTTGGCTATTCAAAAATAGCCAAATCTGCAAGCTCACAGCGCATCACAATCTACAAATTTTCTTTTTTGGATTGTAGCAAACATTCAAGCAAACATTCAAGCAAACATTTTAACAAAAACAATCTCTTGGTCCCTGGCCCAAAATATTTTCAGATGGTGTTCCGTGGCCAAATATATATCATTTCGGGGGTCCTTGACAGTAGTATAGGGTTCTTCACAACTGAAGTCAAGCGGCTACGTGGAATGGAAATGGGAAACGATGAGGTAGTGACGAGTCAAACCAGTGACCGGTAGTTAATGCTGCTATACTATATCCACAGTGAGCTCTGATGCAGAGCAGCGGGAGAAACGGAGGATGGTGGAAATGTGCTCTGAAGCACCAGAGTGAATCATGCCCTGCTCACACACTCACTGGATGGGTAGGCGTCACGTCTCAACTGAATATTACACTGTAAAACCCGGACCCATAAGGCAGTGGTTCTCAAACTTTGTTCATGTCAAGGACCCCCAAAATGTATATTCATTTGGTCATGGACCCTTATCAGAGAATATCTTGTGCTGCCTGGGGGGACATATTCCCAGTTTTTTGAAATTTTGAAAGATTTAGGAGGAATATAGCCCATCTACAAGCTCACAACACGGCTATTTTCAAATAGCTGATAGCTGGTATATAAGGTTAAAGTGGGTTTACCCATTTTGATGCTGCAGTATATGAACAAATTTGGCTGGGGACCCCCTGGAACCCCCTCAAGGACCCACTTTGAGAGCCAGGTCCATTAGAGTTGCTGTGTAGGGACGTCCATGAGGCCTCCTATCATGGAGATCAGTGGGGACATTGGGAACAATATTAGAGAGACATTGGGAGGCCCCAAAGAGAATGAGACAGAATCAGAAACCTGAGATGAGGACGGATAGAAATGCTAATGAGAGAGAGACATGGGGGGGGGAGTGTTCATTTAACTCTTTTAATTTAATTTATTATTATTAATTTATATACTTTAAAGATTACTTTTTTGGGGCTTTTATGCCTTTTTTGACAGGAAATGGGGAGAGAGATGGGGGGGTGACACGCAGCAAAGGTCGTCGGGTTCGGGAGTCGAACCCGCGACACGCTGTCAGGCTGGATTACCAGCCTAGGTTAACTCTTGACCACATGAACCCTATAGCATCCCTATTCTGGGGCAAACATTCAGTGAAAATAGCAGATCTTGTAGCTCGACTATTCATCTGTGAAGGGATCTGTTGTAGAGGGGGGAAAAGGATGGGGCCTAATATAGAGGGTATGCATGTGACATCATCATCAAATCCGGAAGTTATGCAGGAATGCCTACTGAGTGTCAAAAAATACTTTCTGGCCTTGACAGCCCATGCATCCAAACTGAAAAGTCATATCTGATTGCATTAAACAACATTAAACAATGTTAAACTCACTTTGCACTTTGCTTTGCCACTCGCTTTGCCACTCGATGTGCCATTCACTTTAAGCATGCGCATACCCTCTATTGTATAGACCCCTGGGGGACTCCGGTCAATGAATGATATAGGGTGGTAAAGAGTGTATAGCAATGGACCCGTAATGGTCAATTTTAATTGTGTTAAAGGAAGTGCCTTGTTCATCCTGGCGTTCTCTCGCAAACTCTGCCCTGTTCTTGTTATGTGCCGATCCTCATTGACTGAGGGAAGAACAACTGGTCGGAGAAAAAAGCCTCGACATGTTCAGCCCGACAGCCTCGTGTGTGTAGGAGCTGACGTGCTGACGGACGTTTTTAGACAGTGCTGCGTGCATGCCGCGTACGGGGAGCAGCAGTTGTTGGCCTGAACGCCGCGTCTCGGAGGAGAGCAGGCAACAACAACACACACACACAGGTCGACAATTCGGTTCAACTCTGACAAATGTCCGGCTGGTATGTACTATGTGGGAGCCGGAGGAAAGGGATGCGTTGTTGAATAAGAGGCTGGAGAATCTCCCCACATCATACTTTGCTGATAAGATAAGGGGCTTCTCTAACTGGATGACTGACTGGGCGTAAAACTGGGCACTTTTTTTTTATACTGTATACCTCAAAGGCTGGAGGACGTTTATCCCATTTAGATCTGGAACGCATCTGTGTCACTTCTTGATTTGAGCTAAAAAGCATTATTTTACACTTTGGCTCTTCAAAAAATAGCAGATATACAAGCTAGGGGCTACGAGCTTGTAGATCTGCTATTTTTTGAAGAAATATGAAAATGTGTGCAAATCTTTGAATACATTATTGTTTTAAAGCGAACATTTTTAATTCAAATCTTTGCTTCTGGGTGTCCCTGGAACACAATATTTTGAGATGGGGGGTCGGCGGCCAAATAAATATCATTTTGGGGGTCCTTGACATGAAAAAGTTTAAGCACCACTGATATAGAAACATACGTTTTTTTTCAGAATACATTGGTAGAATCGGCCTCAGGTCTTGATGGGTTATAGGAGTTATCCTCAGAATGATGATTTCATACGTATAAACTTCTTTCACTTTCTATCGCTTGGCAGTACTAGTGCTCCTGTATCTCTTTATATTCTCTCTCTCTCTCTCTCTCTCTCTCTCTCTCTCTCTCTCTCTCTCTCTCTCTCGTGCTCTACTGTCAGCCTGTGGTCAGATAGGCAGATATATTTACATTGGTAAGCGGGGAGGAAGGAACCATCAAGCCGCCCCGGTCCAGCCTCCATGCTCTGCCCTCTCCCCAGGGGGGGTGGAGCGAGCGAAGCAGTTGCTTGTAGCCCCTCCCCAGAGCTGGGCATATCTCTTCTCCCTCTCTCTGGCCCTGCTCAGAGCTCAGCAGCTTGATGGGACCAAAGCCTTAACCGGCCCACCGTGTCTCTCTCCCCCTCTCTCTCTCGCTCTCTCTCTCTCTCTCTCACACACACTCACAAACACACTCCCACATCAAGACCCTGGGGGAGAGGCAGTGAAGAGGAGACAGGAAGAGAGTGGAGACCCCTAACAAGAGGCTATAAGATACAACAGAGACTTTTTGTTTTTCCCGCACCAGTTTCACCTCAGTCTTTCTATACAGACGTTGATGAGGCAGGTTGGGTCAGCTGGAGCTCATCTCAGTCTCTGGGGTCCAGCTAAAAGAGGCCCGGCGGCGGCGGCGGCGGCGGGGGGGGTGGTGGAGGAACTGAGAGCGTGTGTGTGTGTGTGTGTGTGTGTGTGTGTGTGTGCCGCTCATCGAGTGTGCGTGTAATTCTTTTTGAACACTGGAACCGTACTTTAAACCATTATGACTCTTCTGGGCTCTGAACACTCCATACTGATACGAAGCAAGTTTAGAACAGGTAAGTCCAAAATGATGATGACGGATGCTTAGAAGTGCTTATCTACTGTGTTTCACCTATTCACCTATCTATCTGTTGCAGTGTCTTGTTTGTGTATTATGGGATGGACTGTGGTGTTTGGACGGTTTTGCAATATCTGAATATTGAATATATATGAAGAATAGAAAGAAGGAATTGCCACTTGCCCCAATAAGAGACTCTCCTTTGAACCAATGTGTTGGTCATCTCTTGGCACACAGTTGGCACGCGTCTGGTGTTTATTGAATATTAACCCAATAGTTTCCCTTTTGACATCGTCCACACCATTGAGTCACTCCCGTTGTCCTCGGCGATGATTTTGCGCCGACACTTCAGCACGCCGCTCAGTAACAACCGCCGGCAAGAGGTGACAGGTGCGCGTGATTTAACCGCGCACCTGTCGGGCATGCGCCGCTGGTACGAGGAATACCAGAGCAGAGAGGGAGGCCTGCCCGACGGGCGTAAAGAGGAAAGAATGACGATGTTACCAGGCCTAACGAACGCGTCCTGTCACGGCCGCCGTGGATTTATGACTGGGGGGGGGCGTGTTCTTTTTGATGTCAGTCTGATGCCTGCCTGCTCGTAAAAAAGCAGAACAACACGTGAGCGTTCCCGTGTCTCCTCCTCCTCCCCGTTAGGAGGCAGGCAGGTTAGTGCACTTGTTTTGTGCCAGCGCCGTGTTGACCTGCTGCCGTTCAGGGCAGCAAGGGGAGAGACCTTCCCACCGCGAGGCTCAGGGGTCCCTGATAAAGAGAGATTAGACCCAAGACGGGGGTCATAGGTTATCATCACACAGTGCGCTGTGTCTGTGTGTGTGTGTGTGTGTGTGTGTGTGTGTGTGTGTGTGTGTGTGTGTGTGTGTGTGTGTGTGTGTCTGTGTCTGTGTGTGCGTGTGATCTTCTGTGTGTGTGTGTGTGTGTGTGTGTGTGTGTGTGTGTGTGTGTGTGTGTGTGTGTGTGTGTCTACCTGCAGGTACGCACTGTAACGGGGGAGGAACGTATGGACTGCAAACACTGATTTAAACTCCCCTTAACACACAGCAGCTGTTGGGGGTTTGTCTTTCTAGCTCTCTCTCTCTCTCTCTCTCTCACACACACACCCACCCAGCCTCTCTCTACCCACATCTTACATTCACATCACTCTGTCTGTATATCTGTCTGTCTGTATGTCTGTCTGTGTGTGCCCCCCGCCCTCCGCCCCCCCTCTGTTTGGTCAATCCCTCATCCCTCTGTCTCTCCCCAACAACATCTTTCACTCCTTCTGTATTTCCCTGTCCATGTGAACTCTTATTCTGTCCGTTCATTGGACATCTGCTGTGCTCCTGCGGACGTGTTGTAGTAGTAGTAGTAGTAGTAGTAGTGGTAGTAGTGCTCCAGCAGCAGCAGCAGCCCATACGTTGTATTTCCTGTCTGTAGTCTGAGCAACACTGCCACCTCCCTGAGGAGCTCGTAACTGATGGCAGCGACCAGGCCTTGATCGGCCTCTGTGTGACACACGCTGCAGCGTATATATATATGCGCTGTGAAACCCTGAGTGTCCGTTTGGTTACATGTGTACACTCTCAGAGTTGTACAAATGCACGGATTAACACCGAGTTAAATGAACACTCAGGATTTTGCAGTGCAGTGTTTGATACATGCAATTAACTACGAAAAGAAACAACAACTTTTATCGGGGAGTGGGGGGGGGGCTTTCGCAGCGCTGTGAATAAGAGGGGGAACTTCTGTTTCACTTTGAAATGGCTCGGTGGAGCCCGTATACTCCTGACTTGACTCTGCTCCAATCTCTCGGGCTGGTAATTGCTTTCCAGAAATGGGAGGGTAAATGATGCTTTTCCTTTGTGTTGGTTAGAGCAGATCGGGCAGGGTGGGAAATGACCCGCCAGTCAGTGCCCTGGGGAGGGCAGAGAGAACCCAAATGCCTGCGTTTAAAAAAAAAAAAACGAAAACAAAACAAAACACAGCTTTCGGGGCACAATCATTTTCACACAGTGGCTCATGTTTTGGGGGTGCTTTTTTGTGGTGCTTTTTGACCCACATGCTGGAGGCTGTTAACGTGCCACAGATGTGGAGATACCTAGCACACGGTCTCTCCCGATGCCGAAAAGGTCATCTCGCTGTGAGAGCCTGTGCGATGGTACAGTCAGCGAGGAATTAATGTCTGGCGATACAGGCCTCAAGCAAAGCAGTGATTGGTGAGCGTATTTATGAGTGCATGACTGAAATATGGTCCCTAAGTAAAGTAAAACTGTCTCTAAATCTCTCTCTGATAGCCACTGATGACAGAGGGGGGGTCTTAGCCAATTTGGTTGCCCAAGATTGATGGCTTTTCTTTAAACTGTAGCGGCTTAAGTTGTATTCAGTGGCCAGTAAAAATATGACACCGGCAACTGTTGTTCCTTGCACCATGCTGGAAGCGCATTATCAAAGCTATGGGAACTACTACTATAGCTACAAGTAAAGATAAAGATCTGACTTAAGTACTGCCTGTGAACCACCACTGTTTCTTTATATTTGTGTGTGTGTGTGTGTGTGTGTGTGTGTGTGTGTGTGTGTGTGTGTGTGTGTGTGCGTGTGTGCGTGCGTGCGTGTGCGTGTGTGTGTGCGTGCGTGCGTGCGTGTGTGACTGGTTCTCATGCTGCCTTGATTAACACAGCTTAAGTGGACGTGGTCTGTTCTCTGTAGGCATTACGTAATCCTGGGACAGAGGTGTCAAATAGAAGTTAAATCAATACAGTGAGATGTCAAATACATGTTACACATTAAAACAGCTCCACACACAGTGTGCGAGGACCTTTTGCGATTCGTTCAATACCCGCAAACACGCCCACTGTGATTTACTCTGAGTCTTGGCAGTTTGAGTATACTGCTGTGTGCATTGACCACATTAACCCTGGAGTCCCTATTTTGGGGGTAATCATAAGGGAAATCTGTCCTAACCCTCTCCCACCACCACATTTTTAGTATACATTTTCAAAAACAGTGACGACAGGTTTACTACAAGCTCACAGCGTAAATATACGGCTATATTAGCTATTTGTTGTATAGCAAGTATAAAGGGAGTAAGGGGTTAAGCTGTTATTAATTACTGGTTATTATTTTTAATAATATTATTGTTATTTTTATGAATTCTACTTTACTCATGTACAACTCAAACATTACAAATTAATAGAAACGGTTTTCAGTTACACTTTTTCAGACTTTGACAAGGGTTGAAAAAAGCAAATATTTATATTTTCTCTTTTTTAAAGTAAGTACATGATGTGCAGTTGAATAAGTTACAGTACAGTAGTTACAGTTAGAACTAGAATCTTACACATTTACCCTAAGAGCCAGTGTTCCTTCAGTGCGAGACCGCTGAAAATAGCAGATCTACAAGCTCACAACGCATCAATCACGCATGCAACACATTTTGAGCTTGCAGATCAGTTCTAGCTAAGTATAAATCAGGTGTAATGTGTCCATATCACCAGCAAATCACCCCGGGTTCTGTCACCATATCTGTAAACTAAGTTTATCATTCACTGTCAGCAGAGCAGCTCCAGAAAGTATATCTTAATGACATCACAGGTTAGAATCTTGGCTCTCCTTCATCTGGGCTCTGTTTCATGTTCACAAATCTAGACTAGAACCAAACTTCATAGTAATAAAACATGAGTGTTCTGTTTTTGGACGGATTTTCACTTTAGGCTAAGGTATTATGCTAAAATAAACCCCGTACGTCATTGAGGAATACCTGTTTATGAGAAGTCATACACACATGCTAATACATCTGCCCCGAGTACATTCCTGCTCTTGTTGAAAGAAAGTTCACGGGTACCAATGAAGTTAATGCCGTCCCTCCCTTTTACTGTAGCTCTGCTAGTTTAAGTTACGAGAGGATGAGGATAGTTAGTGCTGGTTAGTAGAAGCTATAGTGCTGGGTTATTATTAGCCTCTTGCCCCATCAGAAGGTGACTCTGGCCCGTGACAGGGCCAGGTGGCAGCAGATGAATTATCACTAAAGCTTATTTTATAGTCCATCGCGTGAGGGTGTCCCTTGCCAAAGAGAGACACAAGCTGACAACACATTGCAACGCGATGCGTTAACTTGTAGAGCACTGTATATGCTGTAAATTAGGCTTAACTACAACACACTGGCAGTGCGGCATGGCAGGCTAGATAGCGCCTCAGTTGTTTTCACATGCGATTTGTCCTGAAATAGAAATGTGAGAGGTTGTCAGTGATGCTCTTTGCTGTTCTGGAGTTTAAAGCCGAAGGAACGATTATAGTTCACTGATATGCACACACAGTACGGGTCTAGTTTGAACATTCTCAGAGTTAAATTCACACTCCACATTTTACTGGGTTGGGCCCAGATGATATTTCAATTACAGGTTAAATGACTTACGTTTACGAGACAGAATGATTATTTTGGGTGTAGTTGTCTGTGTAATAATGAGATGGGATTTCAATAATGATCCATTCCTAGAGTTGATGTCACAGAAGCATTGCAGAACCAGCCAGCCTTTTATCACGTGACTCCTTCTCATGACAGATAGAGAGCCACAACAACAGATAAGAAAGAGGTGAGAGCTAACGTGTGCGCGCGCGTGCGTGTGCGTGTGCGTGTGTGTGTGTGTGTGTGTGTGCGTGCGTGCGCGTGCGTGCGAGCGTGCGTACGAGCGCACGGCACAGATTGAGAGGTCATTGTTGTGGGTATTGAAGTGCGGCGTTTGTACAAGAAAGAAAGGTTTTCCAGGCCGATCATCAGTGACATGTTTCGGTCAGCTCTTAAGGGCACAGACTGATGCCTGCATACAGTCTTTGTGATGTACAGTGTGTGTGTGGGGGGGGGGGGGGGGGACAGGTCATGGCCCTATGCTCTATAAACTGAAGCAGATGGTGTGATTTTGTGAAGGTACCGGTGTTATTATTACATAATGGAGGTGCTCTCCCAAGATAGAGACCCCCGGTCCGGTCGGTCACCTGACACCTGGTCAAATCGTGTCGAAGAACACAAAGGCTCTTTTGCGTCATGAGTTGAAACAGGCTACTTTGAACGAGGGGGGGGGGGGGGGGGGGTTAAATTAATGACATACTCAAATTTGCTTGAGATTGTATTGCCCCGGCTAATTAAGGAGAGAATAGGAGAACTTGTTATTCTCCCGCTTTAACTGCTGGTTCTTTGGATTTATGTTGTTCCGCCACGCGGCGGCACGCCATGAATGCCAAACGCGTGAGAGTGATCAGCAACGGAGTAAAGTGATTAGCCCATAAAGAACGGCGGAACACATCGTACTGGCGTTGTCAGATGCAGGAATTCTCCCAGAGACCCTCAGCTAACAGCAGTATACCGTGCGCACGCACGCACGCACACACACACACACACACACACACACACACACACACACACACACACACACACACACACACACACACACACACACACACACACACACACACACACACACACACACACACACAGTCACGCACGCACGCACGCACGCACGCACGCACGCACACATCAATAGAATGTGACTCAGACAAACAGACATGGGGGGAGCTTTATGTTTAGGACCCTTCCTTTTATGTTTAAGACACTTCACTTATTGTTTATGGGCGTGTACATACATACCGTACATGTACTCATGCATACACACACACACACACACATCGTACACACTCACGTGCGCACGCTCACACACGTGCGTACACGCGGTCGCACACACACACACACATCCATGGCCCATCAGACCACACACTGCCGAACAGATCTGTTTAAACGCCAGGAGCAGTGTTTATCATTCCCTACGTCCTGCTCAAAGAAATATTTGTGAGAAAGAGGCTTCACTTTTTTTCCCCTCTTCTTTGTTGTCTGCCTGCAGGTGGATGCATGTGTGTGTGTGTGTGCGTGCCTGTGGATGTCAGTGTGCGTCGTAGACAGGGTTGCCAGATCTGCTTATTATAATTTCCCCGCAAGATTTTATTTGAAAATAGCCGATGCGACGCGTTGTGAGCTTGTAGATCTGCTATTTTCAAATAGCTGATGTATATGTTAAAGTGCACATGTGGCCCATAGTCGCTTCTTTTGGGCTGGTTTTCCTAGACCTGGTTGCTTGTTTCTCTCACAGAATCTGGCAACACTGGTTGTAGAGTGTGTGTGTGTGTGTGTGTGTGTGTGTGTGTGTGTGTGTGTGTGTGTGTGTGTGCGTGTGTGTGTGCGCCCGAACTGCTTGCTGTCTGTTTAATGAGTTCCAGAGATTGGCATTGAGATGCTTGTTTCGATGATGGATCGTTGCCTAAATGCAACATGGACTCAGAGTGAGCGCACACACTCACGCATTACCATCCACTCTCCCCGACGGAGTCAAAGTAGCCGTCCAAATCAAACATTATGAAACGCAATCAAACAAATATGTTACTAATTTAAAAGTGAGCAGAATTCTCAGTCTCTCCCCGCCCCCTTTTTTCTCTTTCCCTCACCTGTCTGTCCTTCCCGCTCTCCTTTTCTCATTGTCTTTCTCTGTTTTTTCCACCCTGTCTGTCTGTCTGTCTGTCCGTCCATCCGTCTCTCTCTTTCTCTCTCTTTGTCCTTCTCCTGCCTCACCTTTAGTCCTGCAGCTAAGACTTCAACAGAGGAGGACACAAGAACAGCTTGCAGACCAAGGCATCATGCCTCGTGAGTAACGCCTTCCGGCTAAACATGCACTTACCTATACGCAGACACGCGCGCGCGCGCACACGCACACGCACACACACACACACACACACACACACACACACACACACACACACACACACACACACACACACACACACACACACACACACACACACACACACACACGGGACCAGTATTCTCACATAAGTACACACATGCAAACATACTTTTACACTCAACGTGACAAGTGCAACAAAACCCCCTTCATCAGAAAGGAACGAGGCAGATAACGCCAGAGACAGAGAGAGAGGGAGGGAGAGAGACACCTGAACTAATAAAACTGAATACCAACTGCCAGGGGGGGAAAGGAGAGGAAAAGGAAAGGTACAGAGGGAGGGGAGGGGAGGGGAGAGAGAGAGAGGACAGACATAGGGGAGGGAGATTGACTATCTATCTAGCATGTGGCATTGTGCCGCCTGACTCTGGCCCTGAAACATGACACACGACATGGCCTTGCCTACACGAGCCGAGGCACTTACCTCACAATAAAACAGTGTAACCACCCACCCCCCCCCCCCCCCCCCCCCCCCACCCGCCCCCACCCGCCCTCATCACAGCATGTTGGCCTCTTCCTTACTGTCACTGTCTGTCTCTCTCTCTCTCTCTCTCTCTCTCTCTCTCTCTCTCTCTCTCTCTCTCTCTCTCTCTCTCTCTCTCTCTCTCTCTCTCTCTCTCTCTCTCTCTCTCTCTCTCTCTCTCTCTCTCTCTCCCTCTCTCTCTCTCTAAGTAGGTTCCCCGCTCTTATGTTTCTATATCAGTGGTGCTCAAACTTTTTCATGTCAATTAAGGACCCCCAAAATTATATTTATTTGGCCGCCGACCCCCATCTCAAAATATTTTATTCCAGGGACCTCCCAGAAGCAAAGATTTTAGTTACAAATGTTCGCTTTAAAACTATACATATTCAAAGATTTGCACACATTTTCATAATCTCTCAAAAATAGCAGATCTACAAGCTCGTAGCGCGGCACTCAGCTTGTATATCTGCTATTTTTGAATAGCCAAAAGTGTAAAATAATGGGGTTTTTTTAGCTCAAAGCAAAAAGTGACACAGATGCGTTCCAGGTCTTAATGGGTTAAAAGCATGAAATCAGACAGACAGTCCCCTACACATGCCGATAGAGGGAAAGACAGACCCAGTATATCAGGGGTCAATTCGAAGATGCAGATGACAGATCGTCGAGTACATTTTCATAAAGTTATGAGAGTAGAAAACGCCTTAAAGTCGTAGCCGTCCAACAGGTAACCACAGGAACAAAGCAAGCCAGGCAGGCAGACAGACAAGACAAGACAAGACAGACAGACAGACAGACAGACAGGCAGATATCGCTGCCAGCGAGCAAGCAGACAGGTCGGTGAGTGACCGCCGAGGAATGCTCTTGTGTTGGAGAGGCTCTTGGGTCTCAGTAGAAACAGCGAGCGCTCAGCCAGCGGGCCAGATTTACATAGACGGCACCTGTTTACAGCACAGTGCCTACAGCACAGTGCATCAGCGGAGGGATATCTAAATAGAGCAATCCTGCTGGATTGAGCCCGGGCTCAGATTTATGTGTTTGCTACAGAGGCTTTTACACTCCTTAGATTGGTATGAGACATCAAAAAAAATAACATTACGAGAGCATTTGGACCTGCAGTATTTGTATTTGTAAAGTCTTAACCCTAGCGTCCCTATTCTTGGCATGTCCCTATTCTGGGCAAGTCATGGTAAATGTTGAATTTGCGAACATTTGACAAAAATAGGAGAACATTCGGCAAAAACACGCAGATTATTCTGAGAAACTTGAAAAAAAGTGTTTTTGAGAAATTATTCTGATAAATTTTAAAAGTGTTTTTGAAGTATAGGGTTTACAAGTGATTAACTATAATTACTACAAGGGTTAATATGGGACACAATGCACTCGCTTCAAGTTCATTTGTGTGTAGGGTAAATATCACACATCAAATATTTGTGGGTGCTCTCTGCACAAGTGCACGCTGGGTAAACTAAATGTGATTGTATAATAGATGTTTTGTGCGGCGGTCGGAGGACAGAGGCAGAGAACCACGTTTACACCGAGATAGTATCTGCTCCTTTGGTACAGTCTGCACATTGTTGCTACAAAACAACGTGTGTCTCCCGGTAAACGGGCAGGCAGTGAGAGAAGCCAGTTTTTTGTGCCGTTGGTGCCTTTTCGGTCGTACGTTAGAGACGCTGCTTTGCTCTTAACTGGGTATTTATACATGACTTGTCTGCGGGGAGAGGAGAGGAGGGGACAGGGGGACCAGGGAGGTGCAGGGCCAGGAGTTTGTTGAATGATATCTCTGGCACCGCGTGCTGTTTCGCTGAGGCTCCAGCCTCCAGATAACCAGGGGTAAGTGTGCGGGGGAACGGAATCCAGAGGCCCAGCGCGGCCCTATCAGTTTCTAGGAGTCTGACGGAGATAAGGAAAGGCAAGGAGTAACGCGATTGGACCGGCGGCCGGGCCTCGAGCACTTTACTCTTTTTTTTTATTTTCTCGATCGGTCGTTTTGTCTGGCAATTGTAGCCGAGAGGTTGGCAATGCATGCAGATGGAAGAGGGGTTGTTGAAGAGTTTGTGAGTATTATTTATTAGTTCCACGCACACAGAGAGATAAAGAACCCGGTAGCTGCTAGGCGAGGCTTGTCTTTGACAGCGGGGGCCTTTCGTCTGTTCTTACTGCATCTTTATGTCCGGGACCTGCCCCCCCAAAAGAATAAAACATTTCACGGAGCTTCATGCAGGCGCGTCCTCCTCCTCCTCCTCCTCCTCCTCCTCCGTTCTCCTGTAAGACGTGATACTTCAGATCCTGGCTGGCTGGCTGGCTGGCTGGCTGGCGCTCCCCTGGCTGTGTTATTCCTGCTGGGGAGATGGACACAGCACAGGGCCTGTGTATATATTACCCAGGGAACATCTGGTGTTTATTAGGGCTCTCTGTGAGATTCAGCCCGCAGCCCTCTGCAGGGCTGGCTGGCGTGTGGCCTTGGGGAGGGGCAATGCCGTCTGACCGCTCGCCACTTGTCTGGCCATTCATGCACACACGTGCACGCGCGCGCGCGCACACACACACACACACACATACACGCGCACGCGTACGCGTGCACACGCACAAGCACACGTGTGTAACGTTTTCTCATCACAATAATAGACACATACAGATGTGCCATTTCAAAACTTCAAATGTCCTGCCATCGCCAAGACAGTACATTTTCAGGGGATTCCCAGGGCAATAAGAGGGACAAAGAAGGGCATTTAAAATGCTGAATTATTTTGATGATCACTGCTTTTATGATGCTAATTAATTTGAGCAACTGGTCAAGGACCTCTTCAAATCACCTTTCGCCTCATAATGAGTCTGACACCTTCTTCAACACACATTCTTTTGTTCTCATGTATATGGCTGTCTGTTGAAGGGAAAAACGGGGGTGTGTAGTGACAACTTCTTTTCAGGGGCAAAACAGTGCCTTTTTAAGGGCAGAACAGGGAGGAAAAAATACATTTTCAGGGCACTTTCAGGGAAAGAACAGTAACGTGTGAAGTTTTGAAGTGGCACATCTGTACACAGCTACAGGTATACTGTAGCTGTGATGTGCATTGGGCACACACCATCACATGCACACATACAGTATGCATCTAGGCAGTGGTGGAAAGTAACTAGTGTAAGCGCATTTACTTAAGTACTGTACTTAAGTACAATTTTGAGGTATTTGTACTTTTTGTATTTCCAATTTCCAATACTTTTACTTCTACTCCACTACATCTCAGAGGCAAATATTGCACTTTTACTCCACTACAATTATTTGAAAACTTTAGTTGCTAGTTACTTTTCACACATAAATTATGATATAAACATACGTTAACCACTTTAGCCCTATTTAATACCTAGTCACAACGCGTCGCATCGCGACGCGTTGTGAGCTTGCAGATCTGCTATTTTCAAACATTTTAGTACTTTTACTTTTGGTACTTTAAGTACATTTTGATGCCAACACTTTTGTACTCAAGTGCATTTTTTAATTCTGGACTTAGTATTTCTATATTGTACTTTTACTTAAGTAAAGAATTTGAGTACTTTTTCCACCACTGCACCT
The DNA here is from genome assembly GCF_963454915.1 of Gymnoscopelus microlampas. Taxonomy (NCBI): domain Eukaryota; kingdom Metazoa; phylum Chordata; class Actinopteri; order Myctophiformes; family Myctophidae; genus Gymnoscopelus; species Gymnoscopelus microlampas. The sequence goes on along the minus strand of NC_139951.1, from coordinate 33,547,632 downwards.
ACTAGGCACCCGTCGATTTATATCCCATCTCCATGGCAGCAGAGCTTTTTATTTAATCCTCCCGCAAATGGAAACACAAAGGGAAATTATTCCTGCCTTAATGCACCATACGTCTTGCTTCTTAACCGCCATGTTTACATTTGACAGATACAGTCAGCAGGTATATAACTTCGCAATAGGTTTTAAAGTGCGTCGTGTGTTTTAATACGGCCCACGGAATGTTTAAAAAGTCTGTAAAGTCGACTTCAGGGCTTCACCGTATCGCGTTACATTATGCGTCGGCCGCCCGGCACGCTGTTATGCGGCCCGCACAGTTTAAACACAGTTAAAGCTCCGCGTATCCCCCCCACCATGTAGAACCACGGGTCTTAAATCAGCCCCTCGTGCCAAGAGAGTGTCAGGTGTGGCGAGTGAGTTTAGAGACAGCGGTGGGAAGGGACGCGGTGACAGGCCAGGGCCAGGCCGAATTATAAACAGATGCTGATGTCACCCCAGCAGACACGGCATGTCAACATTGAGGGACACTAATGGCTCATTTAGGACTTTGCCCGCAAGACCACCACGTCACTCACTGGAAATAACAGATCTTTAAAGTTGAAAGTCAAGTCATTCTCAATGAGCGACATCATGGTCATATGACCAAGTAGTACAACCATCACCTGATCCAGGCCTCTATAGCATTGGTTCTCAAAGTGGGGTCCGGGGACCCCCAGGGGTCCTTGAGGGAGTTCCAGGGGGTCCCCAGCTAAATGATGGATAGGAACCAAATGGACCCTTATGGTTCTGTAACTCTGAGAGCGTACAAATGGAACCAAATGGACCCTAACGGGTCCATTTGGTTCCATTTGTACGCTCTCAGAGTTCAATTAACATTGATTTTATAATATCAATTCGGGTCCCAGAGGTATAAATGCCATTAAATGGGGGTCCATAGCCTAATACATGTCAAACTGGGGGTCCTTGACATTAAAATGGTTGAGAATCACTGCTAGAAAGCCGTATAAACCTTCTCTTATGGGGGTCCCTGGCTTATCTTTTGAAATGGGGGTCCGCGGGCTAATAAGTGTCAATTTGGGGGTCCTTGACATGAAAAAGTTTGAGAACCACTGCTCTATAGTGCCTGTGGCTGAGAGGGAGTCTCACTGCTTTCCATGTTCATCGAGCCTTTGCTTTCTTTCATTTGGTAAATGGTGCGTTCATATAGCGCCTTTAATCCATTAAGACCAGGAAACGCATGTCATTTTTTGGCTATCAAAAAATAGCACGGCACCAAGCTTGTAGATCTGCTATTTTTTGAAAATTTGAAAATTGTCCAAATAGCCAAAGTATAAAATAATGGTTAAAGTGGTTAAAATCTAAAATGACACTTTTTAACCCATGACACTTAATGGGTTAAATACAACCATTCACATACCGACGGCGGAGGAAAATATTCAAGGCTGCTCATGGGGGACAGTTAGGGGTTAAGGGTTTTGCTCAAGGACACTTTGACACTAACCCAGGAGGAAACGGGGATCTAACCGGGATCCGATACAAAACTGCCGCTTTACCTCCTGAGCCACTGACGCACACCATTAATTCCATCCTTCCTTCCTTCCTTTCCTTTCCGTATGCTTTTCCTCTCATCCTCATTTCCTGTTTTCCTTCTAGTCTTCCCGTAAATGTATACTTCATTTATAACTTCATTTTTAGATTTCTTTGGCTATTCAAAAATAGCAGATATGCAAGCTCATAGCATCCCTGGAACTAAATATTTTGAGATGGGGGTTCACTGCCAAATACTGTACATATCATTTTGGGGGTCCTTGACATGAAAATATTTGAGAACCACTGATATATAGCAACATACGTTTTTTCAAAAAAAGTGTTTAGAAGACATTTGTAGAATCCCCCGAAGCGAAGATTTGAGTTAAATATATATATATATTCAAAGATTTGCTCAAATTTTCAAGATTTTTCTGAAACATTGCAGATCTACATAGCGCTGCACTCGGTGCCGCGCTATGAACCTGTATATCTGCTATTTTTGAATAGCCAAAGAAATCTAAAAATGACACAGATGCGTTCCCGCTCTTAACTCATTCAGTGCCATTGACGTCGCCGACGTCACGTTTTTATAAGCCCAGGGTGCCAATGACGTCGCCGACGTCATGAAAAAAAAAAAAAGATATCATGATTTGAAGATTTGCTGCTCCATTCACTTCTTGTTTAACATCTTACTGAAAAAAGCTGTATCTCACTTCCTAAGCACTTTTTTTTTACAATGTATTTTTGGCTCTGGCACTCAGAGCCAAACTGCCAGAAACAAGTCAGGCACTGAATGAGTTGTTAATGGGTTAACACGTTCTCCCTCTGCCCTTTCCTTGCGTCCATCCTCATTTCCTCAAACTCCTGTACTTCTTTCCTTGTCTCCTTCCCTCCTTCCATACAGTACATGTTTTATTTAAAGATGTACAGTTTCATTTGTATGAGACACTGAAGAGAGCATTAGCCCGTTAAGCAAAGTACTTTCTGTGTTTCGCAATGATTATAATTGATATTGGACATCAACGTAACTTAATTATGATGTTGAAATTGCTGTGTTTTTGTGTTTCTTATGACAGATCACCTGTCACGTCTCCCATTTCCAATACGTTTTTCATCACACAATAATATTTCACCTGAATCGGCCAATAAAACACCTCACATAATTCATTTAATTTTGGCAATGCATATCATTTCATCCTCCACATTTGGCTCCCGAGAGATACGACGAAAATTGTATCTGACCAAATACGTATTGCCATTTCTTTCAGTGAGATAATCAAACTAGACCCCCCCCCCCCCTCCTCGCCCTGTCATCACTGCTAGGTAATACATTCTAGGGCCAAGCCAGGTCATGTCTGGGACTGATTATTTTTACAGGTCTTAATAGGGAGAGATGGTGGAAGGTAGACAATCTCGCCCGCTGCAGAGACCGTTCCCTTTAATTAGAGCCACTCCGTTTATTTTACTAACACTGAAAGTGTCTGGCTGTTGAGTGGCGGAGAAAAACAGAGGAGTAATTTGAAGCACTCCAGAATAGATTGATTGTCTCCTGTCAGTGTGTGTGTGTGTGTGTGTGTGTGTGTGTGTGTGTGTGTGTGTGTGTGTGTGTGTGTGTGTGTGGGTGTGGGTGGGTGGGTGGGTGTGGGTGTGTGTGTGTGTGTGTGCGTGTACCATGTCATTTGTTAATGGACGAGGGCCCTGCAGCAAGCAGGTATACATTCAGAGGCTTCCAGAATGCATGCTTGCATTCTGGAATAGATCCGGTTGCAAGTGATGGAAGAAATACTCACATGTTTCACTTACAAGTATCAATGTTGCAGTGTAGATATACCCTGTTACAGGTAGAAGTGCCTGTTTTCAAAATGTACTCGAGTGAAAGTACAAAAGTATCGGCGTGAAAATATGCTTAAAGTACCAAAAGTGAAAGTACTCATGTATACAAAAATCTTTTGAAATTAGCCGATCTACAAGCACACAATGCGTCGCATCACAATGCGTATTGTGTGCTTGTAGATCGGCTATTTTCAAATGGCCGAAATATATATACGGGTGGTTATTGTGTTTTGTAATAATAATCAAAATCTACAAAGTGACTAAAGTTCATTGTATCATCATTGTAGTGGAGTAAAAGTACAATATTTTCCTCTGAGATGTAGTGTAGTGAGTAGTACAGTACAGTACTTGAGTACATGTACTTAGTTACTTTCCACCACTGTCTGGTCGTATCATTAATACAAACCCCAATGATGTTACATTATTTGATCACAGTTTGAACACATGTATGGTATGACAGTTAAGCAAGCGCGTGTGTGTGTGTGTGTGTGTGTGTGTGTGTGTGTGTGTGTGTGTGTGTGTGTGTGTGTGTGTGTGTGTGTGTGTGTGTGTGTGTGTGTATTACTATACTTGCGAGGACCAAGTATAGTAGAATTTGAAGAAATATACATTGTGAGGACCGTTTTCCTGCTCCTCACAAGACAAATGATTGTTTTATAGTTAAAAAAACATTTTTTAGAGATACGTTTACAATTAGAAAAACATTCAGGTCAGGATTAGACATTTAGGTGTCTTAGAGGTTAGGTTTAGGGATTGGAATTAGAGTTAAACATGATTTATACTTATACATATACGCCAGTGTCATGCACCGAAAAATAGCTGATCTATAAGCTCACAACGCGTCGCAGCGCGACGCGTTGTGGGCTTGTAGATCTGGTGTTTTTCGGCTTTAGGCTTACGGTTAAAAATGGCAATTATTATTTTTAAATGGCATTCATGACATGGCTGTCCTAAAGTGTTGATGTCCTCACAAGTATAGTAATACAAACGTGTGTGTGTGTGTGTGTGTGTGTGTGTGTGTGTGTGTGTTGTTGATGTGGTGCTGATGTGTGCCGTGTATAGACCCAGTCTCAGACGCCTCCTGTCTGGAGGCCCAAATGAGGCTGAAACGAGCCCGGCTCGCCAGCGACCTCAATGAGAGACTGGCGGTGAGGCCCGGCCCCCTTGAGTTGGTACAAAAGAATATCATTCCCCTAGACTCTGCTGTCAGAATGGACTCGATGATGACAGGTATCAGTGAGAACGGTCGTTGTGCAGTTCCTGCTCATTTAACTCATGAGAATGTGCAAATGTAACCAAAAATGGACCCGTACACTGTAAGGGTCCATTTGGTTACATTTTTGTTCACTCTCTGAGTAACAAATGGATAAATTAACACTAAGGATTTTACCCCCGTATGTACTCTGAGTAACAAATGGATAAATTAACACTTAAGGATTTTACCCCCGTATGTACTAATTTCTTTTAAATGTGTGTGATTCACAGCTTGGTTTGTGTGTGATTTTGTTTGTTTTTTTGGGGGGGGGGGTGGGGGTTTCACTCACGTACGACAGCATTTGTTTTGAGTGGATAAAAGTGCACTTCTCTCAACTCGACTCTCTCGACTCAACTCGAATGTGTGTGTCGATATTAGCCAAAACTGCTGTCAAAGTGGTGAACTAAACCAGTGGTTCTCAAACTTTTTCATGTCAAGGACCCCCAAATTGACACTTATTAGCCCGCGGACACCCATTTCAAAAGATATGCCAGGGACCCCCATAAGAGAAGATTTGTTTACGGCTCTAGCAGTGATTCTCAACCATTTTAATTTCAAGGACCCCCAGTTTGACATGCATTAGGCTACAGACCCCCATTTAATGGCAATGTCAATTTAACTCTGAGAGTGTACAAATGGAACCAAATGGACCCGTTAGGGTCCATTTGGTTCCATTTGTACACTCTCAGAGTTACAGACCCATAACGGTCCATTTGGTGCCTAATCTATCAATTAGCTGGGGACCCCGGACCCCACTTTGAGAACCAATGAACTAAACATTTCAGAGGAATCCGCGCGAGGCTGTAATCGGAGGAGGAACTCGATTGCATTGCAAAGCGGCCGTCTCTGGGGCGGCCTCTCTCCAGTGGATGGCATGATGGTCGTGGTGTTGAGGAGAGGTGACGATGGGAACAGTGGCGTTTCTGCACGTATACGAAGCTGTTTGGGGAAACCCTCTTGAGATTACTGCCAGTGTATATGTTTTAAAGCTGCAAACAGGAATTTATTTTAATCCATTAAGACCTGATGCTGATTCTACAAACAGTTTTCTGAATAACGAATGTTGCTATATCAGTGGTGCTCAAACTTTTTCATGTGAAGGACCCCCAAAATTATATGTATTTGGTCGCGGACCATCTCAAAAATCTTTAAAAAATATATACATATTAAAAGATTTGCACAAATGTTCACGGTTTCTTTAAAATAGCAGATCTACAAGCTCATAGCGTTGCATGAAGTGACGCACGCGCTAGGAGCTTGTATCTGCTTTTTTTGAATAGCCAACATATAAAATATGGTTAAAGTGGTTACACATGATGCTTTCCTGGTTTCAATGGGTTATTGAATTCAATGTTATTTCAACTAATTGGTATGTAGCACATCTGCAGTAGACTGAGAGAACGAGCCCAATCGATGGTCTTGAAGGGCGGATCCAAACCCAGGCGCTGGATTCCAACGCCGCTTCCTATTGCTTCACCAATCTATGTCTATCCTGATTGGATAAAATTGGAAATTAAACTGAAACTGAAACGAAAATGCATTTTCTGTTTTATAAAGAGCTGGAGAGACAAGGAGACTCCTTTTACTGAACAAACACTCTATAGCAATGAGTACTATCACAATATAGAGCTATTTAACACTTATTTTAACCAAAGAAAATCACTTGCCCTACCTTTAACACAATCATTTTAACCACTTTAAACATAGTTAATACTTTGGCTATTCAAAAATAGCCGATGTACAAGCTTTTTAATTTTGGGGAAATGTTGAATAATTCCGTTCTTTTTTTTTTTTTTTACACTAATCTTCTCTTCTGGGGGTCCCTAGCACAAACTCTTTTCAGATGGGGGGTCCGCAGCCAAATAAATATCAGTTTGGGGGTCCTTGACATGCAAAAGTTTGAGAACCACGTACTGCTTTAAGTTAAGACCTGGAACGCATCTGTGTCACTTTAGATGTCTTTGGCTATTCAAAAATAGCAGATATACAAGCTCATAGCGCGGCACCGAGTGCCGCGCTATGAGCTTGTAGATCTGCCATATTTGAAAAATCGTGGAGAAAAAAAAAAGTTTTATATTTTTTTTCTGAAAAACTGTTAGGATTTAGAAAATGTTTTAGAAGCGGCCTCAGGTCTTAATGGGTTAACGGATGTCCAGAAAAGCATTTGCGCTTTAGCCATTTCTTTGATTTAAGGATAAGGAGTAGTGCTCGGTGGCCCGTTACAACACTCTAACCTTGTAGCGTTTGTCTTTCACCCTCAACATCACAGCCAACTTCTGTCTCCATATAATCCCTGCCTGTCCAGATAGTTTTTTTTAATGTAGGCCTACCGTATATCCACATGCTGTATGTGTTTTGTATATTGTCAATGTCAGGTGGAAACCTATGTTTAACCCATTAAGACCTGAGGCGATTCTTAAAAATGTCTTCTAAATCCTAAAAAAAAATTGGGGGAAAAAAAAAAAGTCAAGATTTTTGAATAGCCAAAGACATCTAAAGTGACACAGATGCGTTCCAGGTATTAATGGGTTACAAAACTGCTCTTTTTAATTATTTTCATTGGTTCAATATTTATACTTTTCTTTCTTTTTTATTTAACTACTTTCACTTTAACCCATTAAAACTGGGAAAGCATGTGACATTTTAGATTTTAGCTTTATAAACCTTATAACGTTTTTCAGAAAACTCTTAGGATTTAGAACAGTGGTTTAGAACAGTGGTTCTCAGAAATAGCAGATATGCAAGCTCACAGCGTGGCATGCAGTGCATCTGCTATTTTTTAACATTTTTTAAAGACGGGGTGCCGTGATTTTCAGTGATTTCCCCCCTTCCTAAAACATAATCATCAGGTATTATGGTTATACTAGGAGGAGGATTTTTTTCAAAAAAGTGTACAGAAATTGTTAAAATTATGTTTTTATGTGGACACGCCTCCAGTTCATTAAGTATACCTGGGGGGGCACGAAAAAGTTTGAGAACCACTGATTTAGAAGGCATTTGTAGAATCGGCCTCAGGTCTCATTGGGTTCAAAATGTTTCCAAAATAGCGGATGGTGAGCTTATAGATCTGCTATTTTAGCTAGTTTTGCACAACACCCTTGTACGACAAATTAGGGAATTAATTTACGAGAAAAGAAAAAACACGGAAAGGTGAAATGTGGAGACACAAGGTTTCTGCCCGACAGTGATGATATCAGTAAACATGTTGTGTAAAGGACCTGCAGTCAGACCGTTTAGTACACTGCACACTGTCCAATCCTGAGTGATCATTTAGCTCCCTTAGAGTGTGAACATGGACCTGCAAGGTTCAAATGTGTCCACTCTGAGTCAAATGAACCCTGGGGATTTAGCCGTGTACCTCTTTAGGGGGAGGGGACTGTCGTTTATTGAGATGAGCAGCAGCTGTATTTGGGTCCAGCCTTTCCTTCAGAAGTGTGTGTGTGTGTGTGTGTATGTGTGTGTGTGTGTGTGTGTGTGTGTGTGTGTGTGTGTGTGTGTGTGTGTGTGTGTGTGTGTGTGTGTGTGTGTGTGTGTGTGTGTGTGTGTGTGTGTACTGTATTATGTGTTTGTATAACCTTGTATCCACACATGTATGCAAGCACACGTGTGTGTGTGTGTGTGTGTGTGTGTGTGTGTGTGTGTGTGTGTGTGTGTGTGTGTGTGTGTGTGTGTGTGTGTGTGTGTGTGTGTGTGTGTGTGTGTGTGTGTGTGTGTGTGTGTGTGTGTGTGTGTGTGTGTGCGCGCGCGCGCCTGTCTGTTTCTACCTCCCCATGTCTCTGTTATAACTGATAGACTCACATGTAGGGTGACCACCTTCAAACAGACCCATTGAGGGACAGTCGTACCGGTTCCGTGGGACCTCCCGTGCGCTCGCGCAATTTTTTACGCGGTTCTGGACGGATTGGGTTCGTTTTTTCCCAGTTTTTGGTTTCTTTATTTCGGTTTTAGGGTTAAGATTAGGGTTAGGTTAGGGTTATTATTTAATTCTTATTTTTGCCTGATTTTACCGATTTATTATTAAAAAAAAATCTTTTTTGTTTTTTTTTCATATCTTTGATTTTCGGGACATTGCTCTGCTTGTGCGGGACGCGGGACAGAGGGTCCAATTTCGGGACTGTCCCGCGAATTTCGGGACGGGTGGTCACCCTACTCACATGAGTCCAGAGAGTCACCTATACGGTACACTGTACAACGCTCTGTGGCAGGACCAAGCTATTTTACTGCTGGTCCCCATGCAGGCACCTCCTGTATTCAGTAGGCTGCATCAGCGCTCCTGTTTTCTGACCTAAAGGGGCGTGTTTAACATCTCCGGCGAGAACAGCCGTGTGATCCCATTGGTTCACCGATCTGTCCGTCAACCCCCGCCCCATCAACACAACATTACGAGCGACGCCCACTGCACTCTGGTTGGTTGGGGAAATTAAACACTTCCTATACCGGGTACACCGACGCGCTGCTCCAGGCTTTTATTTTCTAGCAAAACTAAACAATAAAAGCCTGGAGATCGAGGCTAGTATTCAGTGACCCAGGTGTCCCTGTATTCAACCTGGTGTCCCCATTTTGGGCGTAATAACAGATCTACAAGCTGTCACACTATGTTTGCTCTTCAGTTATTCGCCACACAACACCTACATGTACACGACAAATGATCAAATAGGGCATTGGTTCTCAAAGTGGGGTCCGGGGACCCCCAGGGGTACTTGGGGAGGTTCCAGGGGGTCCCTCAGCAAAATGTGATAATATAGCATCCCAATAATTTTAACCACTTTAACCTTTTATACTGTGGCTATTCAAAAATAGCAGATATACAAGCTCATAGCGCGGCACCGAGTTGTAGCTTGTAGATCTGCTATTTTTGAAAAAACGTGAACATTTGTGCAAATATTTGAATTTTTTTTTTTTAAAGCGAACATTTGTGTTCTCAAATCTTTGCTTCTAGGGGTCCCTGGAACAACATCTTTTGAGATGGGGGTCCGCGGCCAAATACATATCATTTTGGGGGTCCTTGACATGAAAAAGTTTGAGAACCACTGAAACAGGGCTTAAGTTGTAAAGCTCCACACGACGTCAGTGGCCTCCTCCAAGGCCCGTACCAGCCCATCAAGTGTCTGACCTATTATAGTGTAACTTCAAAAGGCCTACTTGGAAAACTGAAATGGGTTCATCTCACACATTCCCATGCAATTCGTCCTCAGTCAACCAGTGACATCAAACTGACTTGAAAAGGCTCGTGCGTAGCGGACAGGGTTGCCAGATCTGCTTAGTATAATTTCCCCGCAATGTATTATTTGAAAATAGCCGATCTACAAGCTCACAACGCGTCGCATCGCGACGCGTTGTGAGCTTGTAGATCTGCTATTTTCAAATAGCTGACGTATGTGTTAAAGTGCTCGTGTGGCCCATTAGTCGCTTCTTTTGGGCTGGTTTTCCTAGACCTGGTTGCTTGTTTCTCTCGCAGAATCTGGCAACCCTGGTAGCGGATAGTAAAGGAACAGATCACACGCTTTGAACTTCACAATTAATACAACGCCATAGCAATACAGTATATGTATTGGTAAATGTTGTGTGTGTGCACGTGCACACGCACACACACGTGTGCATGTGACCCTGACTGTGTACGTCGGGGTGGGTTTAGAGAGTCTTTCACAGAGCGAGCGCTTGTGGTGTGATTGAAACCAGGGTCTGTTCTTGGCAGGTCACATGTTTGGATACTAAAGGAGAGTCTTATACCTCCTGTACACACACACACACACACACACACACACACACGCACGCACGCACGCACGCACGCACGCACGCACGCACGCACGCACGCACGCACGCACGCACGCACGCACGCACGCACGCACGCACGCACGCACGCACGCACACGCACACGCGCACACACACACGCGCACACACACACCCCTCTTCCCTGCTCTGTCTCTGTGTCCCCTCACTAACCCCCCAGGTTCAGCTCCTCCAGATAGGATAGGAGCCACTCTTAGCTCAGCCAATCACGGCTCCCGTTCACTATCAGCCCAGCCAATCGCAGGCCGCGGTCACTGTGAAGTGGCTCGTTTCAGTCTCTCACCAGCGCGGCCGTAACACCTCTGCGCTGAGTGTTGCACTAGGTGAAAGTGACAGGCAAGGCAGAGTGTGTGAATACCGGTGTTCTTCACGGGCCTGAAAGTCCAGTAACGTGCGCTTGTCTACAGCAGGCGGTGGGTGGGTGGGGTGGGGGGGCTGTGTGGTGGTGGTGGTGGGGGGGGAGGTGTGCGCGGTACACGTACAAAAGCCACCCACAAACATGAGCCTTGTACAAACACACTTTGCCGAGGCTGAGACACACAAACATTCACCCCCTTTTTCCCTTTTCATGTGTCAAACAACATTTAAAGCATGGCCTGTTTCAGCACTCTCTCTTTTCTGCTTGCTTGGGGAGTGGATAACATCTTATTAGTGTGGCTAACCAGACTACAGTGCCCTTCCGACTTTATTATTATTTTTCTAGATAAACTTTATTCTGACGCGCGGTTTCTCCCGCAGTTTATTTTTCCCACACTCGTGCCATTATGTCAAATTGACCGGCTTCACCGGGAATAGACTGCTTGTACTGCTAAGAGATTGGTTACATACTTTAATTGATATTAACTTATTAGTGCATTAAATGTCCACATCCACTTTAATGGGAAAATGAAAAAACTCCCATTCAAGTATTTCTTTCTCGGAAACCGTAAGAGCTGGAGCTGAAGACTTTGAGGGAAGGTTCATAGTTTATTGCCAAATTATTAAAAAAAAAGAATCCCCAAAAGCATTTCCACTTTGATCCATAGGGGGGGGGCACAAATGCGCAAAACGTAACCGTTTGATGCAAAAACATGATTTTTGGGGGGGATCAGTTCTCTCAAAAAGAAAAGCAAGTGATCTCAGGAGAGACATGACGATGTCATCGGCCTGCTACATTTGTGGGAGGGGCCTATTTCTTTAGTGGGAGGGGCCTATTTCCTCAAATCAAAACGGCACACGTCATGAACGCGGGATCCGATCGGCATCGAATTCGAATCGCACGTCGCGCAGCCTCCGACGGTATTCATCCAGGCGTATTCCTCGAGTCCCGACGGCCGTGACCCACGACCGGCGTCGGCGCAACCACACTTTGCAGTTTCCCAGAATTGCGACGCGTCTAGTTCAAAATGTACTTGAGTAAAAAGTACAAAAGTATCCGCATCAAAATATACTGAAAGTACCAAAAGTAAAAGTATTCATTGTGCAGAAATGTTCAAAATGTGGTGAGAAAAAAATAAAAAAATGGAATGGAATGGAGCGGCCGTTCAGGAATTGTCCCAGTGGCCAGCACGTCCCTGTCCATATCCATTTCTTGTTTATGTATGTAACATATTAATAGACTTGACCTTGACCCCTAGTTTACAGCCCCCTTTCTTACTAGATACTGGACACCAAAAGTGACAAAGTCACAGCCTGTCACTCCTTCTCTTCTCCGGTTTGTGTCTCCTACCGGAACTCATTGGATGGAAGTCGGTATGGACCTCCTGGAGAAAAGAAAAAGGCTTGCCCACCCCTGCTATAAATCCAGGCTACATTAGAGCCTAAGTGAAAAAGGCAGGGGTAGGTTTCATCCCTGTTGGGTTTACACAGGAGAGCCTTTTTCACCAACATGCAGTTTGTCTTAGAGGCGATCTGCTCGACCTGCGGGTCCGTCGCCGCCTTCCAGAGGTCATACATGTCCTGGCCGTGATGACCGTGCGAGTTCATCATCTGCCTGTAAATGCACGGGTGGTAGGGCGCCTTGTGGGAGGGGCCTATTTCCTCAAATCAAAACGGCACACGTCATGAACGCGGGATCCGATCGGCACCGAATTCGAATCGCACGTCGCGCGGCCTCCGACGGCATTCCTCCAGGCGTATTCCTCATGTCCCGGTGGTCGCGGGTCGGCGCAACCACACTTTGCAATTTCCCAGAATTGCGACGCGTCTAGTTTGACTCTGTCTCTCTCTCTCCCTCTCTCTCTCTCTCTAGTAAACCATGGTAAGTTCCCTAAGCAAGAGGACTCGTATGCCTTTGAGGAGGACAGCAGCAGTGACAGCCTGTCTCCCGAGCAGCATCACAGTGATGAGTCACAGGGATCAGCCTGCCCTTCGTCTGAGGCCGTTGGCAGCGCGCCCTCCTCTTCCTCCTCTCCAGCCCTCACCAGCCCAAGACAGGTGAGAGAGAACTGTTGTCTCTCTCTCTCTCTCTCTCTCTCTCTCTCTCTCTCTCTCTCTCTCTCTCTGTCTGTGTCTCTCTGTCTGTGTCTCTCTCTCTCTCTCTCTCTCTCTCTCTCTCTCTCTCTCTCTCTCTGTCTCTCTCTCTGTGTGTCTCTCTCTCTCTCTCTCTCTCTCTCTCTCTCTCCCTCCCTCCCTCTCCATGTTTATCTTTCTGTGTTTTTTTAACTACTTAAACCCTGCATACTTTGTTGATTGGGGTCCCCCAGGGGTCTAACCTTTGCCCCCTCATTGTATCCCATCTACACCAAATCTCTTTGCTGAAAATAGCTGCAACACGCGTTATGAGCTTGCTGATCTGTTTTTTTTATTTGACTCATGTTCGCCTATTATGACACGCCCACAATAGGGACGTTAAGGTTCAAGTGGTTTAGTCCTTCTTCTAATGTCTTCCTCTGTCGTTGAAAAGAAGAATCTCACCTCAGACAGTTGGTGACTCATAAACTGATGCCTACGATGGCATACAGTCCATAAAGGCTTTGGTTATACTGCCCTCGCATGGCGGCATGAAGACCTACACTATCTTCCCCTGATGTTCCGTGGTCTCTGGCGACCATGAGTATATACCTAGGCAAGTGCCATTTTCCTGCCTAGCGCCCTATGTGTCACCCTGAGTAATGCTGTTGGCTCTGTCAAACAACACAAGTCTCCGCATTCCAGACTGTTTACCTTCCACAGTGGTGACATCATCCCAACGGTCCCTTGATTGAAACAACCACCAGAACGTTGTTGTTTTCTAACTCCTTATTATTCTCACCTGTGACATGTTCCCGTTTAATTGACAAAGTCTGGCCATCCAACGTCAGTTGGAACTGTTTGTTTGGACATTTCAGAATACTGTAGAAAATGTATAACGTCAGTGGACCTCGTTTTTAACGGAGAAAACAAAAAATGCAGTTTTGTTTGCTGTCCAATTCACACTTTGTATTAGCATTCTGCCAGTGCATTTGCCGGACATGAGGGGTACGATAAAACTCATGGCAATGTCAAAATATATGATTGATTGGGCATGCTTGTCAGAATCCCTCTGCAAATGCTGTCCGCGCAAGTGAAATTGATTCCCTCCGAAATGCTACTTAGAAGGTACACAGCATTTTAAAATGTGTGCGCATAAACATGTCATGTTTTATAAGGCTTGGTCTGGAGTTTTAATACATTTTGCTGAACATTTCATTTTCCCGCATGACCTCGATTCCCGAGAGGTTCAGACGTTCTTATGTAGCCGCTTTGGAATTCATGTTTCTTCGACCAATCACAGTAATCCAGCGTGACGCTCAAACTGCAGGCAGTCCGTGAGATTCGACATCGATGACAAACACAATAACCAAAGCAATTCATCAGGCGTTTCAAAGCTTTCGCTGGGTCCAAATCTTCTTCAGAAGTCTATATGTTTGGTTTAGTGTTCTTTTCCCCCTTCTTCTTCCTTTAGCTTTTTAGTTATTACTTACTGTTGCATCAGGGAATAGTAGACAGAGAGAACAGTGGGTGAATATGAGAAGGTGAAGAGAAGGGCTAAGTGGGTCTGTCCATCAACTCTTAAAAGGAAGTAGAACCATCTGTAGATGATATTCCAGATAATACACTGTAAAATCCTCCGTGTTAATTTATCTCTTGCTCGGAGTTACAAATTGATATATGAACACTTTTACAGTGTGTACAGGCACAATCATTAACTTTTTTTTAATTTAGCAGATCTTGCAACGTCATTTATTTCTTCTTCTTTAGTCTCTCAAGCCAGACATGCATTCCACAATAGGGGGGTTAGACAGCCTATTTATTTTCTACACAATTTTTCAGCATTTCCGATGTAGACCGTTGGGAAGATTTGAAAATTGTGTCGAGAGACACATTTTACTACTTCTAATTCTTTGAACAGGGCGGTCCGTCCAGAGACCCACCTGATCAAAGCCAGGATGAGGGCATGTCGGGTGCCAACGGCTGCCAGACGACTCCACCCATACCTGTTCCTGCCATTGTCAAGGTCAGACCAACTTCAAAGACTTCCCTTAATTCACACGTCACGCGAGATGTCTTCACACGCCCGTTGTTTTCATTAGCTTTTCCATTTGGCGGAAATGCAGGGACGTGCACAGATAGACTCTAGGTGGTGCTAGAGCACCTGCCCTTTGCCCTCTTTTTTAGTTTACAGCAGGGGTCTTCAACAGGGGGTCCAGGACCCCTAGGGGGTCCTCAGAGTTACTACAGGGGGTCCGCCAAATCTTTATGTGATATGATTTTTCTTTTTACCATAACCACTCGAAACCTAGCATCCCTTTTCTGAGGAGAACTTTAGCCAAAAATAGCAGATCTACAAGCCCACAACGCCTCGCAGCGCGAGGCGTTGTGGGCTTGTAGATCTGCTATTTTTGGCAAAGAGGTATAGGTGTAGAGGGGAAAAAAGAGCAGACTAAGTAAACAAAAAAAAGTATAATTTACTTGAGCACCTGCCCCTCAAAATGTCTGTGCACGCCACTGACCCTTGTACCCCCCCCCCCAATCTCCTTCACAGTCCAAGACGTCGGACAGCAAGAACCGGCACAAGAAGCCCAAAGATGTGAAGCCCAAGGTGAAGAAGCTGAAGTACCACCAGTACATTCCTCCGGACCAGAAGGCGGAGAAGTCCCCTCCGCCCATGGACTCGGCCTACGCCCGCCTCCTGCAGCAGCAGCAGCTGTTCCTGCAGCTGCAGATTCTCAGCCAGCAGAAGCACGCTCACGCACAGTCGCACACGCACTCCTCCTCCCAGCAGCAGCACGCGCACCACACCCAGCAGCACGCACAGGCCCACCACCAGGCCCACCAGCCCCACCAGCGGCAGCCCAGTTTCAGCTACCAGCCACTGCACCCGCCCGCCCAGAGTCAGAAGTGAGTTCAATAGCTTAATGTATAAAAAAATCTTTTGAAAATAGCAGATCTACAAGGTCACAATGCGTCGCGATGCGACGCATTGTGACCTTGTAGATCGGCTATTTTCAAATGGCCGAAATGTATATAGGGCTGAAGTGGTTAATGTATATTTTGTAATAATAATCGCAATCTACAAACAAGTAGCTAAAGTTTTCAAATTATTGTAGTGGAGTAAAAGTACAATATTTAGATCTGAGATGTAGTGGAGTAGAAGTAAACGTATTGGCAATTGGAAATTGGAAATACTCAAGTAAAGTACAAATACCTCAAAATTTTACTCATGTTCAGTACTTAAGTAAATGTACTTAGTTACTTTCCACCACTGCACACAAGTATGAGGGGGGGGGGGGCAATGGGAAACGAGAAGAAAATTATAAAATATATAAAACATTTTAAATTTCAATTCAAATTTTGAGCATTCACTCATGGGTGTCAAAAATGTGCATACTGTCGTCGCAAAAGTGTCGCAAAAATTGCAGATGTACAAGCTCACAATGAATCACAAGATGACATGTTGTAAGCTTGTAGACCGGCTATTTTTGCTATCAAAAAATATATAATAATACATGAAAGCCATTTCAAAATTTGGCTATGGCTTATTTGGCGGTCCATGACATGGGAGAGGTTTGGAAACCCTCGGATTAGGTGGTCCATTAAATGATTTGTGTTTTTACGTACGCCAGTGTAATGAATAACTCTCCCGCACTTCATTCCACTACCTGCAATGAATGAATGTTTGCTACCTTCTGTGTCGTGACAAATCACCTTGAACCTTCTCCCTTGGCAGAGCGGCCAGTGATCAGCTAACAGGCTGTAGCTCCAACGGCCCCGCCAGCGTGGTCCACAGCAGCTCTTCTTCGTCTCCGTCCAAGACCACGTACCCCAATCAAACCACCATCTCACCTGTCAAACCTGGCCCTCTGCCAGCCAATCTGGATGACCTGAAGGTACACAACTCAAACGCTGCACTGTAAATATCACCAGTGGTGGAAAAAGTACTCAAATGTGTTAAAAATTCGAATTCCAAATTTACTTGAGTAAAAGTACAAACGTATTGGTATCAAAATGTACTTAAAGTACCAAAAGTAAAAGTACTAAAATGTTTGAAAATAGCAGATCTACAAGGACACAACGCGACGCGTTGTGACCTTGTAGATCGGCTATTTTCAAATAGCCTATGTATAAAATAGGGCTAAAGTAGTTAATGTACGTTTTATAATGTAATCATTTATATCTGCATAGTAACTAGTAACTAAAGTGTTCAAATAATTCTAGTGGAGTAAAAGTACAATATTTGCCTGTGAGATGTAGTGGAGTAGAAGTAAAAGTATTGAAAATTGGCAATACTCCACTAAAGTAAAAATCAAAATACCCTAAAAAGTGTACTTAAGTACAGTGCTTGAGTCCATGTACTTAGTTACTTTACACCACTGAATATCACAATATCAAATAGACAGATGCCAGGGTTATTTGAGCTCGTCCATGTAATTAAAGGTCTCTCTCTCTCTCTGTCTGTACTGTAGGTGTCAGAGCTTAGGCAGCAGCTGCGTATCCGCGGCATGCCCGTCTCCGGCACGAAGACCGCTCTCATCGAGAGACTCCGGCCCTTCAAGGACTCCAACGCCGGCTCCTCGCCGTCGGGCTCGAGCGACATCACCGCCATGACCTTCCCCGTCACCCCCACGGGGTCCCTGTCCTCTTACCAGGTACAAATGACTTCTTTTTTTTTTTGCTGCTCTCCCTCACGGAGCTACTTGCGGATTATACCAGGGTCAGTCCACCTTTAGGTGGACACGCACTGACCTTTTGCACCTTAATCCCATGTATAACGCACTGACCTTTTTGTTGTCTTTTTTTATTGCGCTCTTTTTTCTCTAAGCACCTTAACGTCCATCATCAAGTATATCATGCACAGTATACATACATTGCTGCTATGCTCAGGCACCTTAGTTTGTTTCTTATCTCAGGTACTTTGTAAATATGTAGATAACTTGTTTGGCCTTTCTGTTGTTCTCTTGTTTGATCTCCTTCCCACTTGCCCCCCACCCCCTCTTCTTCTTCTCCCTCCCCCCTCTTCTTTCTATGGAAATAGGCTCTATGCACAGCAGCCATATTGGACAGAAATTGGGCCCCTTCCTTGCTTCCTTCACAGGTGTCACCAATGATACTAATGAAGGCTCTGTTCCATTTAGTGTAGCACAGTGGTTCTCAAACATTTTAATTTCAAGGACCCCCATAACTCTGAGAGTGTACAAATGGAACCAAATGGACCCGGGAGGGTCCATTTGGTTCCATTTGTACACTCTCAGAGTTACACCCTCTCAAGGAACCATGAGGGTCCCTGGACCACACTTTGAGACCCACTAGTATTTCTAGTGAGCCAACATGCACAATATCAGCACCCTGACTGTTTGACCAGAATGGAACAGAGCCTTCATTAGAATCATTGGTAACACCTGCGAAGGAAGTAAGAAGAGGCCCAATTTTTCTCCAAAATGGCTGCTGTGCATTAACGTTGCGATGGGAATGATGTACAAAAACGAATTTCACCCACTTTTTTTACCTTGTAAACCTGTGATGTGACAATAATAAACCTGATTCTGATTCAGTCGCCGCCCTCCGCCTCCTCGGGCGGCGCGCTCTCCTCCCAGGGAGGCTGCGGCTACTACCCTTACCCCAGCACCTCCTCCACGCCGCCCATCTCCCCGGCCTCCACCTCCTCGGACCTGTCGCTCTGCAGCGGCTCGCTCCCGGACAGCTTCAGCGACGTGCCCATGTCCTCCTCCCCGCCGCAGTTCCACTCGCTCCACCAGCAGCCGTCCCCGTACCCGGCCCAGCTCAGCTCGGAGGAAGGAGGGGAGGGTGGAGGAGGAGGAGGAGGCGCGGGCGGTTTGGAGGCGGAGAAGGACAAGATGCTGGTGGAGAAGCAGAAGGTGATCGAGGAGCTCACGTGGAAGCTGCACCAGGAACAGAGACAGGTGGCTGAGTGCTTGACGTTGCCTTTTTAGATTAAATCAATCGACACTGCAATGTGGGAAATATACTCTGTTACAAGTGAAAGTCCGGAATTCAAAATGTACTTGAGTAAAAAGTACACAAGTATTGGCATCAAAATATGCTTAAAGTACCAAAAGTACTCATTATGCAGAATGTCCTATTTAAAGTTTTCAAATGTATAAAAATCTTTTGAAAATAGCAGATCTACACGCTCACAATGCGTCGCGATGCGACGCATTGTGAGCGTGTAGATCGGCTATTTTCAAATGGCCGAAATGTATGTAGGGCTGAAGTGGTTAATGTATGTTTTGTAATAATAATCGCAATCTACAAACGAGTAACTAAAGTTTTCAAATTATCGTAGTGGAGTAAAAGTACAATATTTAGATCTGAGATGTAGTGGAGTAGAAGTAAACGTATTGGCAATTGGAAATTGGAAACACTCAAGTAAAGTGCAAATAAATACCTCAACATTTCACTCACGTACAGTACTTAAGTAAATGTACTTAGTTACTTTCCACCACCGCGCACAAGTATGAGAGTACATGTCCATGCTACGACGCGATGTACTTAACGAAGTAGCTCTGTGTTTGTCAGGTTGAAGAGCTGAAGATGCAGCTCCACAAGAGGAAGCGCTGCTACGGAGCGACACAGGACGCCGCCGCCCCCCCGACATCTCAGCCCCACCACCACCACCCCTCCTCCTCCTCCATGCACCACCACCCGCAGACGCCGGCGGCCATGATGGGGGGCCAGCACTTCTTCGGCGTGACCATCAAGCAGGAGCCCATGGCCCTCAGCTCCAGCTGCCCTCTCTCCTCTCCCAAGCAGCTGAAGAGCCCTCCCGGGGGGAGCTGCATGGACGACATGGGACACTGCGGCGGCGGCGGCTCCCTCCCCGGCATGGGGGGCCCGCTTGCTGCTGGGGCCCGCTGCATGGACACGGCGGGGGCCCCCTCCTCTGGCAGCCCCTCCACGATGTCCGCTTTCCTCAGTCCCCAGTGCTCCCCTCAAGACTCTCCTCCCAGTGGAAACCCCTCCTCCAGCAGTCCCCAGCCCTCCTCCTCCTCCCCCAACAACCCGTACCTGCTGTCTCCGTTAGGCAGGGAAGGTTGCAGTCACCCTCTCCTCCCCCAGGGCAACGCCAGGGCCCGGAACATGCAGGTATATAGACCAATTATTTGTTTACTGATGTTGAGACTGGACGCACAGGTGATTGTTTTACGCAGTGGCGTGCACAGACATTTTGAGGGGCAGGTGCTCAAGTAAATTATACTTTTTTTTGTTTACTTGGTCTGCTCTTTTTTCCCTCTACACCTATCCCTCTTTGCCAAAAATAGCCGATCTACAAGCCTGTGGGCTTGTAGATCTGCTATTTTTGGCTAAAGTTCTCTTCAGAAAAGGGATGCTAGGTTTCGAGTGGTTATGGTAAAAAGAAAAATCATATCACATAAAGATTTGGAGGACCCCCTGTAGTAACTCTGAGGACCCCCTAGGGGTCCCGGACCCCCTGTTGAAGACCCCTGCTGTAAACTGAAAAAAAAAAAAACTTTTTTTTCTTTATTTCAAAAGGGCACTTCTGGTCAAGAGGGCAAAGGGCAGGTGCTCTAGCACCACCTAGAGTCTACCTGTGCACGTCCCTGGTTTTACGCAATCAATGTCCAACCTGTTGTTTTGGGGTGCGCTGGTTTCAGGGCACCCCAGCCCCCTCTTGTGTGTTGGCTAGTGAGGCGCGTCCTAGCGAGACCTGACAGAATGGGTTTCATTGCGCGCATACTGGTTGCACGCATACTGGTTCTTATCAGTGTGACGTCTTCTGTTCAGGGGTCTATATGTATACAGTTTGCTATAATGTTAGAATCCTCAGAAGTACAACTGAACAAAGAAAATCGAATTGTGATTATTATATAGAATATTTCCATCACGATTTAAACGGCATATGTCGTCTCTTGCCATTATTTTTCCTGAGCTCGAAAGTGTATTGTTCTTGCAAATAAATAAATTAATGTCAGGATTCTGAGTCTGAGTATAGTGGAAGATTTAGCAAATCTGAACCAAACTCAAGAATGTCTTGATTAGAAGTCAATTTTGGACCCCACTCTTCCCGCTGTTTTCTGTTATATGACATACAGTATAACAATGCACCGTCCACAACTTACTGTCTGTCCTCCGACTCCAGATCCAGCAGAAGAGTGGAGTCCAGCCCGTGAATTGTTCTTACCCTTCTGACCAAAGAAGCCTCCAGGGAGTCTATCCCAACTCATCTGAATGTGGTCTGAACCCCAGAGCTGCAGCCAAGGCCAATCCTTCTAATATGCAAAAGGTAAGAAGTTCAGTAAAAAAGAGCTATGTAGTAGTTTTCGTGTTGATACTTTGCTGGATCACCTCCTCGCGTTCCCCTTAACCATTTTTCTCTTTCTATTAATGTGTTGCCTTTCTCTGAACCCTGTACACTAGCGGTTCATTGTTACTGTACCTCCATCATACCTCTGTTCTTTGGACAGTTCGCCTGCTTTATCACATTGTTTCATGTTTACAAAAAAAACTCTGTTGTTCACAACGCCAACCATTACTTCTTCATATATTTAAAAAAAGAAAAGAAGAAAAGTTAGGGATCACTTTAAGGGTGCCCTAGTGATTTCATCACTAGGGCTTTATTCGTGTTTCATGCTGCGTTTGTAATCTACACTACAAGTCAGTGGTGGAAAGTAACTAAGCACATTTACTTAAGTACTGTACTTAAGTACAGTTTTGAGGTATTTGTACTTTACTTGAGTATTTCCAATTCCCAATACTTTTACTTCTACTCCACTACACCTCAGAGGCAAATATTGTACTTTTACTCCACTACATTTATTTGAAAACTTTAGTGACTAGTTACTTTTCAGATATAAATGATGGTATAATGAAACGCACATTAACCACTTCAACCCTATTTTATACATAGGCTATTTGAAAATAGCCGATCGACAAGCTCACAACGCGTCGCATCGCGACGCGTTGTGAGCTTGTAGATCTGCTATTTTCACATATTTAGTACTTTTACTTTTGATACTTTAAGTACATTTTGATGCCAATACTTTTGTACTTTTACTCAGGTAAATTTTGAATTCTGGACTTTTACTTAGTTGTAACAGAGTATTTTTTATATTGCAGTAGAGAATTTGAGTACTTTTTCCACCACTGACTGTAACAGTACTCTCTCATTCTATCTAGAAAAAGCCCCCCTTCTCCAATTGGTAGGCTGACTTAACTTTTAACCTATTTTTCATGTACTAGATGTCAATATTGCCCTCTCATCGGCAAGGTGGCCAAAAGTGCCAGGTCTCTGCCTTCAGTAGCTCAGAATCAGCTGCGTCAGACTTAAGACAGCCCCCATGCTATGAGGAAGCAGTCAAGCAGGTAAATTCCAATCCATGCAAAAAAAAAATGCATTAGATGATGGCTGGCCAAATTATGATTTTTTTTAATTAAACTTACTGGCGTTGCTTTAATATCAGTTCACCCCTGTTTCTTTCCTATCATTTTCTGTGCATCATCACCCGTTACGCACCACTGTGTTCATTGCACTTCACCTTTCACCCTTCATTAAGTTTAAAGGAGACACACCATGAATTTCACTTTTTTTTTGGGGGGGGGGGTATTTTTTGGCCTCCCCAGTGTCTCTTGTACCCCAAAAAATATATTTTTTTAACATTCAGTCATTCATTCTCATTTCAGAGATTTTCAGAATGGGCGTGTCTGAACAGGCCATCTCAGAATGGCAATGTTTGCTTACATCACGAAACTTTCTGCCCATGTATTTTGACAGACAGAATTGCTCAGTAGCACCCCTCTGCCCAACAGGACGTTTTGGTATTGCAGCTGAAAGTGCTTTATAAGCCTGAGAGAATTGACTTGGGATGAGAATATCTGAGTGTTGATTTAGGCTCAAACCTTTTGAAAATGGTTTGAGGGACATACACCATATGATATTAAATATCAAATATTTTTTTTAAATTCATGGTGTGTCTCCTTTAAGTTGGTTTCTTGATGGCTTGACGCTTCGTTTGTGAATCTCATGGCGAAGAGAATCGTCTTGAAAACGTGTTGATAATTCGGATTACACATGAAGGCTGTTGGTGTTGACAGACGTTTTAACTGTTCTATTCCGATTTCAGCAACTGACCAGAAGTCAGCAGATGGATGAACTTTTGGACGTGCTCATAGAGAGTGGAGGTGAGTCGAGGCCTACGATGCTCCACCTCATTTGAGTTTAGTCACTTTGTTAAGAGTAGTTTTGATTTAATGACGGTGTGGCTGGCATTATATTAAATCCCACTCTGTGCTGTGACCCTCAATCCCCCTCCCTTTCTGTTCAAGAGATGCCAGCTAACGCCAGAGAAGAGAGGGAGAGGTCTTCTATAACCAAAGTTGTCCCTCACATTACTGTGTCCCCAGGGAGTGCCGGCCTCATCGTCCCAAAGTTCCACAGACACTACGTTCACCTGTCCCCCTCCCAGCTCCCGTACGACCACCCGTCCAATCACATGGCCGACAGCCACCTGGAGACCCTGCTGGGCAGTCCCATCGGCCGGGGAGGCGAGGTGGCCCTTCTCAAAATGGCCGCCGAGGACGGAGGGCAGGAAGACGAGCGGAACGGAGGGGGAGAAGGTTACACCAGTCCACATAACCACCACCACCACCACCACCATCACCACCACCATCCTCAACATCCCCACCAGGACAAGCTCCTGGCTCACAGAGACCTGATGGACACTCCAAACCCACTGTCCCCCATCAACAGCAAGGTGTCCCCCGTTGCCGATCAACAGGGGATGACCGGCATGGCCTTTGGTGAGTCATCGTGGGAGACGATGGAATGGCTGGACCTGACGCCGCCTAGCTCTGCCACAGCCTTCCATGTTGCTCCACCGAACGGGCCCAGTATCTTCAATACAGAGTTCCTGGATGACATTAACTTGAACTCTGCCATGGACCTTCATCTGGAGCACTGGTGAAAGCGGTGCGACGAGCTAGTGTTGACCAGACACAAGCTAGTGGCAGCTAGGAATCAGCTAGCAGCCAGTTAGCTGTCAAACAGTAACACTATATGACACCAACTAGAAAACTAGCCACTAGCCATGGACCACTGGTTAACAAGAGATCAGCTGCAATACAGACCATCTACTAAAAAAATGCCAATGAATGATACCAATAATACGTCTTATCACAGATTTAGTTTAAGTGCCAATGTTTGTTCCTGCACTGCAATGGTTTGACGTGTCATCACACACAGGCGGCCATTTGTAAAGATCCAAAGATTGCTGTTTAAGTCAGGAATTTGATTAGAGAATTATATTTTGCCAAAGACTTTATTTTTCCCACTTCAATATGGAAAATTGTTGCTGTCATATCCAGCGTCCAATGACAGGGTGCTTTTTGTCATGATCTTTGTCCTCAAGGACAATGATGCGCACAACTGCCAAATCAGTCACGGATAAGGTAATGATTTTCTGTAAGTGAATAATGAAAGGTTACCTGTACGGGATTTATGCAAGAATTGCATTCAATCATGTCAGTGTTATTCCAACTAGACTTGAAGACACATTTTTAACAGTCGTTGTATGCTTTCTGAGTCTGAGTTTTTGTTTGTATTACTGGAAACAAGAAAGATTATAAATCGAATTGGATTACTTAGTATGGCCAATTTGTAAATATCATGACTATTTTTACTGACAGAGACAAGTTGACGTCTGCATATTTTGTCAGTGGTGTGGGAGAAACACGTTGCAACCTAGAAACAATTGTGTAATCAGTTTATTTTATGTAAATATATGAGAAAGAAATTTGTACTTTTCACCGGTAGCTTAGTACACATTTGTCACTTTTTGCTTCAGCCTAGATTATGTGTGCAGAAAAGATTGTCATTCCTTCCAAGGACCTTTTTTATACAAGTTTATTTTCACTCTATTTGGGCATATTTATTCACGGAATGGCTTGAGGAAGGTTGTTGTTTTTGACATTACGTATATGAACAGCCTTTGGTCTTATCACAGATTTACTGAAATTAACATTGCTAGTGTTTGAGATTTTCCATCATAAACTACTACAAATGTATTCTTCAAAAACACAGAATATAAGGAAACGCTAGTTCATTTTTCCTGATCCCCCCCCCTTAATTCGCTGCATTTTGTAAAGAGAACTATAACTATAAAGATATTTTAATAAGTAATTTAAAGCAGTGGTTCTCATCCTTTTCAGGCTCTGACCCCCCAAAATAATCTTGAATTTGAAATGACAAGCACTTGTAGGAATTGCAGGAGTTGAGGCATTACATTTAGTTTGACTCGGTTCCACAGATAAATATTGTTAAATAGCCGATCTACAAGCTCACCACGCCTCACAACACGAGGCGTTGTGAGCTTGTAGATCGGCTATTTTAACAATTCTTGCCGCTTTCTTATATTGGCCAATGTTTGACCAGTTTTTATAGTAGTTTGTTGATTACTTTTAATGCATTAATGGTCTTTTTTCCTTTCATTTTTTGAAAAGGTATTAAAAGTACCTTAAATTGTCACTTTACTG
This sequence comes from Gymnoscopelus microlampas, assembly GCF_963454915.1. Lineage (NCBI taxonomy): Eukaryota > Metazoa > Chordata > Actinopteri > Myctophiformes > Myctophidae > Gymnoscopelus > Gymnoscopelus microlampas. Next base: position 33,522,281 of record NC_139951.1, on the reverse strand, counting down.
TCATCTGGGGACCCCGCCCAATATCGTGTGGGGACCACCCTGGGGGTCGGGACCACAGGTTAGGAACCACTGATTTAAAGGACCGCCATTTTCTGCCTACCTTCATTACAATTGGTCCTCACTAGTGCTCATTATAAGATGGCACCATTTCTGTCTATTCAGTCTGTGTCTCAGAGGAGGGCTGTGGACAGTTCAGAATCCTGCCTACCCGGTGACATCATCAGAAGGCAGGTTTGGTCATTTCAAACAAGATTCATTTTTTATAAATGCCATAACTAAGGCTTCTATTTCAGCATGGTGACTTTGCAGGAAGAGAAAGTGTATATTTATATTAGCTTGGAATCCCCAATTATGATGTCATTGGTAGGCAGGTTTCTCTACTGTCCATTGTCCACCAATGAGACTCAAAGAAAGTAGATGAAGATTAATAATAATGAAAATCTCATGAGCATTTGTGAGGACCAAGTATATGAATATAAGGTTGAAAAGGGGTGAAGTGCTCCTTTAAGCCAGGGGAATGTAAAAGAAAACTGTTAAAAATGTCATCTCTATTTTTCTTTCCCAAATATACTTGTTTATTCTGTCCTTATAAATTTCACATTTCTTTGTATTTCCAAGACCATCACATGAAGATATTTATTTTATTTTTCATTTATATTTATACATTATCATGTATTTATACTGACATTCCTGTATGATCGATTGGGATTTCTTTTTTTTAATTTCCATTGCTACCATTTTGACCATGCACATTTCTTAGCCAAAATTACTCTTAATAATATGATGCAAAGTGAACCGACCACTCAAGAAGGAAATTAATTTTCTTAAATAAATCTTCCTGAGGGAAAAATATGAAGCAGAAATGACCAGCACTTGTGAATAGGAATAAAGTAATATATTCAGATCTTAACTGTGAATAATACTGCACATAACACAGCATAAACTTGCACCCTAGCCTATAACTAGATGTCATAATGTGAGCAATTTTTTATACTCTAATTCAAACCGTCTCAGAAGGAAAAAGAAAAAGCTTATAGCTCAGCAAGAAGTCAATTGATTTGAGATTTCAACTAACATGAATGAAAGCACCATGGCCATCTTGTTTGGCAATTAAAATGGGAGAGGATTCATTCTGCATTCATAATTATGTGCCTTTAAAACTATAAACGAGCATTTGTTCTGATTTGGCATTTTGTTTTTACCAAAGATTATTTTTCCCCCGTTTCTTACGAATTAACTGTTGCACTTGTTAAGCGGGTTTCTATGGTTACATGTACTAAAAGCCCATCCTCTTCAAGTATACTGAAGTTGAGTTCCTTTCTTCTCTTTCAAACCCGTTTTGCATAGATTACTAATATCTACTGGCCTTTGTTTTATGTGATGAGGTTGATTTTGGTGTCTGTTCCCAGTGGCGTGCACAGACATTTCGAGGGGCAGGTGCTCAAGTAGATTATACTTTTTTTTGTTTACTTGGTCTGCTCTATTTTCCCTCTACACCTATACCTCTTTGCCAAAAATAGCCGATCTACAAGCCCGCAGCGCGAGGCGTTGTGGGCTTGTAGATCGGCTATTTTTGGCTAAAGTTCTCCTCAGAAAAGGGATGCTAGGTTTCGAGTGGTTATGGTAAAAAGAAAAATCATATCACATAAAGATTTGGCGGACCCCCTGTAGTAACTCTGAGGACCCCCTAGGGGTCCCAGACCCCCTGTTGAAGACCCCTGCTGTAAACTGAAAAAAAAACAAAAACTTTTTTTTCTTTTTTTCAAAAGGGCACTTCTGGTCAAGAGGGCAAAGGGCAGGTGCTCTAGCACCACCTGGAGTCTATCTGTGCACGTCCCTGTCTGTTACGTTATCAAGTAAAAAAGAAAATGAAAAAGAAAAAAAATCACATCTGACAGGAGCTTCCTTGTTGCTTGGCCACCGAATCGCTTTACTATTTTGTAAAATACAGTATCTTTCCACTGCCATGTATACTGTCGAGCAATAAATGTATCACAGCAAAAGTATTTCTGCCATTACCTTTTATTGATGTCCAATTCACAAGAAGAAGAACACCATACAGGTTTGGAATCTTTCAATGTGAACTTTATTTTTAACCCTCGATAAAGATACAATATAATACTCATTGCCATTGATATCTTATAATCTAATATGAACATTCTAGTAAATTGCCATTTATACAATATGTACTTCTCATTTTATATTCACCAGTTGTATTGTAAGTTAAGCTTCCCGTGTCCATATGTGAGAAAGAATTCTCTTGTGTCCATGATTCTGGCTGGTTTTATTACAAAGAGAAAACAGCTGACAGTATTCTGTCTCGCCAACAACGCATCTCTACCACAGTTGCAATGTGATGTCCCGCCCTCCTGAATATACCACAAATATGCAGTGTCCCCGAAACCCCCTGACATCAACACATCGGTGGCCATTTTCCAACATGGCTGACACCCCCAATGTTGAATGGCCACCATCCTCACCCCTTTACACACACACACACACACACACACACACACACACACACACACACACACACAGTACAGTTTGGTTAACTAGCCAACTCCAAATTGTGTTGGTTTTTCCACAAAATGTACATATTGATCGTGGGTGACCCTGACCGGTAGACGTGGCTTTCTGAGAAAAGAAAGACAAAAGGGTGCGTCTCAATAGTCTCGAGAACGAAGCACCCCACCAGCTGCAGCTTTAGGAAAGAAAGCAGGTAAGGAGCAGGGATGCACATTAAGACTATGGACACACACCCAGAATGTAATACATGGTTTGGCAAAGGAAACGGAACATTCCATCATCAGTGCAAGCTAGAGGAACATGCCGAGTCACTGAAGAGCATGCCAAGTGGATTGTTGACCCGATGAGCTGTTCAACTGTACAACGCTTAAAAGGCCTGTGTATTATTCTCAACTCGCTTTATACATTAACATTGGGTGATGGGTTTATATTAATATCCTTTTACAGTATGTCACCACACATGACAACAACTCTACCGCTGCTCTTGACCACTTGACTGGGGTCTGCCAAGAACATCTTTCTCCATTTGGGAACAAGCCTCAAACTGCTGTAAAGAACCTGCCAAGAACAGCAGATAAGATGTACTATATATATATATATACATACACATTTACATCGGTGGACGTTGTGTCCTAGAGCAAATTTATATCAGGCAACGTAGCATTTGATGTGAGAAATCGTACGTTTGTCCCAATCATGTATCAAGACAGAAACTCTCACAGATTGCATATAGAGAGAAAAAAAAAGGAACCTAAAACAAAAAAGTAAAGCCACGCTACCCTGTCAATCGGCTTCCAGAAGAAAAATACCTTTGCATTCGCATTCATTTAGCATGAGTGAAGGTGCCCACAACAAACTGCGTGATAGAGTGTGTGTATTTTAGACCAGGGGTCTTCAACGTTTTCAGGCCAAGGACCCCCTAGCTGAGAGAGAGATGAAGCAGGGACCCCCTCTATGTTGTATAAAATTGTGTTTCAGATACATTTTTGCTGCTCTTTTTTCCCTCCACACCTATAACTCTTTGCCAAAAATAGCCGATCTACAAGCTCACAACGCCTCGCAGCGCGAGGCGTTGAGCTTGTAGATCTGTTATTTTTGGCTAAAGTTCTCCTCAGAAAAGGGATGCTAGGGTTCAAGTGGTTAATGTAAAAAAAACAATCCTATCACACAAAGATTTGGCGGACCACCTGTAGTAACTCTGAGGACCCCCTAGGGGTCCCGGACCCCCTGTTGAAGACCCCTGTTTTAGACAGTAGGTCCATCTGCGTACATCTGTACATAATTCGACAATGCAGAGGTGAACACACAAACGCATACATACGGTCGACAATGTACAATCCCATAGGTATTTTTTGTTCATACGTAATAAGTGTCACTTTTTCAACATTTTTATTTGGTAGGTTCTGTATTTGTGTACATTGAGTTCAAGTATATATATATATATACACACTGTATACTCTAATTGTTTTTCTTTTCCCTCGTGTAAAAAAAAGAATGAGCATTGCATTTTACTAAGACATTGTTATGCCTTCAAGTTTTGCTCTGTTAAAATGGTTCATTTTGTGTTTTTCGACATTTCACCGACATTGACTGAGGATGGGAAGCATAAGGATCTGTTTGATGATGATGATGATAATAATAATAATAATAATGATGATAACAGTAATCATATTGCACAGGGCAATTTGGAATTGTTCCTTTGTTGGAACATGTGAACAAACAGGTGATCCTAAGCAACTCTGCATCTGAGGGCTAAGATGTTTGTGCGCCGCGCGTTGCGTAGTGTCCCACCCGTCGTGTGTGTTGCAGTGTTAGGTGCCCACCCCCCGGTCCCCCCTGCACGCCTCCATCACATGTCTACATACATAGGGGAGATGGGGGAGGCAGGGATCTGATCCAGGATGCGGATCACGTAAGTGGCAACATCCACGAACCGCTCTTCAAAGATCAGGATGAATGGATGTTTCTGGGGTAAAAGATAGCAAGAAAATTCAGATTTGCTCGTTAAGACACTTTCAACTTGGCATCCTTATTTTGGGGCATGTCATTATACGCAAAACATTTCAAACCTTTTTAACCCATTAAGACCTGAAGCCGATTCTACAAATGTCTTCTAAATCCCAACAGGTTTCTGAAAAAAACGTATGTTGCTATATCAGTGGTGCTCAAACCTTTTCATGTCAAGGACCCCCAAAATGATATGTATTTGGCCGCCGACCCCCATCTCAAAATATTTTGTTCCAGGGACACCCAGAAGCAAAGATTCGAGTTTAAAATGTTTGCTTTAAAAGAAAATGTATTCAAAGATTTGCACACATTTTCAAAAATAGCAGATCTACAAGTTCGTAGTGCGGCACTCGGTGCCACGCTACGAGCTTGTATATCTGCTATTTTTTAATAGCCAAAGTGTAAAATAATGCTTTTTTAGGCCAGAGCCATCAACAATCGATTCTAATTCATGATGACACCTGTTCAATCTCCCTGCTCATCACTGAGATATTCTGCAGGTGTGTGATTGAGTGTGTATGCTGGCAGTGTATGCTGGCAGCAGCAGCAGCTTAAGGACAGTTGTCCAGCATTATCTGTTCCTTGTTTTCTTTTGGGGAAGTGGCTTGAGTTGGCACAACGTTATTAAAGTCAAAACAGTTCACTAACTCAGTTAAGCAGGCCCATGGATATTCCTCCTCCACTGCGTTTGGGAACCGGGGGGCGGAGAATTGGAGCTGGGAGGATTTCTATGATGCGAATTGTTTGGAGACTTGGATTTGTGGAATTATTGCCATTCAGGATTTTTTTCCTGTGTTTTGGAGTACACTGTTGACCCGTTACAGCCGGCGGACCCTGTTCAACGCACAGGTAACGTTCCGAACGGCAATATGAACACACAGGTCATGTAACTGATGGAAAGCTTGACTGACAGCAAGAGGATTTGTTTAACCCATTAAGACCTGAGGCGATTCTTTAAAAAAAATCTAAATCCTAACAGTTTTTTTTCTCCCAATATTTTTGAATAGCCAAAGAAATCTAAAGTGACACAGATGCGTTCCAGGTCTTAATGGGTTAATTTTCTGGACAGAACTGAACTGGGTTTGGACCAATGCGTTTTGTTTATGCAAAAAGACTGTCTGACCACAGTTCTCAAGTGAAAGAAAAATGCAATATGTATTGAATGCAAACTACGTTTTGAATGCAATTTATATTTGGATGATTTATATTTTACTGAATACAATTTAGTTGTGAAACCCACCTCTGGTAAATACACAGACTGTTCCAAAATTCTACGTTTTTTTTTTTTTTTTCCTTTTTTTCGGCTTTCTTCACAAGCTTCTCTCTGGTTCATGCCTATCTGGCACCTCTAAAGCAGCCCAGTGTGGACAGGTTAGGTTAGAGTTAAGTTTTAAGGTTTTAGGGTTAGGCATAGTTGCAAAACCGCAGGAAGAACTTGTTAACCCATTAAGACCTGAGGCCGATTCTACAAATGTCTTCTAAATCCTAACAGTTTTTTGAAAAAAAAATCGTTCAAGATTTTTCAAAAATAGCAGATCTACAAGCTCATAGCGCGGCACTCGGTGCCGCGCTATGAGCTTGTATATCTGCTATTTTTGAATAGCCAAAGAAATCTAAAGTGACACAGATGCGTTCCAAGTCTTAATGGGTAACATAGAAGAACAAGGAACAACTGGCCAATCACAGCGGGTCTTTGCTGATGTGCTGTAGGCTATCTAATGATGCTGGGTGGGGGAAGGCAGGGTTTATATTTAGAATTAATAATAGTACCACTTAATAGAATTGGAAGTTGAGAGATAGGACAAAAAAAATATATATATATATATTTAAAAAATAGTGTTATAAGAACTTACCAGGAGCTCCTTGTACTTTGGCCTTTTTGACTCATCCTTTGTAAGGCTGGTAAAAGAATAGGAAAAGTACCAAACCATTAGAACTAATCAATCATGAATACAATGCAGCCCTCGGCATGTGCCAGCAGAGGGCAGCACGGACACAATGAGTTACTTCAATACTAGACCTGCTCTCCACTGTCTGGTACAATAGTTAAGTTATTCTTTAATTTAAGAAAATAAATAAGGAATACAATTATTTGTTTAACCCATTAAGACCTGAGGCGATTCTTTAAAAAAATCTAAATCCTAACAGTTTTCGGAAAAAAAAAATGTTTCGAGGTTTTTCAAAAATAGCAGATCTACAAGCTCATAGCGCGGCACTCGGTGCCGCGCTATGAGCTTGTAGATCTGTTATTTTTGAATAGCCAAAGAAATCTTAAGTGACACAGATGCGTTCCAGGTCTTAATGGGTTAAAAAAAAAATATATATATTATTATTTTCCTTTAAATGCATTAGCAACTGCTTCCTGGATTAACATATTGCAACAATGGATCCTGCATATTTTAACGGCATCATTTACTGATTCATTTCATTGATATCTACCTCAAAAATGGTACGTGTGGCAGTTTACACACATTAGGCTAGAAAAATAAATAAAAAACACCAAAATGAATTATTCAATACGGATTTGTTTCGCCCCTTATCGTCGTTAATATTCACCATAGGTTAACAAAGTTGATGAATTTGGGAGAGAACTGCCGCTCCTCTGAGTTGCTGAGCTGAGGAGGTTCTCCCTTCACCACCTGGGTCAGCTGGTCAAAGACACTGTTCCACTTTGGGTACGGAAACCTCCCGGTGGCCAGCTCGTACTGAAAAACACACACACACAGACCACTGACACTCCATACACTGATGAACTCGCGGACCCCCATCAAAATATTTTGTTCCAGGGACCCCCAGAAGCAAAGATTTTAGTTAAAAATGTTCGCTTTAAAAATATATATATTCAAAGATTTGCACACATTTTCACGTTTTTTCAAAAATAGCAGATCTACAAGCTCGTAGCGCGGCACTCGGTGCCGCGCTATGAGCTTGTATATCTGCTATTTTTGAATAGCCCAAAGTGTAAAATAATGCTTTTTAGCTCAAATCAAAAAATGACACAGTTCCAGGTCTTAATGGGTTAAGTACAATTTTGAGGTACTTTTACTTTACTTTTCCAATCGTCTATACTTTTACTTCTACTCCACTACATCTCAGACGCAAATAGTGTACTTTTACTCCACTACGATTATTAGAAAACTTTAGTTACTTTGCAGATACACATTATTACATTATAAAACATACATTAACCACTTTAGCCCTATTTTACACCGAGGCTATTTGAAAATAGCAGATCTACAAGCCCACCACGCGACGCGATGCGCCGCGTGGTGGGCTTGTAGATCTGCTATTTTCAAACATTTTAGTACTTTAAGTACATTTTGATAATACTTTTCCTCAAGTAAATTTTGAATTCCGCACTTTTACTTGTAACAGAGTATTTCTCACATTGAAGTATTGATACGTTTACTTGAGTAAAACATTTGAGTACTTTATCCACCACTGCAATCCTCAGACATAATAACATTGTAAGATTCACGATAACCCAAAAAACACACAAAAGTCTCACCAGAGTGATTCCCAAGCTCCATACATCAGACCGGACATCGTATCCTTGTCTGGAAGCACTAGGGTCTATCCTCTCCGGCTGTGGAAAAACCACACGGTAGAACACACACACACACACACACACACACACACACACACACACACACACACACACACACACACACACAGTCAAGCCGAGCGCGGTATTTCACAGCGGAGACATCTTTTAGGGGCCATTAGCCGTTTTCAAATGGCCGGAGCCATTAGCCCTTTTCAGTGGATGAAGGACGGAACTGTAGTGTAAATAGCCTTTTATCCAGCTGTACACAAGCTGTATGTTATAGCCATGATCCAGGACACACTGATGGCTAACATCTATCCCATTGCCCATATCTGGACTCCAGTTAACCCATTGAGACCTGAAGCCGATTCTACATGTCTCCTAAATCTCAGCAGTATTCTTAAAAACGTATGTTTCTATATCAGTGGTGCTCCATCTTTTTCATGTCAAGGACCCCCAAAATTATATGTATTTGGCCGCGGACCCCCATCAAAATATGTTGTTCCAGGGACCCCCCAGAAGCAAAGATTTGAGTTAAAAATGTTCGCTTTAAATATATATATATTCAAAGATTTGCACACATTTTCACAATTTTTCAAAAATAGCAGATCTACAAGCTCATAGCGCGGCACTCGGTGCCGCGCTATGAGCTTGTAGATCTGCTATTTTTGAATAGCCCAAAGTGTAAAATAATGCTTTTTTAGCTCAAATCTAAAAATGACAGTTCCAGGTCTTAATGGGTTAAGTTTACACTGGGGTTCTCCAAGTACTCCCAACAAGAGGTTTTAACCACTTTCCCCAGGAGTGACTGACGGGAATACATGACGACATTTCTCTTTGTTAGTTTAGAGCTATTGTACCACATGTGTGACTAGGAATTATTCAGCCGCCAAGAATAGTCTATATCAGGGGTCTTTCAACGTTTTCAGCCCAAGGACCCCCTCTCTGAGAGAGAGAGATGAAGCAGGGACCCCCCACTATATATTGCATAAAATTGTGTTGCAGATAAAAGCTGCAAAAAAAATTTCAGACATTTAACCACTTAAACCGACAATACTTAGTAAACTTTCACTCTGTACTTAGTCTGCTCTTTTCCCCCCCTCTCTTTGACGAAAATAGCCGCTCTACAAGCTCACAACGCCTCGCAGTGCGAGGCGTTGTGAGCTTGTAGAGCGGCTATTTTCGGCTTAAGTTGCCCTTAGAATAGGGTTCAAGTGGTTAATGTAAAAAAACTAAGTTCCTATGTCACACAATGATTTGGTGGACCCCCTGTAGTACCTCTGAGGACCCCCTAGGGGTCCCAGACCCCCTGTTGAAGACCCCTGGTCTATATAGTAACATAGAAATCAAGGTGGCTGAGGATAAATATCCTCCCAACAGTGCAAAAACATTTGCTGCTTCATATCTTTGAGGAGATCTGATGATGTGTGCAGAGTATTTGGCATTTATAGTTGAGGTGTATGAAGTACGACAGTTGGATGAACACGAGGCCGAGCGCAAAACCATGTACCATGCATTAGCACACACTGGCTGTGCAATGAGAGTACCATTATCAAAATGTAAGCCCTAATTTTATAGGTTATTATGCAACAGTGTCGCGTGACAACGTTGTGAGCTTGTAGATCTGCTAAGTTTGGCAATTTTCCCCAAAAACAGGGACGCCAGGTTATATTTTATACTTTCTCCAAAATAGGGATGCGAGGTTGAGTGGTTAAAAGTAGGGTAAGTGATATTTTTGGGTTAAAACCAAAAGTATTTTGTTAAAAGGTTAAAGCACTATATTCTGATAGTATTCATTGCTATAGAGTGTTTGTTCAGTAACAGGAGTCTCCCTGTCTCTCCAGCTCTTTAATAAACAGAAAATACATTTTCTGGTAGGTGTCAAAATCTCAGCCAATCAGGAGAAAGTACCCATTTTTAAGCTTCATTTTTATAGTGTTCCAGTTCCAATTTGCCTGCTCATTTCTTAGTGTCATCACTTCCAATTTCACTTGTTTAATCTGTATCCTGATTGAGTTCATTGGATAACATTGGAAATGAAACTGAAACGAAAATGCATTTTCTGTTTTATAAAGAGCTGGAGAGACAAGGAAACTCCTTTTACTGAACAAACACTCTATAGCAATGAGTACTATCAGAATATATAGCTATTTAACACTTATTTTAACCAAAGAAAATCACTTACCCTACCTTTAATGTCTGTGAGAAGTCTTCTTTCTACGTGTGACTCTGACTAATTCCACATTGACGCCAACATTGACTACCTGACTGGTAGGGGTGTGCCGATACACTAATTTCACGAAACGATACGATACGATATTTGGCTCACAACTTCGATACGATTTCGATACGATACGACACACACTTTTTTTATTATGAAAATAAATAGGGGAGAAAAAAAGGATATGCAAACAAATAATTCTGTTTTTGCATTATTCAGACATGCAAACTTGTAGCTTTTCAGCCGTTTTGAATCCAAATAGGGCAATAGTGTGACACCTGACCCGAAAAAAAACAACATGTTGTCACCCTTTTCACCTCGGGGCTGTTTGCATGCCTGATTATTTTGATTGGTAAAAAAAAAAAAAAAAAAAAATTCAAAACGATATTTTTTTTTTCCAAAACGATACATATCGTCGCAAAAACGTATCGCGATATATCGCGGGACGATATATCGGCACACCCCTACTGACTGGTATAGCCTGCATAATGCCATCTTGCTTACCGCCATGTACGGCCTGCAGCCTGCATCCCTGGTCTTGGCTATCGAGTCCACCAGCTGACCGCTGATGCCAAAGTCACACAGCTTGATGTTACCCTTTCGGTCCATTAGAATGTTGGAAGGTTTGATGTCTGGAAGATATCAGACACATGGGTAATGAAGGTGACCGTTTCGGTGCGAAGTACTGACATGCAACAAAATACATAATCCACAAAAGTGACTAACGTACCTCTGTGGATTATTTTCAAGTTTTCTTTTAAGTGGTTCAGTGCTTTAACGGTCTGTCGGAAGATGAAGCAAAAACACATTAACTGAAGGCCTCCACTCGCGTGATCAGAAAACATGCCATGAATATGAAATGACAAAAACAAAAGATCTACTCACTGCTAATGTTATTTTGCCTAATATTTCCTCTGGAATGACGTCATCTAATGCGCAATATACATATTTGTAGAATTTGTCGAACGAGGTAGACATGAGTTCCATACATATCCAACAGTCACCCTGGAAGTATAGGGCAAATGTTAATCAAACGTAGCCAAACAATAGTCAGTGTGATATTTGAAATACAAGACAAAATGTATACTTTGTCGCATGACGATGTTGCACGCCGAAAATAACGGATTCACAAAAGAAAAATGCAACTGTCATGCGGCAAAGCATTGATTAACCCATTAAGACCGGGAACGCATCTGTGTCACTTTAGATTATTTGGGCTATTCAAAAATAGCAGATATACAAGCTCATAGTGCGGCACCGAGTGCCACGCTATGAGCTTGTAGATCTGCTATTTTTGGAAGAAATTGTGAAAATGTGTGCAAATCTTTGAATATATATATTTATTCATTTTTAAAGTGAACATTTTGTAACTCAAATCTTTGCTTCTGACGGGATTCTACAAATGTCTTCTAAATCCTAACGGTTTTAAAAAACAAAACATATTTGCTGTAATATCAGTGGTCCTCAAACTTTTTTCATGTCAAGGACCACCCAAAATGATATGTATTTGGCCGCGGACCCCCCATCTCAAAATATGTTCCTCCCCCCAGAAGCAAGTTACAGTTACAAATGTTCGCTTTAAAAATAATTATCATTCAAAAATGTGCACAAATGTTCACGATTTAAAAAAAAAAAGATAGCAGATCTACAAGCTCATATATGAGCTTATATATCTGCTATTTTTTTTATAGCCAAAGAAATATTAAAATGACACACAGATGCGTTCCCGGTCTTAATGGGTTAAGCAAGAGTCATGGAGGTCCTTAGACCGACCTCTCTGAAGAGGGCACCGTAGAACTGAACGATGTAGGGACAGTCGCTGCTCCTCATCACCACATCTAGATCCATCAGAAGCTGCTTCTGCTCCTTCTCGTCTACCGTGGAGCGGATCCTCTGAGAGACAAACACATATATATATATATATTACACACTTACATTTACCCAGCCCCCTATTAGTGGGCATAAATGTAGACTTAATGTATTTGTTACGTTAAGATTTTATTCTCTTTCTTTCTTTCTGACGTGTTTGACGTGTTTTTGAAAAAAATTAAAAAAACCTTGAACCCAAGATATCATTATCTGAAGATTTGCAGCTCCATCCTCTCCTTGTTTAACTTATAACTGAAAAAGGCTGTATCTCGCTTCCTAAGCACTTTTTTTTAACTTTGAAAAAATCTCTGGCACTGGGACAACATTGCCAGAAATAATTCTGGCACTCGGTGAGTTAAGGCACTGACTGATGAAGTACAACGTTTATCATTTCAATAATTAGGGAGGACACTTTCACCTATTTGATACAGGAATACTACATAAATTCGATATTGAAAGAAAAAATGATTTTCTGGTAAACAGACATTTGGGTCTAACTTCTGTCAGCACTCAAACAATTTATGATTAATCCAATGATTCAGTCAGGCAGAGGTCCCAGCTACTAGGACTATTGCTCTGGCACTTTCTTATATTAGTCAATTATCCCATTGATACCTGGAACGCATCTGTGTCACTTTAGATGTCTTTGGCTATTCAAAAATAGCAGATATACAAGCTCATAGCGCGGCACCGAGTGCCGCGCTATGAGCTTGTAGATCTGCTATTTTTGAAAAATCGTGAAAAAAATGTTTTAATATTTTTTTCCGAAAAATTGTTAGGATTTTGATTTTTTTAGACACGGCCTCAGGTCTTAATGGGTTATAGGAAGCGAAAGTGACTCGAGTCGCCCTGTGGTGGTTAGCGCTCCAGCCTCAAGCCCACAGTTTCGCATGTTGGATTTCACAAATCTGCCTTCTAGTAGGTTTCACTCGAATGAAATTTCATCTGCAGGTGTGCAGGACCATAAGAAACACGAGTATTTAATGACCACTTTGTTTTCATGCGAATGTTTGGCACGAACATGTGGGCTTGGTGTGCAAAAGCCTTAAGACTACATGTAGCAAGATGTTGCCTGGCAAGTGTACACCCAGACAGCATAGGATAATGACAACTAATTCAAGTCTACACTTAGCAATGACAGAAATTAATTCATAAATGATTCCCTTTCAAACTACTTATAAGTCTGCAGCATTCAGCAGAAACTTGGGGAAAGTGCTAGGCCTGGTTCACACTGTTGCTAGGAGAGTACAGAAAGCCCATTTAAAAAGCCAATATCGATTTGTTGTAAACTTGTAATAATTTAAAATTTGGGGAGCTGAGCGCTAGAAACATGCGTAACTCTAAGCGCTGACAGGAACGTACAATAACAAGTCCCTTTCATCGCAAACAATGAGAAAACCCCAGCACTGTAAAGAAAGGACTCTAGTGAACGGATAGCCTTATTTTTTTCCTCATAACTGAAACACCAGAGGCAGAGATTACTGGTAAATAGCAAGGTTTCGGACCGAGGAACTGCACCTTAAACAAACGAGGGGGAAACAAACAAGGCTGAAAGAGACAACAGACTGAGAATACGGCCGGCTCAAGTAGGGCTGTCAAGACAAATTTAAGTTGACGATTAATCGTCAGTCAAATAATCGCGATTAACAATTTAATTGTGTGTTTAGCATTGAACATTGGAACGTGAATAAAAAAATTAAAATACATTTCTTAATGCCTTTTAGGCTTTGTAATCAAAAATTGCACATGGCAGATATGAAAACCAACTTAAATATACAAAGAAATTATTGATATTTAATCATTCTATAGTGATCTACAAGTGATCTACAAGCTTACAACAAAAAATAGCAGAAATAGCTGATCTACAAGCATACAACGCGTCACTTCGTGACGCGTTGTATGCTTGTAGATCAGCTATTTCTGCTATTTTTTGTATATTTGAAAACGAGTGAACATTTTTCAACATGGAAACGATAATGACGATTAGACGATTGTAATAATTGTGACGGGCCTAGGCTCAAGACGGGTCTGCCCGATAGGTCACCTTGACGGCCATAATCTGGCCCGTGGGTTTGTGCACCATCTTGTTGACGGAGCCGTAGGCCCCGCGGCCGATCTCTCCCAGGTCTCTCAGATCCTCCGCCGTGAAGTCACAATGCTGCTCGCCGGCGATCTTCAGCTTCCCTGACGACTCGATGCTGTGCGTCCGCATACGCTCTCTGGAAAGACGGGTGGTTAGGGAGGACAGGAAGAAGAGATAGTGAAGGGTGGGGGTGGTGGGGGTGAGAGAAGCACAGTGTGGGACAGAGCAAAGGAGCAGACATTATAGATTAGCATCGAGGTGGTAAATATTTCATCAGCAATCTCTGAGCCGCTCTAATTCGAGAAACATTTGAAGAATGCCCCTCGCTCCATTCTCCACTATTCATTTCCTTTGAGAGCAAACAACGTGGCGAGCGCAAATTCTGAAATTGTTCCACTTTTAAAAAGAAAACAAATCAATAAATTCAATAAAAAACAGAACAGGCGGCAAGGGTGCTCATATATATATATATATATATATGGCTTCGAGAGTAGTGCTGATTCCGATTTTGGAGAGTCCTAGACCACCGATTATCAATGTTTTGACTGATCAAAAAGTGCAAAATGTACTAATCAATTTGAAAAACGTTTCTATTTTGTCAAATAAAAAATAAACGGAACGCAAAACTTTTTGATAGATAAAAATGCAACATGCTGAAATGTATTTTGTTGAACCACTTTGTTGAAGCCCTATTGTTTTTTAAAACCCATTAAGACCTGGAACGCATCTGTGTCACTTTAGATTTCTTTGGCTATTCAAAAATAGCAGATATACAAGCTCATAGCGCGGCACCGAGTGCCGCGCTATGAGCTTGTAGATCTGCTATTTTAGAAAAATATTGGGGGGGAAAAAATCGGTTTGTTTTCTTAAATTAAGAATCGCCTCAGGTCTTAATGGGTTAAAGAAAATCAAAAACAATCTACAAGCTCCCAACCAATGACATACCCAAAATAGGGACACCAAGTTTTAAGTGGTAATAAATAAACGGGACACATCAGCTGCATAATGGCCAATACACATCTCGTCAAAAACAGAAAGACAGAAACACTAATAGCATCTTTACTAACATGTGTGGGTTCTGGAAAGAGGGAGCTTGTGGTGGTGGGTTGAGAGGAAGTCTGGAGGCCGGTTTCACAGGAGGATTGGCGAAGTTCAGCTTCAGCGCTTTGCGTTTACCTGGCACGGCAAAGAGATAAGAACATAGCCAAAATTCCCACAGCGTGGACAACGTACTGGGGGGGTGAAGATACACTAATGTAAAGAACTGACTGAAGAACAATATGATGATACACAGCAGACAGTGTGACAAAATGCCTTTTGTCTTACCTTGGTGACTGTAAAAACAACTAGTTAAGACAGACTGTTGTCATAACTGAAAAGGACAGCCGCGTGTTTCTAAGCGCCATAGTTCCCATAGCCCAGAGGGCCGGCTGCATTGTAATTGGATGGTTTGGTTGTCAATTAACAGCTGGGCAGGGTCTCTACAGACAGACACTGATGGGCCATAAGTAATGCTTGCATAAGATTGTTATAACTTAAGCTTGTGATATTTCAAGAGAGAATTCCTGCTCGGTATACATTTAACCTAAAATGGCTAAATAATATTCACATCACAATGAATGTATTTAAATTTTTTTTTAAATTGTCAGTTCAAAAACTAGACATTTTATGTAAACTACTCTATTGCCAATTGCACAACAATAAAGTACATGGTTGTGAAAAAGTAGTATCGGTCGGTGCATCCTTCGAAATAATACTCTCTATCAACATGGAGAATAAACAATGCATATATTGCCAAAACATCCATGTGGCCCGACAGACAGTGTTACACTGTGAAATTATATTGAGGTAAAAAACAACAAAAGAAACAGTATGAAATGGCCTGAAGAGTATTTTGTGGCATCATCACAATTTTACTTACTCATGCTAGGAAAAACACCATCTCTAAAGAGATCATCTTTCATACACAGATTTACCGAAGGGACTTTAGGATTGTCTCAAGCATGTTCTCAAAGATCAAAGGAAGCACAAAATGCACTTTAAACACAAGCAGGCAAGTGCCCAGAAGTGCAGGGGTTCCCAGTACTCAGACAACAGTACCTGTGCCATTTATTTTTGCCTTAATTTTTCATTAAACAAACAGGTTTTGTTGTGTTTGCTATCTTGCCGTACAAGTCTACATATTATGGGCAAAAGACTGATATTGGGAATCCCAATGCATGACCATTCCAATGATTACATTTTGAATTGTGCAGTTCAGACTTGAGCAATTCCCTCAAGATATCAAAGTGACCCAACACTTATCTAACACTTCATTCAAATGCATGCCGATGTAATTCGAATACATCTACAGTTATTTTGTGACCACATACATTGGCTGCCAGAGAGGTACTAGTGAACACAGTCAATGTATCCTAGACACACAGTGAATTGTGTGCACCAGAGGTAGGGCTGGGCAATTGACCGAGAATATATTGAAACCGATATTTAGAACCAAATATCCGACTTAATCTTGCTGATGCAGGTTAATCGAATAATCGAGAAGCAATATTTTCTTTTGATACTAATATATATATATAAACGAATCACAAAAAAACATCCAATAGAATTTTGGATTAGTCTGATTAACTTGTAGATCGGCTAATTTGTATATCTGCTATTAGCTTTTTTTAATTATCGTAGTCGTGGCAACGGTTTGAAATAATAGTGATACTTAAGTCATATCGCCCAGCCCTAATCAGAGGATATCATTTACATCCAGAGCATAGCTAGGCCCAGTTACAATGAAAAGTGTTTTGTTAAAGTGTTGAGTCCTCTTTACCATGCCCTACAGGACCAATTCTGGGGTGCAAACAGATCCCATAACCTTTAAGCCCAGGTGCAAAAATGAATCTTCCTTGCCCATATCTGAGTTCGTATTAGTTAGGCGCAGTGAACAGTGGACAGACTTCCCAACTACCAGAGCACCACACAGGCTGTTCCAATAGTATTAAGTGGCTTCATTTTCCCTGCTCTATCACTTCTGTCATCAGTGTGATGAACAGACTCAACCAGAAGCTGGAAAAAAAAACAAAAAAACAGTTCACATCATCCAATATGTTGGTATGGATGGAGTCAAAGGAAGCCATTTTATACTATTGAGATATACCCACAGAGAGAGGAGGTCGGTGTGCCATGTGTGCGAGTTCTAATGCTTACTTTGGGGAACTCCAGACAGGCTTATCTGAAACCCTGAAGTAAAGAAAACACATTTTACTACATTTCCTTTGGGCTTCTATAAGTTTGGGTTGGTATTCTTGTTCTAATCATTTCAGCAATCAAACCATACCCGCCAGTGCAAATGCTGCGGAGTGAACGGCAGGTTACAGTGAAGCTGCTTGGACTAATAAAAAGGACCATTTTTGCAGTCTCTGATCCATCATCCGGAATATCTTGGTGTGAGGGATACAAGTTTGTAATCCGGTCCAAAGCTAAGTAGTTTACTGCAGATATGAACAAGTCAGCAATGTGTTGTAGGCTAGCACAAGGGAAAATAAGACCAATATAAAGCCCTCTTTCAATATCGCAATGTGCAACAGAGAATGGAGTAATGGAATGACATGCAAGTAAATTAAAAAATGTATAATTTACAAAGCTGGGAAACATTTTTTTTTTAAAGTTGATGGGGAAACATTTCAAGGATTGTTCACTGTTTCACGAGTGTAACTTAGAGCAAGAAACCCTCTAGAAATAAGTGTTGAATACCTGTTTCATTTTGACATCTCCAGCACGTGTTGGATTCTGCAAGGTTTAGATAAAGAATCGGGGAACAATTATAGATCATGCAACTCAATTCTGTTAACACTTAATTTAAGAAATCATTATAGCCTTCATACTATACATTGCTAAGGGTGGCACATATACCCTGTTTCTGTCTGATTATGATGCTGTCCAAATGTATTTATGTCAATGTACCATAAAGGCTAAAACATATAAGGCGAGTTTAATGGCTATAATTACTGAGTTGTAATGTATATGTAGTAGACAGAGCTATGCATGCTATAGCAGTGGTGTAAAGTAACTAAGTACATGTACTTTAATTTTGAGTATTTCCAGTACTTTTACTTCTACTCCACTTTCTCAGAGGCAAATATTAAACTTTTACTCCACTACAATTATTTGAAAACTGTAGTTGCTAGTTATTTTGTAGATTTTGATTATTATTACAAAACATACATTAACCACTTCAGCCCTACAAGCTCACAATGCGTCGCATCACGATGCATTGTGAGCTTGTACATCTGCCATTTTCATACAATATATTTGCTATTTTTATACATTTAATACATTTGCAAACTTGTGAAATAGAACATTCTACATCGGTACTTAGAACATTCTACATCGGTACTTTAAGTACATTTTGATACCAATGCTTCTGTACTTTTACTTAAGTAAATTGTGAATTCCAGACTTTTACTTGTAACAGAGTATTTCTACATGGCAGTATTTGATACTTTTACTTAAGTAAAACATGTGAGTACTTATTCCACCACTGATATATAGTCGCTTATGTCACTGGTTCTCAAAGTGGGGTCCGGGGACCCCCAGGGGTCCTTGAGGGAGTTCCAGGGGGTCCCCAGCTAAATGATTGATAGTTAGGGACCAAGTGGACCCTTATGGGTCTGTAACTCTGAGTGTACAAAAAAAACATTTGTACACTCTTAAGAGTTAAATTAACATTGATTTTACAATATAAATTGGGGTCCCAGAGATAGAAATGCCATTAAATGGGGATCCGTAGGCTAATGCATGTCAAACTGGGGGGGTCCTTGAAATTACAATGGTTGAGAATCACTGCTAGAGCCGTAAAAATCTTCGCTTATGGGGGTCCCTGGCATGTATTTTCAAATGGGGGGGTCCGGGGGCTAAAAAGGGTCAATTTGGGGGTCCTTGACATGAAAAAGTTTGAGAACCACTGGCTTATGTGAGGAGAGAGGGAGGACAGTGTCCAGTAGAGTAGAGTAGGCCTCCGTGGTGCATGCAGCAGCATAATAAGAGCTAATATCGATTGATGGAAATCCTCTGATAGCAGTAGCTGGTATATCGAAACAAATGTAGCGATTTGAGGCGATTGTCAAGTGTGGGAATCTCTGGACTCTCTAGTGCAGTGCGGAGAATCAAACGGTAACATTGTTGCCACAGCAGCAGCAGGCCTAGGCTAATGGAAAGAGGCTACTGCATCACTGCTAACTTTGGTAGCCATGTAGCTCGTCTGGTCCATAAGCGTTAGAAGGAGTTCTCCTTTAACGCTGTGTTACTTTCGGGCCGTTGCTCGCGCGCCCACGGTAGCGCAGGCTGCGCAGACTCTTGTCTGTAGTAAAAAAATAAAAAATACACTTTCGCTACTCATCGAAACAAAGACGGTTTTAATATGTTGAAAGCCTATTTTCCTTAGTGGGAACACTCGGAGCCCCCCACCTCACGTCTAAAATACACTTTTTAGCCAGAAAAGAAAATATTTCACCGGAAGGGGAAAGAATGTTTTAGTTGCTCCGCTGCGCCCCCTACAGATCTGGTCAATGGTATTTTTCTATTGACCAGATTTTTTTCTTCCGGTTAACTATTTTCTTTTCTGGCCAAACAGTGTATTTTAGACGTGAGCTGCGGGTTTCCGAGTGTTCCCACTAAGGAAAGTAGGCTTTCAACACATTAAACCCGTCTTGGTTTTGGTGAGTAGCGAAAGTGTATTCTTTATTATTTACTAAAGACGAGAGGCTGCGCATCCTGCGCTACCGCGGGTGTGCGGCCAACGGCTTGACAGTACCGTAGCGTTAAAGGAGAACTCCTTCTAACGCATAGCGTAACCAGAGCTAGTAGCCATGTTTCAGGCTGAAGCTAAAAAAAAAAAAGCAGATCAATAGTCTCAGTATAAAGTGTAAAAAGCGACCAGAGCCCGTCTAGATCTGCCTACCCTGCATGCTGCTGCTGACCGTGGTCAGGCTGTGGTGCGTCTGCGGGTGGTGCTGGTGCGACGTGGAGCCTGTGTTGTTGCTGGAGGTTGTTGAGTTGCTGTCAGGAGGACTGGGAGTCGCCATTGTTGTGTTGGATTCCAGGCAGCAGCAGCGGCTCAACGGGCTGCACCGCATAGAGAAAGAGAGAGAGACAGTGTTGCCAGGTTTTCCGAGAGAAACAAGCAACCGGGTCTATGAAAACAAGCCCAAAAGAAGTATGCGACTATGCCTTCAACAGCACAGCCGTCTACCCAAGCCCGGTGGCAAAGGCGGGTGCGCGACTATGCTACATGAGCCATTTAAATGTATTTTAAAATAGCCGATATATCATCTACGAGCTTGTAGATCTGCTATTTTCAAAAAAAAAATCTAGAAGAAATGTGGAATATTTTTGAAAACATTTTAACAACACAAATCTTGTATGGGGGTCCCTCCCTGGCTCAAAAATATTTTCAAATGGGGGACTGCAGACAAATACTTTTTGGGGGTCCTTTCCTTGACATGAGAATGCTTAAGAACCACTGGTTTAAACAGCATGTTTAGGAAACAAGCCCAAAATAAGCAACTACACTTTATAAACAAGCCCCAATATTTACAAGCAACTTTACAGAAAAACAAGGCCAAAGTCGCTTATAATAAGCGGACATGGCAACACCGGAGAGAGCGCTAAAGTTCGCCCTCTCTCTCTCCGAACGGGACACTGCGCCAGTGCGCCGGCTGAACGCAGTTGCGCCACACGGTCAGGCCAGTGAGGCCACGTCTGTGGCGAGTCAGTCACTCAGTTACTGAAGGCAGTGGTTCTCAAACTTTTTCATGTCAAGGACCCCCAAATTGACACTTATTAGCCCGCGGACCCCCATTTCAAAAGATATGCCAGGGACCCCCATAAGAGAAGATTTGTTTACGGCTAGCAGTGATTCTCAACCATTTTCATTTCAAGGACCCCCAGTTTGACATGCATTAGGGCTACAGACCCCCATTAATGGCATTTATATCACTTGGACCGCTATTTCTATTGTAAAATCTATGTCAATTTAAATCTGAGAGTGTACTTTAAGATACACCACAACATTGGGATCCCCCTGTATTTGTCAAAATACTTCCAAAATGTTAATCAAGTCCATGATCATAACACCAGAGGCAGCTCCACAAACCATGTTCAACCCAGATTTGGCACAACAAAGGGAATGAACTCTTTCTCATGTTATTCATCTAAAATGTGGAATGCCCTACCAAAAGGAGTAAAGGAGTGTAAAACCCTACTTACTTTCAAAAATGCCCTAAAGATACACCTTCAGGAGGCTGCAATTCAAAAATGGCCCCTGTCCAAGTCCTAACCTACCCCATGTCCTAACCTAACCTACCCCCCCCCCCCCCTCTCTTTCTTTTTTGTACATATTTTTCACCCTTCATACTTCATACCAGTAACCTGTAAACTGATTGTATGACATTCTATATAGTAGTGTGTATATCTGTCTGTCTCTTATATGTCAACATGATTTGTGTGCATGGGGATCTCATCTTAAACAAGCTACGTGCTTAACTGAGCTATCCAGTTTAGTAGACCTTGTATTGCGAATTTGTACTTCCATGTACTGTTATGTACTGCCATGTACTGTTCTCATGTCTTACTAAATAAAGTACATCAATCAATCAATCAATCAATACAAATGGAACCAAATGGGCCCGTTAGGGTCCATTTGGTTCCATTTGTACACTCTCAGAGTTACAGACCCATAACGGTCCATTGGGTGCCTAATCTATCAATTAGCTGGGGGATCCCCTGGAACTCCCTCAAGGACCCCTGGGGGTCCCCGGACCCCACTTTGAGAACCAATGACATAGAGCAGTGGTTCTCAAACAGTGTACAAGTGTCCATTTGGTTCCATTTGATTTTGTACACGGTCAGAGTTACAGATAGGTAAAGGGTCAATTTAGAACCCCTTCAAAGAACCCTACGTGTCCCTGCCTGGACCCCACTTTGAGAACCACTGACATAGATGTTTACTACCAGTCGTGGACAGTAACTTACATAAAGTACATTTGTTGATTTTGATTTATTTTTGCAAGCTCATGACTTTTACTCCACGTTTCAAAAATAGAAACTAATGTTGTAGCCTACTTTTGACTCCACATTTCTAGGAAGGGACTCATGGGACCCAAACTTGGTTTGCCATGTTGTTCCGCCCAGAATATGGATGCTGTGGTTCAAGTGGTTAAAGGTAGGGTAAGTTATTCTTACAAGTGGTTAAAGTAATATGTTCTGATAGTAATCATTGCTACAGAGCGTTTGTTCGGTCACAGGGGTCTCTCCAGCTCTTTAATAAACAGAATACAGTACATTTTCAGGTAGGTGACACATTTTAAGCCGCACCAAAATGCATTTTCTGTTTAATAAAGAGCTGGAGAGACATGGGAGGCTCCTTATATGGACAGGACACTCTATAGTAACGAGCACTATCAGAACATAGACCCATTTCGCAATTATTTGAATAATTGCAAATCACTGACCCTACCTTTACCATACACATTTAAAAAATATATATATATATATATATTATACAGTGAGATTTTATATTTTTCTGGGCATCCCTTATCCTTCCAAGTCGGTCATCCCAAAAATGCTAGACCCTGGAGGTATGGGTGTCCCTTATTGGATTTTCAGATAGTTGGCAACCCTTTGCGCAAGACCCAGGTGCACAGTAGAGGGGCTATTTTGGGGTTATACCTTTACCGCCAAGGCCAGAATAAGCTAGGATAATTCATTTGCTGCGCTCATACATTCTTCTGAAGTTATTTATGTAAATACATTGCTGTCATAACCAGCTATCGAAATGAAATGTATAACATGAAATAAAACATTTCAAAGTAACTCCATTTATTGTAGCCTTTGGCCAACATTCATACAGTTTATACATTCTTCATGTTTTGAAGTGAATGTCCATATCACCACATTGGTCACCTTAAAATAAATTATGTTTATGATGTAATAGTAATCATAAAATAATGGTTCAATAAATTAATTGGTTTTACATGTGTTTTGAATTTCACCAAAATAATAAAATAGGGTGAAGAGTGTGTTGATTTGAGGTAGCCTATCTGCAGAGATGAGGTAAGTGTGTGTTTGGGTTGCTTAGACCAGAACAAATATGTCAGTCTCTATGCTGTTGTTCTCAGCACACAATGAAGAATCTTAACTAGGGCTCATGTGGCTAATCAGGTTTGTCAAGTCAGAGAATTAAAATGTGTAGTTATTTTTAAAATCACAAAAAAAAGTGGGGGGAGGGCTTCCAAACAGGTGTAAAATTAAAAAAAGAAAGTAGGAAGCTCCTTTGAAAGCAACAAACTGCATTACTTTAATAGCACTAATAAATAGTTTGCTGGATTCAAAGAGCTTCCCACTTTGTTGTAATCTGTAGCAGAAGTCATGGAAATTCAGCGTGCTTTCTGTCACTTAGGCATCATGGGAAAATCAGCTCTCTATCAGGGATTCTTCCGTTCCCTTTTAGAACCATCCTGTCGTTATAAACGGAGACTGTGCCGAAAGCATCGCTGTCAGGCGGGGTCTCTATCACCCCCTCTAAAGTGAGGTAGTGCACTCCTGAATCTTTGTCCCTGTGGTATCCCCCGTCGTGGTCGTGGCCAGCCATGAAACAGACCACACTGCCATGGGAATGTAGAATCTCCAGTAGTTCATCATAGTTCCAGGCTAGACAGATGGGGTGCATGGAGCCTGGGTGTACAGGGAGATGACCTGTCGGAAATAAACCATTTGCATTGTCACCATGAAGCCTACAGTGAGTCAACTCAATACAATAATTATAGTTATCCCTGACATTTCAATATCAGTGACTTCACTGAGTTTATTGACAGATGCTTATATATAACATTAACCCTCTCCCTAATCTCAACAGTGTATGTGTGTGAAACCAGAGCTTGCAGAGACAAAGAGGATAGTTGTCCGTAGAGGTACAATATTGGTCAGTGTATCATTAAATACAATCAATGATTTCTCACAAAGAGAGCTGTGTCAAAGGAAGAAATTGTGACTTAACATAATGTAACACACTTACAGTATGATATTGTCTCGCTGTTTTCCTACTTTTGTGTGGACTGTGCTTATTGTGAAGTTTTATTTATTCGTTTTTTTTCACCCGTTTTTTTAATTAATTCATATACAAAGTCTAAATTGTACCTACTGACAACAGTGACCCTTTCACTTCTCTCATCAGCCAAGGTCAGAACCGTGTCCAGCCAATCCAGTTGCTCTTTACTGAATCCGCCGTTGAACTTCACAAACCTTCTCTCCAGACCCTCAGATTCTTGGTAAAAAAAAAAGAAGAAAGCAAAATATGCAATAATTCTCTGAGTGATTATATGAATAATTTCCTTTGGGATCAATATGTATGTATCCATCTATATCTATCTATATGATAGTGTCAGTGATATATACTTACTATGTTAATATAGGCTACACAATTAATACACACAATGCATTATATCAACTAATTAATAAGCGTGCATACCTGGAGTATCGTTAAGGTCTTCATTGTCATTGGGTTGCTTTAAAAGTTTCAGTGCAGTACTGTATTGCACGCTCGCCTCCTCTCTCCCGAGAAGGCTCACGTCATAGGCGTCCAGCACCACAAACCTGAACTTGGGGACTGGACTGAAGTGGTAGGCATAGATACCGTCTGTCTGGAGGCCACTGGCCTGGTGGTCAGCAGCACACTCACAGTGGGCTGTGGTGCTGTTGAGCTGTGAGCGGAACAGCGTGTTCCTGCTGAAGTTATAGAACTCGTGGTTGCCCCACACATGGTGAACCTGGACAGGACAGGAGGTGAACTCCCTCATCACGGTGTCCAGGGCTTCCTCTGACGCGTCGTACCTAGGGATGGGACGGTATTAGTTATTATAGTGATAAAAAAAAACGTGAAATTGTCCTCCATCATAACACTAGGATGAATTAGCCTTTGTTGAGCTGCAAATTCAGTACCACTTAAACCCTCTATGCTTGATCAAACAGACCTGTAAAGAGCACATTTGGTTTGATTGATTGATTGAATACTTTATTTAGAAAGACATGGAAACAGTACATGGAAGTACAATTCACAATAAAGGTCCTCTAAACTGGATCGCTCATAAAAGCACAAAGGCTTATTTAAAATGAGATCCCCACGCACTCAAATCATGATGACATTTAAGAAGACAGACAGATATACACTACTATTCAGAGTGTCATACAATCCGTTTACAGGTTACTGGTATGAAAAACAAGAAATATGAGTGTGTGTGTGGGGTGGGGGGGTGGGGGTAGGTTAAGACTTTGACAGGGGCCAGTTTGGAATTGCATCCTCCTGAAGGTGTTCTTTTAGGGTAGATTTGAAAGTGAGTAGGGTTTTCCACATTTGTTGAATAGCATGAGAAAGAGTTCATTCCCTTGTTTTCTGCGGAACATGATCAGTGGAGCTGCCTCTGGTGTTGTGAACTTGTGATTGGTATGCTATTATTTCAATCTATACAAATCGATTCGCCCAAAACAGCAGATCTACAAGCTCAGTCACAACAGGCGTGGTGAGCTTGTAGATCTGCTATTTTTGGCGAACGTTTCCCCCAGAACAGGGATGCTGGGAGTTCAAGTGGTTAACAAAATTGGCGTTTTAAGTTTTAAGCATATCGTAATCACAATTACTTTTGCCACAATAATCGTGACATGTTATTTTCATATCGTCCCATCAGGCTAGTCGTACCTCTTGTTGAAGCCATCTATGATGTCCCCCAGCTGAAGGATGAACCTCGGTTTGACAGCTGACATAGACGACCACGTGTCCTGGGCATTTCGCAGCAACCGTAAGCTGTTCCTGTAATATCGTTTTCTCGTGTGATTATAATTGAACCCGTCGTCGATGTCCGCGTACTGGATGTCTGCTATGACTCCAAATGTAAACAGTGGCGCTGTTTGAGAGCAACTGTCATCCATTCTGGTTCTGTTGTTATAAATCCCACTTGAGTATCCTGCACAATAATAAGACCTAACCAAGTAGCTTCTCAAAGTCCAGTTAAAATGTTGGAAAGCAGCCATTATGCCTGTTGTAACGAGAACACAGTGGTTTGTAGCGCCGACCAGGTACAGCTGGATAGATGACAACAATCTGCAACTAACTACAGTCCTAGAACCTAGATAGTTTTCATCCCATAGCAGGGAGGGGCGGTTTTTAAGAAACATTTGCTGTCTGTGACCTATGCCCAGGAAGGAACAATGATTATTCTAATTAGTTTAAATGAATACAAAAGCCTTGCCCTGATAATCAAGACAAGACAGAGGGTGTCACTCTCTAGTGTAGCTCAATGGACAGAAACTCTAAACTGATTGCATTACAGCTGAGCCCACACAAAGTTGGGTGACATCGTTCTTAAAAAAAAAAAAAAGGTTAAAGTACTATATTCTGATAGTAATCATTGCTACAGAGCGTTTGTTCGGTCACAAGGGTCTCTCCAGCTCTTTAATAAACAGAATATAGTACATTTTCAGGTAGGTGACACGTTTTAAGCCAATCAGGAGAGAGCACTGAAAATGCATTTTCTGTTTAATAAAGAGCTGGAGAGACATGGGAGACTCCTTATATGGACAGGACACTCTATAGTAACGAGCACTATCAGACCATAGACCCATTTCGCAATTATTTGAATAATTGCAAATCACTGACCCTACTTTTATATTTTTCTGGGCCCTTATCCTTCCAAGTCGGCCATCCCAAAAATGCTAGACCCTGGAGGTTATGGGTGTCCCTTATTGGATTTTCAGATAGTTGGCAACCCTTTGCACAAGACCCAGGTGCACTGAAGTAGTGGGGCTATTTTGGGGTTATACCTTTACCGCCAAGGCCAGAATAAGCTAGGATAATTCATTTGCTGCGCTCATACATATTCTTCTGAAGTTATTTATGTAAATACATTGCTGTCATAACCAGCTATCGAAATGAAATGTATAACATGAAATAAAACATTTCAAAGTAACTCCATTTATTGTAGCCTTTGGCCAACATTCATACAGTTTATACATTCTTCATGTTTTAAAGTGAATGTCCATATCACCACATTGGTCACCTTAAAATAAACTATGTTTATGATGTAATAGTAATCATAAAATAATGGTTCAATAAATTAATTGGTTTTACATGTGTTTTGAATTTCACCAAAATAATAAAATAGGGTGAAGAGTGTGTTGATTTGAGGTAGCCTATCTGCAGAGATGAGGTAAGTGTGTGTTTGGGTTGCTTAGACCAGAACAAATATGTCAGTCTCTATGCTGTTGTTCTCAGCACACAATGAAGAATCTTAACTAGGGCTCATGTGGTTAATCAGGTTTGTCAAGTCAGAGAATTAAAATGTGTAGTTATTTTTAAAATCACAAAAAAAGTGGGGGGAGGGCTTCCAAACAGGTGTAAAATTAAAAAAGAAAGTAGGAAGCTCCTTTGAAAGCAACAAACTGCATTACTTTAATAGCACTAATAAATAGTTTGCTGGATTCAAAGAGCTTCCCACTTTGTTGTAATTTGTAGCAGAAGTCATGGAAATTCAGCGTGCTTTCTGTCACTTAGGCATCATGGGAAAATCAGCTCTCTATCAGGGATTCTTCCGTTCCCTTTTAGAACCATCCTGTCGTTATAAACGGAGACTGTGCCGAAAGCATCACTGTCAGGCGGGGTCTCTATCACCCCCTCTAAAGTGAGGTAGTGCACTCCTGAATCTTTGTCCCTGTGGTATCCCCCGTCGTGGCCGTGGCCAGCCATGAAACAGACCACACTGCCATGGGAATGTAGAATCTCCAGTAGTTCCTCATAGTTCCAGGCTAGACAGATGGGGTGCATGGAGCTTGGGTGTACAGGGAGATGACCTGTCGGAAATAAACCATTTGCATTGTCACCATGAAGCCTACAGTGAGTCAATACAATAATTATAGTTATCCCTGACATTTCAATATCAGTGACTTCACTGAGTTTATTGACAGATGCTTATATATAACATTAACCCTCTCCCTAATCTCAACAGTGTATTTGTGTGAAACCAGAGCTTGCAGAGACAAAGAGGATAGTTGTCCGTAGAGGTACAATATTGGTCAGTTTATCATCATTAAATACAATCAATTATTTCTCACAGAGGGCTGTCAAAGGAAGAAATTGTGACTTAACATAATGTAACACACTTACAGTATGATATTGTCTCGCTGTTTTCCTACTTTTGTGTGGACTGTGCTTATTGTGAAGTTTTATTCTTTTTTATTTTTTCCTTTTCACCTGTTTTTAATGAATTCATATACAAAGTCTAAATTGTACCTACTGACAACAGTGACCCTTTCACTTCTCTCATCAGCCAAGGTCAGAACCGTGTCCAGCCAATCCAGTTGCTCTTTACTGAATCCGCCGTTGAACTTCACAAACCTTCTCTCCAGACCCTCAGATTCTTGGTTAAAAAAAAAAGAAGAAAGCAAAATATGCAATAATTCTCTGAGTGATTATATGAATAATTTCCTTTGGGATCAATAAAGTATGTATCCATCTATATCTATCTATATGATAGTGTCAGTGATATATACTTACTATGTTAATATAGGCTACACAATTAATACACACAATGCATTATATCAACTAATTAATAAGCGTGCATACCTGGAGTATCGTTAAGGTCTTCATTGTCATTGGGTTGCTTTAAAAGTTTCAGTGCAGTACTGTATTGCACGCTCGCCTCCTCTCTCCCGAGAAGGCTCACGTCATAGGCGTCCAGCACCACAAACCTGAATTTGGGGACTGGACTGAAGTGGTAGGCATAGATACCGTCTGTCTGGAGGCCACTGGCCTGGTGGTCAGCAGCACACTCACAGTGGGCTGTGGTGCTGTTGAGCTGTGAGCGGAACAGCGTGTTCCTGCTGAAGTTATAGAACTCGTGGTTGCCCCACACATGGTGAACCTGGACAGGACAGGAGGTGAACTCCCTCATCACGGTGTCCAGGGCTTCCTCTGACGCGTCGTACCTAGGGATGGGACGGTATTAGTTATTATAGTGATAAAAAAAAACGTGAAATTGTCCTCCATCATAACACTAGGATGAATTAGCCTTTGTTGAGCTGCAAATTCAGTACCACTTAAACCCTCTATGCTTGATCAAACAGACCTGTAAAGAGCACATTTGGTTTGATTGATTGATTGAATACTTTATTTAGAAAGACATGGAAACAGTACATGGAAGTACAATTCACAATAAAGGTCCTCTAAACTGGATCGCTCATAAAAGCACAAAGGCTTATTTAAAATGAGATCCCCTAGCACTCAAATCATGATGACATTTAAGAAGACAGACAGATATACACTACTATTCAGAGTGTCATACAATCCGTTTACAGGTTACTGGTATGAAAAACAAGAAATATGAGTGTGTGTGGGGTGGGGGGGTGGGGGTAGGTTAAGACTTTGACAGGGGCCAGTTTGGAATTGCATCCTCCTGAAGGTGTTCTTTTAGGGTAGATTTGAAAGTGAGTAGGGTTTTCCACATTTGTTGAATAGCATGAGAAAGAGTTCATTCCCTTGTTTTCTGCGGAACATGATCAGTGGAGCTGCCTCTGGTGTTGTGAACTTGTGATTGGTATGCTATTATTTCAATCTATACAAATCGATTCGCCGAAAACAGCAGATCTACAAGCTCAGTCACAACAGGCGTGGTGAGCTTGTAGATCTGCTATTTTTGGCGAACGTTTCCCCCAGAACAGGGATGCTGGGAGTTCAAGTGGTTAACAAAATTGGCGTTTTAAGTTTTAAGCATATCGTAATCACAATTATTTTTGCCACAATAATCATGACATGTTATTTTCATATCGTCCCATCAGGCTAGTCGTACCTCTTGTTGAAGCCATCTATGATGTCCCCCAGCTGAAGGATGAACCTCGGTTTGACAGCTGACATAGACGACCACGTGTCCTGGGCATTTCGCAGCAACCGTAAGCTGTTCCTGTAATATCGTTTTCTCGTGTGATTATAATTGAACCCGTCGTCGATGTCCGCGTACTGGATGTCTGCTATGACTCCAAATGTAAACAGTGGCGCTGTTTGAGAGCAACTGTCATCCATTCTGGTTCTGTTGTTATAAATCCCACTTGAGTATCCTGCACAATAATAAGACCTAACCAAGTAGCTTCTCAAAGTCCTGTTAAAATGTTGGAAAGCAGCCATTATGCCTGTTGTAACGAGAACACAGTGGTTTGTAGCGCCGACCAGGTACAGCTGGATAGATGACAACAATCTGCAACTAACTACAGTCCTAGAACCTAGATAGTTTTCATCCCATAGCAGGGAGGGGCGGTTTTTAAGAAACATTTGCTGTCTGTGACCTATGCCCAGGAAGGAACAATGATTATTCTAATTAGTTTAAATGAATACAAAAGCCTTGCCCTGATAATCAAGACAAGACAGAGGGTGTCACTCTCTAGTGTAGCTCAATGGACAGAAACTCTAAACTGATTGCATTACAGCTGAGCCCACACAAAGTTGGGTGACATCGTTCTTAAAAAAAAAAAAAAGGTTAAAGTACTATATTCTGATAGTAATCATTGCTACAGAGCGTTTGTTCGGTCACAAGGGTCTCTCCAGCTCTTTAATAAACAGAATATAGTACATTTTCAGGTAGGTGACACGTTTTAAGCCAATCAGGAGAGAGCACTGAAAATGCATTTTCTGTTTAATAAAGAGCTGGAGAGACATGGGAGACTCCTTATATGGACAGGACACTCTATAGTAACGAGCACTATCAGACCATAGACCCATTTCGCAATTATTTGAATAATTGCAAATCACTGACCCTACTTTTATATTTTTCTGGGCCCTTATCCTTCCAAGTCGGCCATCCCAAAAATGCTAGACCCTGGAGGTTATGGGTGTCCCTTATTGGATTTTCAGATAGTTGGCAACCCTTTGCACAAGACCCAGGTGCACTGAAGTAGTGGGGCTATTTTGGGGTTATACCTTTACCGCCAAGGCCAGAATAAGCTAGGATAATTCATTTGCTGCGCTCATACATATTCTTCTGAAGTTATTTATGTAAATACATTGCTGTCATAACCAGCTATCGAAATGAAATGTATAACATGAAATAAAACATTTCAAAGTAACTCCATTTATTGTAGCCTTTGGCCAACATTCATACAGTTTATACATTCTTCATGTTTAAAGTGAATGTCCATATCACCACATTGGTCACCTTAAAATAAATTATGTTTATGATGTAATAGTAATCATAAAATAATGGTTCAATAAATTAATTGGTTTTACATGTGTTTTGAATTTCACCAAAATAATAAAATAGGGTGAAGAGTGTGTTGATTTGAGGTAGCCTATCTGCAGAGATGAGGTAAGTGTGTGTTTGGGTTGCTTAGACCAGAACAAATATGTCAGTCTCTATGCTGTTGTTCTCAGCACACAATCAAGAATCTTAACTAGGGCTCATGTGGTTAATCAGGTTTGTCAAGTCAGAGAATTAAAATGTGTAGTTATTTTTAAAATCACAAAAAAAAGTGGGGGGAGGGCTTCCAAACAGGTGTAAAATTAAAAAAGAAAGTAGGAAGCTCCTTTGAAAGCAACAAACTGCATTACTTTAATAGCACTAATACATAGTTTGCTGGATTCAAAGAGCTTCCCACTTTGTTGTAATCTGTAGCAGAAGTCATGGAAATTCAGCATGCTTTCTGTCACTTAGGCATCATGGGAAAATCAGCTCTCTATCAGGGATTCTTCCGTTCCCTTTTAGAACCATCCTGTCGTTATAAACGGAGACTGTGCCGAAAGCATCGCTGTCAGGCGGGGTCTCTATCACCCCCTCTAAAGTGAGGTAGTGCACTCCTGAATCTTTGTCCCTGTGGTATCCCCCGTCGTGGTCGTGGCCAGCCATGAAACAGACCACACTGCCATGGGAATGTAGAATCTCCAGTAGTTCATCATAGTTCCAGGCTAGACAGATGGGGTCCGTGGAGCTTGGGTGTACAGGGAGATGACCTGTCGGAAATAAACCATTTGCATTGTCACCATGAAGCCTACAGTGAGTCAATACAATAAATATAGTTATCCCTGACATTTCAATATCAGTGACTTCACTGAGTTTATTGACAGATGCTTATATATATAACATTAACCCTCTCCCTAATCTCAACAGTGTATTTGTGTGAAACCAGAGCTTGCAGAGACAAAGAGGATAGTTGTCCGTAGAGGTACAATATTGGTCAGTTTATCATCATTAAATACAATCAATGATTTCTCACAAAGAGAGCTGTGTCAAAGGAAGAAATTGTGACTTAACATACTGTAACACACTTACAGT
This sequence comes from Gymnoscopelus microlampas, assembly GCF_963454915.1. Taxonomy (NCBI): domain Eukaryota; kingdom Metazoa; phylum Chordata; class Actinopteri; order Myctophiformes; family Myctophidae; genus Gymnoscopelus; species Gymnoscopelus microlampas. The sequence continues at coordinate 33,489,678 of NC_139951.1, read as the reverse complement.
ATGATATTGTCTCGCTGTTTTCCTACTTTTGTGTGGACTGTGCTTATTGTGAAGTTTTATTTATTCGTTTTTTTTCACCCGTTTTTTAATTAATTCATATACAAAGTCTAAATTGTACCTACTGACAACAGTGACCCTTTCACTTCTCTCATCAGCCAAGGTCAGAACCGTGTCCAGCCAATCCAGTTGCTCTTTACTGAATCCGCCGTTGAACTTCACAAACCTTCTCTCCAGACCCTCAGATTCTTGGTTAAAAAAAAAGAAGAAAGCAAAATATGCAATAATTCTCTGAATGATTATATGAATAATTTCCTTCGGGATCAATAAAGTATGTATCCATCTATATCTATCTATATGATAGTGAAATATACTTATTATATTAATATAGGCTACACAATTAACCCATTAAGACCTGGAACGCATCTGTAATTTTTTTTATTTGAGCTAAAAAGCATTATTTTACACGTTGGCTATTCAAAAATAGTGAAAATGTGTGCAAATCTTTGAATAAATATATATTTTAAAGCGAACATTTTTAACTCAAATCTTTGCTTCTGGGGTCCCTGGAACAACATATTTTGAGATCCGTGGCTAAATACATATAATTCTGGGGGTCCTTGACATGAAAAATTATTGAGCACACCACTGATATAGAAACATAGGTTTTTCAAAATACTGCTGGGATTTAGGAGACATGTAGAATCGGCTTCAGGTCTTAATGGGTTAATACACAGTCACAATGCGTTATATCAACTAATTAATAAGCGTGCAATACCTGGAGGATGGTTAAGGTCTTCATTGTTATTGTGTTGCTTTAAAAGTTTCAGTGCAGTACTGTATTGCACGCTCGCCTCCTCTCTCCCGAGAAGGCTCACGTCATAGGCGTCCAGCACCACAAACCTGAACTTGGGGACCGGACTGAAGTGGTAGGCATAGATACCGTCTGTCTGGAGGCCACTGGCCTGGTGGTCAGCAGCACACTCACAGTGGGCTGTGGTGCTGTTGAGCTGCGAGCGGAACAGCGTGTTCCTGCTGAAGTTATAGAACTCGTGGTTGCCCCACACATGGTGAACCTGGACAGGACAGGAGGTGAACTCCCTCATCACAGTGTCCAGGGCTTCCTCTGACGCGTCGTACCTAGGGATGGGACGGTATTAGTTATTATAGTGATTAAAAAAACCCGAAAGATTGTCCTCCATCATAACACAGGGATGAATTAGCCTTTGTTGAGCTGCAAATTCAGTACCACTTAAACCCTCTATACTTGATAAAACGGACCTGTAAAGAGCGCATTTGGTTTGATTGATTGATTGAATACTTTATTTAGAAAAACATGGAAACAGTACACGGACGTACAATTCACAATAAAGGTCCTCTAAACTGGATCGCTCATAAAAGCACAAAGGCTTATATAAAATGAGATCCCCACGCACTCAAATCATGATGACATTTAAGAAGACATACATAGGCTACTATTCAGAGCGTCATACAATCAGTTTACAGGTTACTGGTATGAAAAACAAGAAATATGTGTGTGTGGGTGGGGGGTAGGTTAAGACTTTGACAGGGGCCAGTTTGGAATTGCAGCTTCCTGAAGGTGTTCTTTTAGGGTAGTTTTGAAAGTGAGTATTGTTTTACATTACTTTTCGCTCGGGCATTCCACATTTGTTGAATAGCATGAGGAAGAGTTCATTCCCTTGTTTTCTGCGGAACATGATCAGTGGAGCTGCCTCTGGTGTTGTGATTGGTGTTGTGAACTCGTGATTGGTATGCTATTATTTCAATCTATACAAATCGACTCAACCCAAAACAGCAGATCTACAAGCTCACAACAGGCGTGGTGTGCTTGTAGATCTGCTATTTTTGGCGAACGTTTCCCCCAGAACAGGGATGCTGGGAGTTCAAGTGGTTAACAAAAGTGGCATTTTAAGTTTTAAGCATATCGCAATTATTTTTGCCACAATAATCGTGACATGTCATTTTCATATCGTCCCACCCCATCCCTAGGCTAGTCGTACCTCTTGTTGAAGCCATCTATGATGTCCCCCAGCTGAAGGATGAACCTCGGTTTGACAGCTGACATAGACGACCACGTGTCCTGGGCATTTCGCAGCAACCGTAAGCTGTTCCTGTAATATCGTTTTCTCGTGTGCTTATAATTGAACCCGTCGTCGATGTCCGCGTACTGGATGTCTGCTATGACTCCAAATGTAAACAGTGGCGCTGTTTGAGAGCAACCGTCATCCATTCTGGTTCTGTTGTTATAAATCCCACTTGAGTATCCTGCACAATAATAAGACCTAACCAAGTAGCTTCTCAAAGTCCTGTTAACATGTTGGAAAGCAGCCAGTACGCCTGTTGTAACGAGAACACAGTGGTTTGTAGCGCCGACCAGGTACAGCTGGATAGATGACAACAATCTGCAACTAACTACAGTCCTACAACCTAGATAGTTTTCATCCCATAGCAGGGAGGGGCGGTTCAGTCTGGCTGTGATTGGCAAAAAAAACGACGTACAACGTAGCTGTGTTCCATGAGCAACGATAACACCAGTGTTATGTCGTTGCGTACTTGCGTAGCCGTTACCCCACGACTAATTAGCCAATCAAAGTGGCATCGTCCCTTCGGGCTATGGGCTCTAGTCTAGACCGACCGACAGGACAAATTGTTGCCAGTTGTTGCATATCACATTGTTAAATGCATTCACCAACATCATTGTAGCGTTGTTCCTGCGCATAGGTGAAATGTATTTACGTTTGTTTGTTTGTTTTTCACTTTCTTTTTTTCATTTTTATTTTTATAGATCTTCTTTTGAAAATTGTATTTTAAAGGTGATATTATATGTATGTGTATATATATATAAATACAACTTGTAATAACAAACAAAAAAACAGTTTTAATTAATTGTAATTGTTTTATTATTAGTATTATCTCAAAATACGCATAAAATGTATTCAAACTAGTAATTCAAACCATGCAGTCACACCAGTCACCAGATACTAGGTTGCACTTGATCTTAGCCAAAAGGCAGAGAAGCAATTGTGAGGGAATTTGTGGTTTTCCTTTGGTACTACACATAGACTTACTTTTAGAAAATGTGTTTTAAAAGGTGTTGTAACTAAGTGATATTTACTGGTTACAATGTTATTAAAGCTCTCTATTGTGATTATAATCAGTGCTGTATAGACTGAATAAAGTGTTTACTTTGTTCAGTAACAGCTGGGTCTCTCCAGCTCTAACACAAAATAAGATTTCAGGTGGTGGGACACCAATTTCGTCGAGTCAGGAGGAGAACCCATTTAGCAGCTTCAATTTCATAGCGTTCCATTTCCAATTGAGTATGCTCATGTTTTTGTTTCATCACTTCATTTTGTGTTTTGTTTTTAAGACTGGGAGAGTTGGGCAGAGACACGCGGAAAATCTGGAATCGAACCCGGACATGCTGTCAGGCATCAATGCCTATGTGTTACGCACCTTAACCCGTTTCATCACTTCCAATGTCACTTATGTTTATCCTGTATTCTGTATGAGTTCTCTCTCCTGACTGGATCAAATTGGTATCCCCACCTCAAAACGACATTTCTGTTTACTACAGAGCTGGACAGATGGGGAGACCCTTACTGAGCAATGATGAATATAGTGCTATTTAACACTATTTTAACAAAAAAAAATCACTTGCAGCACCTTTTAAGCAAATGTCAGTGTTTGTAAAATTATATTTTGTTCAGGAATGTTTATTTCCCACTTAACCATGTGTTTCAAGAAATGTCCATAGGAAAATAACAATTCTTATTTTATTTTCTGTTAAAGGGGAATACCAATCATTTTCAACATTGAAATGTGATCAGTGACATACGGACGGTGTTGTACAAGACATAGTACGTTTAGATAATAGAAATCAATCGGCTGAAAATGCTCTAACAAGTCTTAACTACTGTAAGCACTGTAAAGCTGGAAGTGAGATTCCCCATTCTAGTGAATGCAGCAGCCTAGAGGGCAGAGCCAAAGAGTACACCATCTGTAAAGTTGTAGATCGGCTGTTTTCACCTAATGTTCACCTGTTTTTGCCAAATGTTTGCTTTTTTTTTGCTGGATGTTCACCTTTTTATGACACGCCCAGATTAGGAACGCTATAGACCAATTAATTGTTTACTAACATTGAGACTGGATGCGCAGGTGATTGTTTCACGCAATCAATTTCCAACCTGTTGTTTCGGGGTGCGCTAGTTTCAGCACACCCCAACCCCCTCTTGTGTGTTGGCTAGTGTGGCACGTCCTGGCGAGACCTGATAGAATGGGTTTCATTTAGCGCATACTGGTTGCACGCATACTGGTTCTTATCAGTGTGACGTCGTCTGTTAAGGGGTTTATAGGGTTCATGCGACTAAGCACTAAGAGTTAAACTAGAGCTCGTCATGCTTATAGAGCATGGAATGGATGCTTTGATGTTTATGGCACACAGCAGGGGTGATGAACTCCATGCGGTATTCACAGTGATTGGGCTCTGAGGTGGACATGAGTGCTGTCTCCTTTCCACAGGTTAACTTAACGGTGGTAGATCTGTTGGGACCCTGGAAGCACCCTGTCCCATGATCATACTTCATCGCAGAGTAGATGTCACCATCAGATCCTGCCCAAGATCCCCAGGATCCGAGGTTGTTCTCTGATCCTCCGTATTTGGGTTTCTGGGACACGCGGTTGAAAGGACAGAACCTGTAGATGTACTCGCTGGAAGATGACTCATAACACTGGCTATAGAGGTAAGAAAACTCGGCACTGGGCCCAAAGTCATGGGAAAGCTCCTTCTCAAGTCTCCTGACCTGATCGTGCAGTTCTCTGAGAGCTCTCTCGGCCTCCTCATATTCGTCCCTTGCTTTCTGAGCGGCATCAATAAGCTTCTGTGTGTCTTCGTTGTAGGGTGGCATTGCCTCATCATCCTTCTTCTCATGAGTGTGCTGTAGAGGAGGAATCTTCTCATCATCCACTTCTAGGTCCTCCTCGTCATATTCTATAGTCTTGTCCTGCCCATCCAATGGTTTGCCATCCTCAGAGTGCTTCTTTTCATGAGTGTGCTTTGGAGGAGGAATCTTCTCATCATCCTCTTCATCCTCTTCGTCCTCCTCGTCATATGACCTAGTGTCATCCTGCTCATCCAATGGGATGTCAGCCTCAGGGTGCCATCCACCATCATCATCATCCTCATAGTCATACGATTGATCATCGTTCTTCTCGTCTAGTGGGATGTCATCCTCTGGGTAGGGTTTAGAGTCCCTATTGGAGACCGGCTCCTTGGCCTCTTCCTGGAGGACATCTACCGGCATCACATGTGGAGCAGCATCAAATAAACCATATTGGAGACCCAATGTGTTTTCTTTGATCCTGCTCCACATTGTCCCAAATCCCGCTATGTCTACCTTGTCGAATCCCCCCAGTAATCCCCGAGCCTCTTTCAAGGACCCGTCCAAATTTGGGTCAACCTCAATGTGGGACAGAAGCTCTGCCACTGAGACAAAGTCATCTGCATTATCGTCCAGTTCCAGAAACGCTTTGGCCATCCTAGCCTTGTCCCAAGCCTTCAGATGCTGATCTTTAGCTTCTTTTTCTGCCTGCTCTGCAGTCTCCTTCGCAGCTCTCAGAGCCTCCACCGTTTCTTCCACATATCTCTTACTACCCTGAAGCTCTTTTAGTTTGCTCTGTTTTTTCTCCTGGCCCTTCTTGGCTTCATGTATAAGTTGCTGCTTAAGCAGAAAGCCCTGTTTAGCTATGAGTTCTTTCTTCTGCAGGACCTGTAGCTCTTTTCGCCCTAGCTCCTCGCAGGTGTTCTGGCATGAAGTATTGCTGTTATATTCATCTGTTGTGTCACAACAGTCACAGATTCCATCATTGACACGGGAGGAAGGAATGAAAGCTGGTCGGAAACCTACATTCGTGCAGTGGAATCTGCCATTGGGACAAGCAGCTGTGCCTGGCTCATCAGATCCGTCCTTGCAGTCACAGTAATCGTCATTGACTCTATCAAAGGAAATGGTACGAGATCCATCCAAGCAAGTAAAAGGTTTATTCTCCTCGTAGAACTGAATCTTTGATAAAGGAACACCGCGGGGGCGCTGAACCTCTACTGATGAGACAGCTCCCACGATGAGCAGGAGGAACAATAAGTAATTACTAGACATGAAGAGCATTAGCTAGCTAGTAGGTACTCTCAGTATTCTCAGAACACCTTGTCTTTCTATGGCCACAAGAATACGTCTCTGCCTGGGCCGTACAGGCTTTCAGTGCAAGACTGTCAATTGTTGAACAGTTACACTGGTTAATATGGCATAGCTCCTTGGAGGCGAATGTCCTTGAAGAGTGTCTGTGCAAGTATCTGAGGCTAATCCTACAAATGGCTTTATCCACTGATAAGCGCAAAATGTCTTTGGCACGCAGAAAGGGCCAAAGAAGTATCTCACATATGTTGATGGCTGACATCATAGTATGATGTCATGGATGACTGACATCATAGACTGACCACATGACGTCCAAGATCCATAAGGACGCCGCGCCATTATTAGACCCCGTCTTGATGGTAGACACTATAGGGAGAAACCAGCTTAAAGTATTCTAATCCAGGGGTCTTCAACAGGGGGTCCGGGACCCCTAGGGGGTCCTCAGAGCTACTACAGGGGGTCCGCCAATTCTTTGTGTGATAGGATTATTTTTTTTTTTACATTAACTGCTTGAACCCTAGAATTCCTTTTCTGAGGGGAACATTAGCCGAAAATAGCAGATCTACAAGCTCTCAACGCCTCGCGCTGCGTTTTTGGCAAAGAGGCTATAGGTGTAGAGGGAAAAAAGAGCAGACTAAGTATTAAAAAAAAAACTTTAATCTGAAACACAATTTTATACAATATAGAGTAGGGGGTCCCTGCTTCATCTCTCTCTCAGCTAGGGGGTCCTTGGCCTGAAAACGTTGAAGACCCCTGTTCTAATCTATAAATTCAACAAATGTGTGGCTAGGCTAGTGACGATGGCCCCGAAATTTGAGATACCCCTACCAGAGGTAAAAACCAAACAACATTGTTTTACCTCATCTCTAAGGCCTCCCATACATGACATTGATTCTATAAAAACATTTTATTGCAAAAGTATATACAGTATAAAGTTATACACCCCAAACTAAAAATAAAGCTTGGCCGTTCTGTGGGTTGAGGCATATAAACTCATGTAGATTCACAATGGAAGCTCTGAGAGATTTAGAACTTGCCATGCTTTAAGCCAGGACATCCCTCTACATTCTAGAAAAGACCAAATGTCAATATCTGAATGTAACTAGGAGATAGTCATTTGAACACATACCTACAATAGGCGGAAATGTAAATCTATGTAGAATGTTTTCTTTACTCTGTAGTGACTCTGACATGGATTGTCAAAGCAAGACATAATATATATGGGTCTTGTTGGAAAGGCTCTGCTGAATCCAGCAATACCAATTGTGTAAAAGTAGCTTTAATACTCATGGAGCTATGTCACTAAACGTATATGGTGTCCCGGGGGAAAACATGAAAAAGTCCTAATGAAATCTACAGTATCACACCGATTAGTTTTATTGTCAATTCACTTATCAAGGGTGGAAAAATATCAACAAATTCACTTGAATAGAACTCCCTAAAATGCATGAAATGTCCCAAACTTGAGAAAATGAGAAATTGTTAAAAAAAAGAAGTTAAATTCAGGCCTACTGTAGAACTACTGATTATTTAACAAACCTGGATGATTGAAACCAAGCAATACAGGCAGCCCTATTCAATACAGGCAGCCCTTTACCTCAGATTAAGAGAGCCACTTCAAGTCAATGAAGAGCCCACGCCGTCATCGGTGCTCTGGTCCATGAAGCAGCACGCCATCGAACCAACGGGAGCTGAACAGCAAGCGCCGCATGCGAGTCCCCATACGAGGCTATATGACGGGGAAGAGGCCACGCAGTCAGCGCTCCCTGGCTGGTCCACGAGGCAGCACGCCACTGAACTATCAGGAGCTAAAGTAATAGCAGCTCCGCATGGAAAGGCGAAAAAGGAGGGTACAGCCGATAGTATAGACACTATGCAGACTTCTGGGTTGGGTGTGACTATACACCTGTTGTGCTTCTGTCATTATTTCTGTGTGCATGAAGAGAACAACACTCAACTGCACGTGCCTTGCCCCCTCCACTGAATCCTTGTCAGCCAATAATTACTGGGAACACCCCCGTGTTCCTCAGGGTATCATTCAGTGCCTTGTCAGCAGACATTCAGTAGAAGAGAGGCCTCAAGAACCTCCGGCGTATCCTGCTTGTAAACCTCCTGGTTACGATGGGAACACGGAGCCGGGCTACCAGCCCTAACAGTGTGGAGAGCAGCAGAACCAGGAGCACAAGCAGGACCCGCAGGGTGTTCCTGAGGCCTCCTGCATGTCCTCCTTCTACTGCTCCTATCTCCGTGCAGGTGTTCTGGCATGAAGCATTGCTCTTATATTCATCTGTTGTATCACAGCAGTCACAGATTCCATCATTGACACGGGAGGAAGGAATGAAAGCTGGTCGGAAACCTGCATTTGTGCAGTGGAATCTGCCATTGGGACAAGCAGCTGTGCCTGGCTCATCAGATCCGTCCGTGCAGTCACAGTAATCGTCATTGACTCTATCAAAGGAAATGGTACGAGAGCCATCCAAGCAAGTAAACGGTTCATTTTCCTTATAGAACTGAATCTTTGATAAAGGAACACCGCGGCGGCGCTGAACCTCCACTGATGAGACGGCTCCCACAGTGAGCAATAATAGCATGTACACACTGAACATGATGATCACAAACAGGTCAGACTGGGCCAGGCCAGCGTTAGCTAGTATTTCTCAGAGCACTGTTGCTGAACTGACAAAGGAAATGTCTCTATTGCCCAATTAATTTGGCTTGCCTGATGTGCAATCTATGACAAAAATATATTATCTTCTAGGGCAGTTGTTTTCTTTACCACATGAATCCTTGCGTCCCTATTCTGTGCATGTCATAATAGGTTAACATTGGGTGAAAGTTCTTCCGTTTTTTAATCTGTGCGCCTCATGCAATAAACGGAATTGAAGCGTTTTTTTCTTTTCATCCCTGTGCTTCATGCAGGACCCGAATTATACTTTAGTACCCGGACCCGTCCCTTCCACTGTATGGCGTCTGGTGGCTGCCACCTGCACTGCAGCCACACTGGTGAGAGATTATCTGCCCGTGAACCTCAAAGGGATCTGGCTTTGCGTCAAGTAGCCGAAGCTGAGGTATGGATCTGAATAAACCTTGTATGGTACGGAGAAAACACTATAAAAAATGTTAAAGTGTAAAGTTTGATTCTGGCTTCACTCTGAGATGGCGGGTCTTTAGCCTATATACAGTCTGACGAGGGTGTCATGTTATCCCCGGTGATGTCATGATGAGTCAGCCAATCCACATCAAGCCCCCAGGACCGAGGACAAGTGAACCAATGGGCTCGATCGACTCGGAGGTTCTTGCTGGTTCATATGTTAATTCGTCAATGTGTGTCTTTGAGTTGTGTTTGTATTAGTCTATGGTCAAGTGTGGCATTGTTAGTGTTGTGACTTGGGGCATGCTGATCCACTGTGGCCTGCTGGAACAGCCCAGACCCATAGAGAGAGAGAGTTCTGACACACGAATGACACGTTCATTTCCCTATGAATACTGCAAAAACGGCCGGCGGATTATAACAAATAAATTGAGTGTACAAATAAATTGAGAGTGTATAGCAGACATGTTGTTGGTCATGTTAATTTAAAAAAAATCAGATGGGTGACGTCAGCTAGATCTTATCTCTGACGCGTTGTTTTGGGTCAGCTCTTTCCGAGGGGGTGGGAGGGATTTTCGGAATTTTGGCCACTAGGCACTTGTTTTTTCTGACAGCTCTCAACACAGACCCTTTCAGTCTATAGTTGCATTGGCAAATATTTTCACAACTTTGTCACAATTAAAGATTAAAGATTTACCTAGAGCCAGGAATACAAACTTCGTGCACATTTTCACACCAATGGTGCCGGAGATTATCTGTAGTCTCTGGCCTTGGTGGAGACAATAAAAACAAATAAAACATGTTTTCGCTATTATGAGCTCAACCCCACGGTATGCATCACATAACCATATGGGAAGCGGTCATTGTCCAACCCTAGCTCTGGTCCATAGCTTTAGAAGGAGTTAGGCGCTTGTCGCCCTGCATTTTGTGCCAGTACTGTAGCAGCTGAGTGGGATAAAACCCGTGGACTGTAACCACGTTGTTGTACTTGAATCTGGAGTAGGGCAATCCCCAGGAGTTGAACAGCCCCCTGGGCGGAGGTGTGGGCGTGATCCCTAGCTTGGCCAGGCAGACTCCCACGTACACATCCTCAAAACGCAGGAGGGGAATGCTCAGAGAAGCTCGGTACATTTCCGTCGCCATGTCTCCGGAGAATACATAACCCGGCCCAGAGCAGTAAGTGGGGTACACGTTGCTTGGGTAGTCTTCTGGGGGCATGTAATACTTCTTGTTCCGCTTGTCTCGGATTGGCCTACCGCCCCTCATGATCGCGCCCGTAATGTAGTTTGTCTTGGGTTTCAGTTCAGGTCTCAGCAGCTTGTGGATGAGGTAATCGGTGTTGACAAGCACGTCACTGTCAACTTTCATAACATAGCTGGCCCGTGGGCAATGCGTGGCCACCCAGTTCATCCCCATCAGTACCTTAATAGTCAGGTTGTGGTACGTATCCAAAAAATCCTGCTGAACGATATCGTGGTGCCTCTGGCTCTCGGACTCCAGGGTCCTCTGCTGTAGGCGTCCTAGCTCGCCTTCCTTCACCCCCAACAGGAACAGCCGGATGACTCCTAGGCCTGGAGCGAGGCCCTCGTTGCCCCACGTCTGCCGTAAGGCATTCCGTGCCTCTACTTGATGAGCCTCGCTGAGTATCAGAAACACTAGGAATGGTGGTGGCTCGCCCTCTGGACATTTGTTTGACTCGTTAATGATGTAGGGCCCTGTGAGGCCACCTGTGAAGGCACCTGGGTGGTCACCTGTGAAGGCACCTGGGTGGTCACCTGGGTGGTCACCTGTGAGGTCACCTGTGAAGGCACCTGGGTGGTCACCTGTGAAGGCACCTGGGTGGTCACCTGTGAAGGCACCTGGGTGGTCACCTGGGTGGTCGCTCTCTTCACTTAGCTTGGCATTACCTGGAGAGGACTCTCTCCGCCAGCCCTCATGGACCAGAAAGGCCGCAATCCCCAGAAACGAGAGGAGACACAGAAGTGCAGCGATGTGCTTACAGTAGCGGCGTCCCTTCCACTGCATGGCGTCTGGAGGCTGCCACTTGCACTGCAGTCACGCTGGTGAGAGATTATCTGCCCGTCAACTTTAAAGGGATCTGGCTTTGCGTCAAGCAGCCGAAGCTGAGGTATGGATCTGAATAAACCTTGTATGGTACGGAGAAAACACTACAAAAATGTTAAAGTGTAAAGTTTGATTCTGGCTAAAGACCCAGCCGTCTTTAGCCTATATACAGTCTGACGAGGGTGTCATGTTATCCCCAGTGATGTCATGATGAGTCAGCCAATCCACATCAAGCCCCCAGGACCGAGGACAAGTGAACCATGAACGAGTGAAAAGGGCTCGAAAGGGCTCAATCGACTCGGAGGTTCTTGCTGGTTCATATTATGTTAATAATTCGTCAGTGTGTGTCTTTGAGTTGTGTTTGTATTAGTTTAGGGTCAAGTGTGGCATTGTATTGTTAGTCTAGTGTTGTGCAACTAAGTACATTTACTCAAGTGCTGTACTTTAAGTACAATGTTGAGGTACATTTACTTGATTGTTTTCTATTTTCGGATACTTTATAGGCTACTTCTACTCCATTACATTACATCTCAAAGCCAAGTGTTGTACTTTCTGCTCCACTACAATTATTATGACAGCTCTATATAGTTACTATAGTCACTTTGCAGATTGAGATCATTATTGCAAAGTTATTAGACACTTTGTTTTTATACCACACTGTGCTCCAAAAATAGCAGATCTACAAGCTCACAGTGCGTCTCATTGTTAGCTTGTAGATTTTAATAGCTCATTTATTGTAGAAACTAGAGCCATGTTTTACTGAGTGAACACTCAGATTTATTGACAACTTCCACATGTATTTATTCATTTCGGCCACACGAGGGCGACAAAGTTGAATGAAAACAGGTCAACAGAGTCAGATCTTTGCTGTAAACCTGTAAACATGAACACACTAGTTACTTACTTACTTACTTCATGCCTGATTTATATTTGGTTGTGCGTCAGTGTCTTGGAGAGAGAGAGAGAGAGAGAGAGAGAGAGAGAGAGAGAGAGAGAGAGAGAGAGAGAGAGAGAGAGAGAGAGAGAGAGAGAGAGAGAGAGAGAGAGAGAGAGAGAGAGAGAGAGAGAGAGAGAGAGACGGAAATGGACGACACCATTGTGACATCATCCAAGGTGATACTGAACACCTGAAGACATGGAAGAGGACAAAGTCAAGCTAGAGCAGCAAGTTAATTATATGAGTTTGAGACCAATTGCCTTGCATAAAACTAAAACATACACAGTAAGTCCCAAAGTGTTAACTACCCCTCACAATCCCTGCTTCTTGATAATTTAAAGTTAAATTAACTGACTGGATTGCGCAGCATAAAATGAGTGCCTGCGGCCCAGTCTAATTGAATTTTGTATTAACAAACAGGTGGCCACTAGATGGCGTTTGGTTGACTGTTTCAAACCCTCTTCAAATGTTTTGTTGTTGTGTGACAAGTAAAGGTATAAATTGGGCTGTCTTAACCCATTAAGACCTGAGGCGATTCTTTAAAAAAATCGAAATCCTAACAGTTTTTGGAAAAAAATCTAAACATTTCAAGATTTTTCAAAAATAGCAGATCTACAAGTTCATAGCGCGGCACTCGGTGCCGCGCTATGAACTTGTATATCTGCTATTTTTGAATAGCCAAAGAAATCTAAAGTGACACAGATGCGCTCCAGGTGTTAACAGTATTGTTCCTTGGCTGTGCTATTATCCTCTTGTCAGACGACTTGCGTGAAGCATAACGAGTTAACTCTTACTTTCCTTGTTCTTATAACTTTGATTTGGTCACAGAACGCAAACCTCCCCAACTGCAAGTACAAGCTGGATGCAGATGTGACGTGACAGACTGCTGCGTGAAGTGGAGGACACAATCCAAAAGGCTTGGAACACAGAATAAAAGTCCAAGAGGGTAATCACTGATTCGAATATGTCACAGCGACAGACTAAACTGTCATTGCATTGTGCTATATTCATGACATAACATTACATGAAGCCAGGATCCCACAATCCACTTTACTTTTTTTTTGGGGGGGGGGGCATGCTGGAGTCAGGGTCCAAACTAGCCATTTGGTTTAATTATTACCACATCACCCAGTGCACCAGTCATCACTTGATATATCTGGCACTGCTGTTGAATAGCACGGCAATAATGCCTGTTGCTTATCGTCACCGTGCTAAACTAATGGCCTAAGTCATTTTTTGAGGAAAATGATATTTTTGCCTAAGTCAGCTCCTCATGACACTAGTGGCGACCTCTGGTAAAATCGCCCATATCCTAATTGAAAAGGATCATGCTGTTCACTCCCCTTTTTGCGTATGTTTTTGGCTTAAGTCACATGGTTTCGTGACTTAAAGTAATTTGTTTTGCTTTTTTTTTTTGGGCCTAAGTCAGATTTAATCCTATTTAAACCTATTTAAATCTCTTATGTTACATAACTGACAGACAGTGTTATTTCTATTTAAATAGTCATAATTTGTTATAAACATTTTGGGTGAAATGATTAAGAAATATCATATAGTTTTGTTTTGGATCAGTTTTTTATTTTTCCTGAAAAACTTAAAAAAATGACTTATGCCATTACTTTAGCAAGGCGACGTTATGCTGTTGTTTCACTGTGAAAATGAGGATGAGGAAGACCCTGGAGGGGTCTCAGTTAAAGATCTGTGCTACTGTCTGGATGAGCCTGAACAGTGTTCATTTTGACGGCAATTTACAGCGATTTAGTTTTAAGTCATATAGTCATATTTAAGCCATAATCTAAATAAAGGGTCAATACGCTCTCCCGTTGAAACCCCTTTATGTTGCTGTCAGATGGAAAGAAGCAGCTGGTGACTTCATGTGTACTGAAGGAGGCACGTGGTTGTGTATACCCTCCCCTGGCCGACAGTGTGTGGGTTTGCAGCGACAGGGACCACAGTACACATGATTGGCAATGACTAAATTGGGGAGAAAAGGGGGGGGTAGTAGGTAGTAGTACTAGGTAGTATATAGCTGGACTGGGCCACAGAAATAAGGTTAAGTTTAGTCTTTTACATTATTGGGTTATGTTCAACATTTTCAATGAATGTGTTGCAGTTAGGGTTGCCAGATCTGCTTATTATAATTTCCCCGCAAGATTTTACTTGAAAATAGCCGATCTACAAGCTCACAGCGCGTCGCATCGCGACGCGTTGTGAGCTTGTAGATCGGCTATTTTCAAATAGCTGATGTATATGTTAAACCATAGTCGCTTATTTTGGGCTGGTTTTCCTAGACCTGGTTGCTTGTTTCTCTCACAGAATCTGGCAACACTGGTTGCGGCGTATGACCTGTTAAAATAAGTAAGCCTTGCCGAGCCATGTTGGCCCATAGGTTGGGGGCCTATCTCCAGTTGCTGTAGCGCGAGGCGGCTTGATGTACAAGTACTACATCCCCCAGCCATGATATACAAGTACATCCCCTGGACATGACGCTATAGCACGTCGCAGGGACTTACTCCCATTCCAACCCTTGATGCTGACTGAGTGCCAAGCAGGGAGGCATTGGGTCCCATTTTTTGTAGTCTTTGGTGTGACCCGCGGTCAGGGAAACCCCGACCTCCCAATCTCAGGGTGGACACTCTAACCGCAAGGCCACTGAGCTGGTGTATGGCCTGTTAACCCATAAAGACCTGAGGCGATTCTTAAAAATGTTCTAAATCCTAACAGTTTTTTGAAAAAAATCCCCCCCAAAAAAATGTTCAAGATTTTTCTAAAATAGCAGATCTACAATCTCATAGCGCGGCACTCGGTGCCGCGCTATGAGCTTGTATATCTGCTATTTTAGAATAGCCAAAGAAATCTAAAGTGACACAGATGCGTTCCAGGTCTTAATGGGTTTTAACCTGTTTTACATTTGTGTGTGTGACATCAGAGAGTTATAAACTTCAGATACCATTTACATGTATACAGTATACGGGGGGGGGGGGGGGGGGGGGAGTGGCTAAGGCAGTAGAACTGCTGTCTTGAGAACTGGAGGGTCCCCGGTTCGAACACCAGCTATTCCCTAGCTCCCCGTGGCTTCATGTCCTCCTCGGTCAGAACACAGAAGCCCTGGACCTGGTGGACAAGAGAGTCAAAACCTACAAATGTCTGGCTGAGGGAAGCCGTAAGCTCTGAACACAAAGATGCACAGAAATACTACTTATTATTTGTGATTCTTAATGTCACATGTTATGGTTGATTGGTCGTTACTGGAAGAGTACTTATACACATGCGGCCAAGCGACGTCAGACGCAACACGAGCTGGAAGAGTCATCATTGAAACCCAGGTCAACCTGCCAGATGAGCAAAGACCAGGCATGTTTGAAATGATCATGTTCGGTCTAATATATTTTCAACAGGATGAAACTGGTGTACTTTCTGCATTGTCATGATATGCTATTGACTCGCTAAATCAAATAAAAGAAAAATCACAAATACGAAGTAATCTTAAAATAACATCATTGTGTTAAAAACAAAACAACGGTCAAATCATTTCCCTGTACTGTGCTGACGGCCTGCTGACTCTGAGAAGACCTTGCAGTGATGTCATCGCACGTCCAATTCAAGTTATCTACTGTAGTTAGCAAACGCTATCGTGCTGTGAACTGTAGTGAACTTGTCTCTGTTGACATAGATTCAAAACATTGAATTTCTCATTCAGGTTACAAAAAAAACGAAATCCTTCAGAGATAAAAGTACAAAGACAGCCTATCGTGCTACAGTAGTAGCCTTATGACAACCTAATTAATTGATCAAAATAGTAATTAATTGATTGCGTAGTTCAGTGGTTTTCAACCAGTGGTCCAGGGACCACCAGTGGTCCTTGAGGGAGTACCAGGGGGTCCCCAGCGAAATGAGTTAACATCATTTTTAACCACTTAGCTTTGGCTATTAAAAAATAGCAGATATACAAGCTCATAGCGCGGCACCGAGTGCCGCGCTATGAGCTTGTAGATCTGCTATTTTTGAAAATCCTTGAAAAAGTGTGCATATCTTGAGTGAATATTTATATTTTTTCAAAGTGAAAAATTAACTGATATCTTTGCTTCTGGGGGTCCCCTGGCACAAAACATTTTCAAATGGGGGTCCGCGGCCAAATGTATATCAATTTAGGGGTCCTTGGCATGAAAAAGGTTGAAAACCACTGGCGTAGTTAATTGCCAAATGAATGAATTTTCCACTTGATATATCATTTGTACAATAGAAGCCCATGTATGTGGAGCCTGCACGGGCTGACAGGCGGGTCAGAGAAGTCACCTTAACGGATAATATGTTTCAAGCCAGTAGTGTGTGGGGTTTTAAGCCCCTAACTTATATCCAAATCCATCATGGCCTGTGCGCTCAGTTTGAGTCTAATTTGAGAAACTCTACTGTTTGTAGAGATCAGCGCAGATCCTCAGGAGAATGCCTGCCTGACATTTGCAGTATGGGCTTCCCCACAATATCTCCAATGTCAGCAATCCACACACACCACCTAAAGCTAGCATGAGATCAATGGATTAAGCACGATTAAGGCCCATAATCAAAAGACAATCTGGGCCAATCAGGGACAGGGAAGCATTTCCTTTCACGGAGACATGATGCCATTAGTTGCGTGACTCAATTTTCAGACCCATTTGTTCAGTTTACTATACAGACTATACAGCAGTATATTTTACTTTAATTTATTTTTCAGACATCGTCGTGTCTTCGCTGTTGGGCGCAAAACATACTTTTCAGGAAACGGGAAAAGATAACCTGTGTTCCAATGGATCCAATGTAGTTATTGTTTAGTGGCAAGCTCTTGTTTATAGCCTACCTTCCATTGGTTAAATATGTATAAAACAGACAGACTTAACCACTTTCAACTGGACTGGCAGGTCTACAAGCTCGTGTTGAAATGCGGCACGTTGTGAGCTTGTAGATCGGCTGTTTTATCTACTTCTGCGCGTCACGGTCATACGGCGAAGTATAAAATAGGGCATTAATTAAAACATAAAAAAAGATGAAATATGGAGATGCAAGGTTTCTGACCGACAGCGACAATAATGCTATCGGCATCTCCGAGTCTTCATCATAGCAGGAATTTCAATTATCTTGGTGGCTGATTGAAACCTAAGCCTCACATGGAATAACAATAAACATCTGCAAGTCTTACATACTGCAGGATCACACTGAGATTTTAATCAGGCCTCCTGGGTGTTCATTTAACTCGCAGAGTGAAATGTCCACTCAGGATTTTGCAGTGTCGTTTGGATCAATAACATTGTGCGGTGTTTTGAGGAGTAGCATTTCTGTTATTATCCACTTCAAACCATTGCCTCACAACTTTGAAACTCATTCTAAAAATAAGCCTAAAATTAGATAAATGTCACAGAACTAATCAGGGAGTGGCTGGGAGTCTCCCATGCCCAAAATGAGAGGAAGAATGTAAACAGAGGACTTAATTAACGGAATAAAAGCGATCCCCTCCTCTGTCCTTTCAATTGCTGATGAAGCTCAGGGCTACGAGAGAGGTGAGCCTTCATGTTTGTCATTACAATAGAGTAAATTATGAATGAGTGATGTCATATTGTACTTTACAATTGCCTTTATCTCGTGACATTTTCTCAGAGCAGAAAGCATTGCAACAAGACGACGCAGTCAAGGTGGGTAAGTGATGTTTCTTATTAAACAATAAGTATTAGTAGGCTTATGATATACAGTACAGTACTTCATTGTTTCAGTTATAGTCTATCACTATAGGGATGGGACGGTTTAACTGTTTAATCGAAATGTGTGTCACTAACCATTTAGGACTAAATAACCGAAATAAATGTAGATACAAATAAATAAAATATTAACAGAATATTAATGGAATAAATCACTTAGACATAATCTATAATTGTTCCCCATACAATATTTTACAATATCTAGTAAAGAAAAAAACATTTGAAGAGAAGAAAACAACCTTACAGAATGAGTGTCTGTGTATGTTACAATAAACGTTTTAGACCCTATTTGAACTGCCACGACTGCAACTTTATTTATTGATATGACGTCATAGACCAGGGGTCTTCAACGTTTTCAGGCCAAGGACCCCCTAGCTGAGAGAAGCATGAACCAGGGACCCCCTGCTCTATATTGCATACAATTGTGTTTCATGTTAAAGTTTTTTTTTACTTAGCCTGCTCTTTTTTCCCTCTACACCTATAGCCTCGCAGCGCGAGGCGTTGAGAGCTTGTAGATCTGCTATTTTCGGCTAATGTTCCCCTCAGAAAAGGAATTCTAGGGTTCAAGTGGTTAATGTAAAAAAAACTAAATCCTACCACACAAACATTTGGC
This sequence comes from Gymnoscopelus microlampas, assembly GCF_963454915.1. Lineage (NCBI taxonomy): Eukaryota > Metazoa > Chordata > Actinopteri > Myctophiformes > Myctophidae > Gymnoscopelus > Gymnoscopelus microlampas. The sequence continues at coordinate 33,471,035 of NC_139951.1, read as the reverse complement.
GGACCCACAGTCCAAAGGTTAAACGTTTTCCAAAAAAGGTCCCAATGCCCAACCCTACTATCACAGTAAGATAGCATTCACAACAAGAGCCATAATACATGTATCTTTTGTTATAGGTCATTACCATAATTCGTAACCATGAGTACGGATGCAGAGATGGCCATCTATGGGGAGGCGGCCATATACCTCCGCAAGCCAGAGAGGGAGAGGATTGAGGCTCAGAACAGGCCGTTTGATGCTAAGACAGCCTGCTTTGTGATCGATTCGAAACAGCTGTATGTCAAGGGGAACATACAGAAGAGAGAGGGTGACAGAGTCACCGTCAAAAATGCTGCAGGCCAAGTGAGTGCTGAGCCGTTGATGTGATTATTGCATGTTACCCTCAGAGTTAAATGAACACTGAGGATTTGACTGCGTGTGTTCTCCAATGGCTTTTTCTAAACTTCAGCCATTCAGTTAATCAACACTTGTTTCTCCTGATTCAAGCTGGTGAGGTTTGTGCCTGTCGAACCGGGACAAAGGTTCAACAGGAGGACAAGTGCTCCTATACAATACAATACTCATGATTACATCCGTTTATTCGTGAGAGAATAAACTATAATTTAACTTTGACCTTTATTTCGGCTATAAGTCTTTCTTCTTTTTTTTAGAATGCCTTATTGTGCCTTTAAATACTTTTATATATATTTTTTGTATTATGTAAAGCACTTTGAATTGCCTTTGTGTATGAAACAGCTATACATATGAACCTGGCCTTACTTGTAATACAACTGTTCATTTTTTTATAATTATTTCCAGGTAATTACAGCCCAGACAGTTGCATGATTCTTCTAGCCCAGTGATTCTCAACCTTTTCTGGATCAGGACCCACTTGGCTGCCGTGTTAAGTGGTCCGATGGGTGGGCCGGGTACACTTTCAGAGCATGTTTATTTGTGTTCTGGAACTAACATTAAAGGAGAGTTCCAGTCATTTTAGGTGTTTGCTTTGATGTGTCGCTAATCACTCACCAACATACCAGGGGCAGTTGACTTTTTTCATAGAAGCCCCTGTTGTCCATTGTGGAGACCCCTTCCACTGGCATAATGGAGTAATGCGGATAAACAAAAATCGCCTTTTTTAGCAGCTCCAAAGTTCGTTTTTTTCCCACTAATCCTCATTATGCAGTGTACTGACACTCAAACATGCACTGAATGTCCCTTATGAGCTGCCGTTCATGCAGAACGACATGGAGCTGGTTGCTTGTTTCTCTCACAGAATCTGGCAACACCGAGGACTAGCTTCACCTAAAATGACAGGAGCTCTCCTTTAAGTCCCAATTATCGCTATCACAATGAAAGCACATTTTATTATCATTAAAATCTTGTTGTTTTTGACAATTAGTTGGGGGCCCACTTGCAACATCCTCACGGTCCACCAGTGTTCCCCGGCCCACAGGTTGATAACCAACTGTTCTAGACCCTCGGATGAACGGATGAAGATTTGAGTATTAATGCATGCCGACCATTTCACCTTCCTCGTTTTCTTGTTTCTCCGTTATGGGAAATGACTCGTCCTTGTCACCATTTCCAAGGTTGTGACGGTGACGGACGACGACGTGTGTCCCATGAACCCGCCCAAGTTTGACAAGATCGAGGACATGGCCATGATGACCCACCTCAACGAGCCGTCCGTGCTGTACAACCTCAAAGAGCGCTACGCAGCATGGATGATCTATGTGAGCACTGAGCAGCATGTTGTTTCTTTCACCCCCTTCCTGTATATCAGAGGTTCACAACCCCAGTGGTGGAAAGTAACTAAGTACATTTACTTAAGTACTGTACTTAAGTACAATTTTGAGGTATTTGTACTTTACTTGAGTATTTCCAATTTCCAATACTTTTACTTCTACTCCACTACATCTCATAGGAAAATATTGTACTTTTACTCCACTACAATTATTTGAAAACTTTAGGTACTAGTTACTTTTCAGATATAAACTATGATATAATGAAACATACATTAACCACTTCAGCCCTGTTTTATACATAGGCTATTTGAAAATAGCAGATCTACAAGCTCACAACGCGTCGCATCGCGACGCGTTGTGAGCTTGTAGATCGGCTATTTTCAAATATTTAGTACTTTTACTTTTGGTACTTTAAGTACATTGTGATGCCAATACTTTTGTACTTTTACTCAAGTCATTTTTTTATTCTGGACTTTTACTTGTAACAGAGTATTTTTATATTGCAGTATTGGTACTTTTACTTAAGTAAAGAATTTGAGTACTTTTTCCACCACAACCTTTTCAGGAACAGGGCCCACTTAAAAATCTCTAAAGGGCCCATCAGATGGGTGGGCCTTTACAGAGGTGGGCCTTTACCTAGCATGTTTATTTTAACGATCAATCAATCGGCTTGGATCAATGGAACGTAGTATATGCTCTATTTATAGGTATCACAATGACAACTCACTTTCCAAGGTTTTAAAGAAAAAATACCATGACCGTTAAAGGGATAGTTCACCCAAATGTTTTATTTTTTTTCTATCGATTAGTCACCCCATCGAGACTTGAATTCATGGATTTTTTTTTGTTTTTGTCACATTCCTAAGCCAATTATTTGATGACCAGTGGACCGGTATAGGCAGCGGTTCCGGTAGGAGACACAAAGGAGACACGGAGACACAAAGGAAACTCTTTGTGTCTCCTACCGGAGCCGCTGGCGGTCATCATATTATTGGCGTAGGAATGCGACAAAAATAAAAAAAATATCCATGAATTCAAGTCTCCATGGGGTGACTAATCAATAGAAAAAAAGTCATTTTTGGGGTGAACTATCCCTTTAATACTATATTATTATTATTATAATTTGTATTAATGTTATATTATCAATATAATATTAGTGTTTTGCCAAATATTTTGGGGCCCACTCCCCACTTGCAATATCCTCAGGGTTGGGAATCGTTGCTGTATACCGCATGTCCTTGCGAGCAAAACCAAACATAATTATCCAGGTGATTTATTGGCTTGTGTGTATTTCAGACCTACTCTGGGCTCTTCTGTGTCACGGTGAACCCCTACAAGTGGCTGCCGGTGTACAGCGCGGCTGTGGTGTCCGCCTACAGAGGGAAGAAACGCATGGAGGCTCCACCTCACATCTTTTCTATCTCCGACAACGCCTATCAGTTCATGCTCACTGGTAAAGAGTACAGAATAGGCCCGAGTACAGTGGAAAGGCTGATGTGTCATTCTCAGTGGTGGAAAGTAACTAAGTACATTTACTCAAGTACTGTACTTAAGTACAATTTTGAGGTATTTGTACTTTACTTGAGTATTTCCAATTTCCAATACTTTTACCTCTACTCCACTACATCTCAGAGGCAAATATTGTACTTTTACTCCACTACAATTATTTGAAAACTTTAGTTACTAGTTACTTTTCAGATATAAACTATGATATAACAAAACATACACTAACCACTTTAGCCCTATTTTATACATAGGCTATTTGAAAATAGCATATCTACAAGCTCACAACGCGTCGCATCGCAACGCGTTGTGAGCTTGTAGATCGGCTATTTTCAAATATTTAGTACTTTTACTTTTGGTACTTTAAGTACGTTTTGATGCCATTACTTTTATACTTTTACTCAAGTAAATTTTTAATTTTGGATTTTTACTTGTAACAGAGTATTTTTATATTGCAGTATTGGTACTTTTACTTAAGTAAAGAATTTGAGTACTTTTTCCACCACTGGATTCTCGTTTCCACATGAACCCATTAAAGGACGACTTCACCGATTTTCAACCTATCTTCATATAATTGGTCCTCACTAATACTCATGATAAAATGGTACAATTCTTTTCTACTCTGTCTGTGTCTCAGAGGAGGGCTGTGGACAGTTCAGAGTCACAGTGACATCATTAATGGGGAATCCAAGCTAATAGAAACTGCAGGCTTTCTATTCCTGGAAAGTTGCACTGCAATAAAAGAAGCCATTGTTCTCGTGTTAATAAAAATCTAAATAAGAAATGTGAAATCTTGTTGGAAAAAAAAATCATGCCTAACGATGATGTCACTGGTAGACGGATTTCTGGACTGTCCACAGCCCTCCTACGAGACACAGACCAAGTAGAAAAAAATGGTACCATTTTATCATGAGTATTAGTGAGGACCAATTATATGAAGATAGGTTGAAAATCGGTGAAGTCTTTAAGACCTGAGGCCGATTCTACAAATGCCTTCTAAATCAGTATTTCTCAAACTTCTTTGTGGCAGAAGAACCCCCAAAATTATATTTGACCGCGGACCCCCATCTGAAAATGTTTTTGTTTAAAAAATATACATATATTCAATATTTTTCAAACACTTTCAAGATTTATTTTAAAACGTTTTAATCAAAAATTGCAGATGTACACGCTTGTAGCTTGTATTTTGAGAACCACTGTTCTAAATCCTAAAAAGGCTATATAAAATTACTCAGATGCTTTCCTGGTTTTAATGGGTTAATGTTCCATTCGATTTTACAGTATAGTTGCAGTGAGCAAACACACTGATTAACTGTTCTTCTTCACAGATAGAGAAAACCAGTCTATCCTGATCACGTAAGCTACGTAATGTTAATTCAGGCCAGCTTCCTCTTATATATTGCAGAACAGATACAAATTACAAAAACTGAACTTTCGGACTTACTTTGGACTGTTTTTTTTTATCCTATTTCTTTGGTGCTCAGTGGAGAATCTGGTGCAGGGAAGACTGTGAACACCAAGCGAGTTATCCAGTACTTTGCAACAATTGCAGTGTCTGGGGACAAGAAGAAAGAAAGTGGTAAAATACAGGTGAATGAAACAAACATTGATAACACACACAAAAACACTTGTTTTTCACAATGCTTATGATTGAACCACATGAATGTGACCTGCATCTGACAGGGTTCGCTAGAGGATCAAATCATTGCAGCAAACCCCCTGCTCGAGGCATATGGCAATGCCAAAACAGTGAGGAATGACAACTCATCCCGCTTTGTGAGTTATTAAGCAGTCTGACCACAAATATTGCACCATTTTTTTTTTGGGGGGGGGGTGCGGGGGGGGGTTCTCATTCAATAAAATGTCATATTTATCTTGCAATCAGGGCAAATTCATCCGGATTCACTTCGGAACCACGGGGAAACTGGCTTCAGCCGACATTGAGACATGTGGGTCTGCGCCAAAATTAACGTACTGTATATACATTGTGACACTATTATTATGCATGTTCAACATGTACAGTGGTTCATCCTTTAAACATTTTTTATACAGACCTCTTGGAAAAGTCCAGAGTGACGTTTCAGCTCGCAGATGAGAGAAGCTATCACATCTTTTATCAAGTGATGACCAACCACAAGCCAGAGCTGATCGGTACTAAGTCACACGGAAACTTTAATCTGAATAGCAGCAGATACACTATAGCTTAGCTTTGTCGAAAAGTAAAAATTCACTAATAGCCATGTTTCACAGAGATGATGCTCATCACCACCGACCCCTATGACTTCCCCATGATTAGCCAGGGTCAAATCACAGTGGCTAGCATCGATGACAAGCAGGAACTGGTGGCCACAGATGTAAGTGGTCATATTTGTGCCGTGGTTATCTTGACAGTTGATCAGTGGTGGAAAAAGTACTCAATTGCTTGCTTTACTTAAGTAAAAGTATCAATACTGCAATGTAGAAATACTCTGTTACAAGTAAAAGTCTGGAATTCAAAATGTACTTGAGCAAAAGTACAAAAACATTGGCATCAAAATGTACTTAAAGTACCAAAAGTAAAAGCACTCATTATGCAGAATGTCCCATTTCAAGTTTTCAAATGTATAAAGATCATTTGAAAATAGCCCATCTACAAGCTCACAATGCGTCGCGACGCATTGTGAGCTTGTAGATCGGCTATTTTCAAATGGCCGAAATATATACAGAGCTGAAGTGGTTAATGTATTTTTTGTAATAATAATCCCAATCTACAAAGTAACTATAGTGCTAAAGGTTTTCAAATGATTGTAGTGGAGTAAAAGCACAACATTTGGATCCGAGATGTAGTGGAGTAGAAGTCAAAGTATTGGAAATTGGAAACGCTCAAGTAAAGTACAAATACCTCAAAATTGTACTTAAGTACAGTACTCAAGTAAAGGTACTTAGTTACTTTCCACCACTGCAGTTTGATGTGTTGTAATTCTATTCATAGACAGCCGTAGACATCCTAGGCTTCACCCCGGAGGAGAAGGTTGGCATCTACAAGCTGACAGGTGCTGTGATGCATCATGGGAACATGAAGTTCAAACAGAAGCAGAGAGAGGAGCAGGCGGAGCCAGACGGCACAGAGGGTAAACTAAAACATGCACGTCGTCGCTGCCGGGCGGAAACCTTGTATGTCCAAAACTGTTCCTTTTTGTCTCCGCCAGGAGACTATGTTTTCACTTTTTGTCTCTGCCAGGAGACTATGTTTTCACTTTTTGTCTCTGCCAGGAGACTATGTTTTCACTTTTTGTCTCCGCCAGGAGACTATGTTTTCACTTTTTGTCTCCGCCAGGAGACTATGTTTTCACTTTTTGTCTCCGCCGCGCCAGGAGACTATGTTTTCACTTTTCGTCCCCCCCCCCCCCCCCTCGGCCAAGCTAACATTGGTCAAGCCTCACGTGACACGTGACAATACGTTGAAAGAGTGTGCTCTGATTGGCTAGTGAGACGCATGACGTATAGCGGCCTATAAATAGATGTGTCACTTTGAAAGAGTCTTGGTCTCTTTCAACGTGAGGTAAGACAGGAATAATCACGAAATGGCTGAGAAATGGCGGAGTAACACTTAAGACAGGATTAATCAAGTAACACTTAAGACAGGATTAATCAAGTAACACTTAAGACAGGATTAATCAAGTAACACTTAAGACAGGATTAATCAGGAACAGTACTGGCGGAGACCTGTGCTCCGAGGAGCACATTTTTTTATTATTTTAATAACCTTTTAAAATAGTGAAAATAGCCGATCTACAAGCGCACAACACGTTACATCGTGACGTGTTGTTTGCTTGTAGATGAGCTATTTTCACTGCTTGAGGCGGCAGTGGCTCAGGGGTAGAGTGGCCGGGTAGAGTGAACTGGAATACCGTAAGCTTCCCAGTTCGATCCCGGGCTGGGGCGCTCCCCTAGAGTTAGTGTCGAGGTGTCCTTGAGCAAGAGGCTGAATCCCTGATTGCTCATTGCTGATGAGCAGGTTGGTGCCTTGCGCGGTTTCCTCCGCCATCGGTGTATGAATGGGTTAATGGCACAATCAATGTAAAGCGCTTTGGATAAAAGCGCTATATAAATGCACCATTTACTACTTTTGTGTGACACTCTTGTATGATGGAGTAGAGCATTCATTTATACGAAACAAAACCAAAAAAGTTGAAAATATGGAGATAGAAGGTTTCTGCCCGACGGTGGCGATATGCCATACATAATGGTGCACCGGAGATGCTGATGGATAACATTCAACATACACCGCCTGCCATGATAGCTGTCCCAGTTGTCACTATAACGATACACTGTATTTGTAAAGCAGTGATGTTGCTGTAATGTCTGCGGCGTTCACATTGTTTGTTCCAGTGGCAGATAAAGTTGCCTACCTACTAGGCCTGAACTCTGCAGACCTGCTCAAAGCCCTCTGCTACCCCAGAGTGAAGGTTGGCAACGAGTACGTCACCAAGTCGCAGACGGTCCAACAGGTGATGTACAGCAAGTGGTTCTCAAACTTCTCAAAACTTCTAAAAATGTTCGCTTTAAAAAAATGTATATACTGTATATTCAAAGATTTGCTCACCTTTTCAGGATTTTTTTCAAAAATAGCAGATCTACAAGCTCATAGCGCGGCACTCGGTGCCGCGCTATGAGCTTGTATATCTGCAATTTTTGCATAGCCAAAGTATAAAATATGATTTACGGTAGTTACAGTATCATCTCTGTATCATCTCTGTAAACGCATATTGCCATATTAACCCATTAAGACCTGGAACTGTGTCATTTTTAGATTTGAGCTAAAAAGCATTATTTTACACTTTGGGCTATTCAAAAACAGCAGATGTACAAGCTCATAGCGCGGCACGAGTGCCGCGCTACGAGCTTGTAGATCTGCTATTTTTGAAAATTCGTGAAAATGTGTGAAAATCTTTGAATATATATATTTTTAACTCAAATCTTTGCTTTCGGGGGGGGGTCCCTGGAACAACATATTTTGATGGGGGTCCGCGGTCAAATACATCATCATTTTGGGGGTCCTTGACATGAAAAAGATTGAGCACCACTGATATAGAAACATACGTTTTTTTCAGAAAACTGTTGGGATTTAGGAGACATGTAGAATCGGCTTCAGGTCTCAATGGGTTGTTAATGACACGGTTGCATTTTGCTAATTCCATTCAAAAGGTCCATAACTCAGTTATGGCTCTGGCCAAATCAGTCTATGAGAAGATGTTCCTGTGGATGGTCGTGCGCATCAATCAGATGCTGGACACCAAGCAGCCACGGCACCTCTTCATCGGGGTCTTGGACATTGCTGGCTTTGAAATCTTCGATGTAAGTGGGACAAGCATACACTGCAATGCAAATCCCTCAGCATATATAGCATCTTAATAATATATATGCGTCTCGTTGAACTTGTTTTTTTCCCCCTAGTTTAACAGTTTGGAACAGCTGTGTATCAACTTCACCAACGAGAAACTGCAACAGTTTTTCAACCACCACATGTTTGTCCTGGAGCAAGAAGAGTATAAGAAGGAAGGCATCGAGTGGGAGTTCATTGACTTTGGAATGGACTTGGCTGCCTGTATAGAGCTCATTGAGAAGGTACTGCATAACACTGAACATGTACTGTATAGCATCGGTTCTCAAAGTGGGGTCCGGGGACCCCCAGGGGTCCTTGAGGGAGTTCCAGGGGGTCCCCAGCTAATTGATAGATTAGGCACCAAATGGACCGTTATGGGTCTGTAACTCTGAGAGTGTACAAATGGAACCAAATGGACCCTAACGGGTCCATTTGGTTCCATTTGTACACTCTCAGAGTTAAATTGACATAGATTTTACAATATAAATTGCGGTCCAAGTGATAGAAATGCCATTAAATGGGGGTCTGTAGCCCTAATGCATGTCAAACTGGGGGTCCTTGAAATTGAAATGGTAGAGAATCACTGCTAGAGCCGTAAGAAAAATCTTCTCTTATGGGGGTCCCTGGCATATCTTTTGAAATGGGGGTCCGCGGGCTAATAAGTGTCAATTTGGGGGTCCTTGACATGAAAAAGTTTGAGAACCACTGCTGTATTGAGCTCATTGAGAAGGTATAACACTGAACATGTACTAGCAAATCTACAAGCTCACGACACGTCACTTCGCGCCGCGTTGCAAGCTTGCAGATCTGCTATTTTCACTGTGCTTCTTAATCATTTTTAGCGGTGCCAACCGCTCTAAGCTTGACTTTGTCCGTATGTCCGTCCGTATCAGCACGGGATGATGAGCACGGGATTTTACACAGCTATAACTCCAGAGTGCAGCATGCCACCAAGTCCAAATATGGTATGTGGACTTAGACCACCAATAGGGACGAGCATGACTTGCTGAAGTTAGCAAAGAGGGGTCCAGGGACCCCCCGCGTATGTTATGTCCGTCCGCCCGTTTAGGGCACGGGATTTTAAACAGCTATAACTCCAGTTTGAAGCCTGCCACCAAGTCCAAATTTGGTATGTGGACTTACACCACCAATAGGGACGAGCATGAATTGCTGAAGTTATCAAAGCGGGGTCCAGGGACCCCCCGCGTATGCTATGTCAGTCCGCCCGTTTAGGGCACGGGATTTTAAACAGCTATAACTCCAGTCTGAAGCCTGCCACCAAGTCCAAATTTGGTATGTGGACTTACACCACCAATAGGGACGAGCATGAATTGCTGAAGTTATCAAAGCGGGGTCCAGGGACCCCCCGCGTATGCTATGTCAGTCCACCCGTTTAGGGCACGGGATTTTAAACAGCTATAACTCCAGTTTGAAGCCTGCCACAAAGTCCAAATTCTGTATGTGGACTTACACCACCAATAGGGACGAGCATGAATTGCTGAAGTTATCAAAGCGGGGTCCAGGGACCCCCCGCGTATGCTATGTCCGTCCGCCCGTTTAGGGCACGGGATTTTAAACAGCTATAACTCCAGTTTGAAGCCTGCCACCAAGTCCAAATTTGGTATGTGGACTTACACCACCAATAGCGAGGCGCATGACTTGCTGACGTTATCAAAGAGGGGTCCAGGGACCCCCAGTGCCCGTATGAGCACGGGATGCGCACGGGATTTTAAACAGCTATAACTCCAGTTTGCAGCATGCCACCAAGTCCACATTTGGTATGTGGACTTAGACCACCAATAGGGACCAGCATGAATTGCTGAAGCCCCGCCCCCTCTGTCTTCCCATTGGCTGGCCTTCAAACAGCCATAACTCAAGTTCGCAGCATGCTACGGAGTACAAATTTTGTACATGGACTAAAACCAGCAATAGGGACAAACTGTAATTACTTAAGCCCCGCCCCCTCTGTCTGCCCATTGGCTGGGCTTTAAACAGCCATCATTCCAGTTTGCAGCATGCTACCAAGTACAAATTTGGTAAGTCGACTCAGACCACCAATAGGGACGCACTGAAATGAGTTAAGCCCCGCCCCAAAGGCACCGCTTCCTTCACACAGGGTGTGATTTTTTTTATTTAATGGAAATGATTTTATTTTATTTTTAAATACAAAAAATGTTGACATTGTTTTTTAATTGATGAAAATTGTGATTCTTTTGTTAAAATGTTTTAAAATATTTTTTAAATAATATGTAATATATATTTTTATGTCCAAAACTGACAAATTCAAAAATGGCTAAAAGTAACAGATCCACAAGCTCAAAAGCTTTCGAGCTTTTGTGGATCTGTTACTTTTGATGCTTTTGTGTGCTTTTGTGATCAAGTAGGGTCAGTGGTGGAAAAAGTACTCAAATTCTTTACTTAAGTAAATGTACCAATACTGCAATATAAAAATACTCTGTTACAAGTAATAGTCCAGAATTCAAAATTGACTTGAGTAAAAGTACAAAAGTATTGGCATCAAAATGTACTTAAAGTATCAAAAGTAAAAGTACTAAATATTTGAAAATAGCAGATCTACAAGCTCACAACGCGTCGCGATGCGACGCGTTGTGAGCTTGTAGATCGGCTATTTTCAAATAGCCTAGGTATAAAATAGGGCTAAAGTGGTTAATGTATGTTTCATTATATCATAGTTTATATCTGCAAAGTAACTAGTAACTAAAGTTTTCAAATAATTGTAGTGGAGTAAAAGTACAATATTTTGCCTCTGAGATGTAGTGGAGTAGAAGTAAAAGTATTGGAAATTGGAAATACTCAAGTAAAGTACAAATACCTCAAAATTATAGTACAGTACTTAAGTAAATGTACTTAGTTACTTTCCACCACTGCCGACAGCAGCGATTTATTTTGTATCTCGTCACACTCTTTACTCCCCCCGCCCCCGCGCCCCCCCCCCCCTCCCACCACCAGCCAATGGGCATCTTCTCCATCCTGGAAGAGGAGTGCATGTTCCCCAAGGCGTCAGACACCACCTTCAAGAACAAGCTGCACGACCAGCATCTGGGTAAGTCGCCGTGTTTCCAGAAGCCCAAGCCTGCCAAGGGTAGTAAGGCCGAGGCCCACTTCTCCCTGGTGCACTACGCCGGCACGGTGGACTACAGCATCGCGGGCTGGCTCGACAAGAACAAGGACCCCCTGAACGAGTCGGTGGTCCAGCTCTACCAGAAGTCTGCGCTCAAGCTGCTGGCTCTCCTCTATGCCAGCTTTTCCTCGACTGACGGTATGATGGTGGGGGATAATAAGTCTTTCTTATAGACCACCGAAGTCTGACGTAATTTATACATCCTTGGTTTGTCTACCTGGTTCGCGGTTTTCCACCCCCATTCTGAACCCCATAGACGTCTTTAATATCGCGTCAAATAAGAACTGTGTTCCAAAAATAAACAAGTGACCCCGGCGGTTTGACTCTTATGGATATGAAGCATCAACTGACGGTGAGAAAACGATAATGTTACTTCCGCCGAATTAGTTACATTTTCGCCAGAAACAGACTGTATCAAATATAAGTGACTGACTATCATAAAACGATACAGAGCCACCTCCCTGACAATTATGCCGAGACAGTTTGTTTATTTTTGGACCACAATTCTTATATGAGACGATTCTATGATGACCCAATGTTATTCTCCATAGCGAAATGACTTTACGAACCTGGGGATGAACAAGTGACATCAGGACTTCGGTGGTCTATTCTTCTTTAAAAAGATTTTAAACAATTATTTACATCAGTGGTTCTCAAACTTTTTCATGTCAAGGACCCCCAAAATAGTATTTTGGCCACGGACCCCCATCTGAAAATGTGTTTTGCCAGGGACCCCCCCAGAAGAGAAGATTTGTGTTAAAATAAATACAAAATGAAAAAAATCAACATAGGCTTGCTATGTTGATGAATTGAATACATAGGACCACAATGGAAACAAGTCCCCAGGACATTTTTGTTGTGTTATTATCCTTTTAGCCTGACTGTACCACGTGCTGTTTACATTTCTGATGTAATACTCTTAGAAATACTCTGTAACCCTCTCCAAGGACCCCTGGGGGTCCCCGGACCCCACGTTGAGAACCACTGTGATAGATGTGATAGTCTTTCTTCTGTAAGATTTTAAACGATCGTTTACGTCATAACCATAACAGTTCATATATCATCCTAAAAGCAGATATAGGAAAGAAAGGAGCCAAAAAGAAAGGGGGATCATTTCAAACGGTCTCGGCTTTGTTCAGGGTATGTGTATGGGTATATATGTATATATGCCTTCGGTCTTCAACAAACGAACAAAAGAAAAACAATGTACCAACTACAAGACACCAGTAGCTCTTGATTACAGTACTGTCCTCCCAACAGGAAAACCTTGGCAAGCTGATGGCAAATCTGAGATGCACGCATCCTCACTTTGTGCGATGTTTGATTCCCAACGATTTCAAGACTCCAGGTACAACAGTGAATCTGAATCTGTTACAAGTAAAAGTGTGGTATTTAAAAATGTATTTTAAAAGTACAAAAGTATTGGCATCAAAACATACTTAAAGTGCCCAAACGTAAAAGTACTCAATTATGTCAGAATGTCCCATTTCACAAGTTCAGTATGTATAGCCTACAAATCTTTTGAAAATTGCCGATCTACAAGCTCACAACGCGTCGCATCGCGACGCGTTTTGAGCTTGTAGATCGGCTATTTACAAATAGCCAAAGTACATAAGGTTAAAGGAGGAGTTCACCCAAAAAATGACTTATTTTCTATCAATTGCACACCCTATGAAGCCTTGAATCCATGGATTCTTTTTTGTTTTTGTCGCATTCCTAAGCTAATAATTTGATTCCCGTCTCCTACCGGCTAATGTATCCGGTAGGAGACACAAAGTAGATTATTTGTGTCTCCTACCGGAAATACACACGGTCATCAAATTATTGTTTTAGGAATGCCACAAAAACTAAAATAAATCCATGAAATCAAGGCTTCAAATCATGGGGTGTGTAATTGATAGAAAACAAGTCATTTTTTGGGTGAACTCCTCCTTTAAAGTGGTTAATGCATGTTTTGTAATAATAATCAAAATCTACGAAATAACTAGTAACTAAAGTTTTCAAATAATTGTAGTGGAGTAAAAGTATAATATTTGTCTCTGAGATGTAGTGGTACAGTACATGCACTCAGTTACTTTCCACCACTGACCGCTAGTGTTATTACAGCATCATTGCATGAGTACGACGCATCTGATTTATGGGGTCAGTGTAATCTGAAATGTGGGTTATTATAATGACTTTGCATCAGGTTTGATGGAGAACCCATTGGTCATCCACCAGCTGAGATGTAATGGTGTTCTAGAAGGAATCAGAATCTGTAGAAAGGGCTTTCCAAGCAGAATTCTGTATGGGGATTTCAAGCAGAGGTACGGTACAGTATGCAGTCATATTTCATATCTAATTTAGCATGCATCATATTAACCCTTTGAGACCTGAAGCCGATTCTACATGTCTCCTAAATCCCAACAGTTTTCTGAAAAACGTATGTTTCTATATCAGTGGTGCTCTAACTTTTTCTTGTCGAGGACCCCCAAAATGATATGTATTTGGCCGCCGACCCCCATCAAAATATGTTGTTCCAGGGACCCCCAGAAGCAAAGATTTGAGTTAAAAATGTTCGCTTTAAAAAAAGATATATTCAAAGATTTGCACACATTTTCACGATTTTTCAAAAATAGCAGATCTACAAGCTCATAGCGCGGCACTGCCGCGCTCTGAGCTTGTAGATCTGCTATTTTTGAATAGCCCAAAGTGTAAAATAATGCTTTTTAGCTCAAATCAAAAAATGACACAGTTCCAGGTCTTAATGGGTTAAAACACATTGAAACAACAACAACAACAAAACAACGGCTGTATCCGTAAACCCTGGAACAGGTACAAAGTGGTGAATTCCAATGTTAAATGTATGAATAATTGACTGTATCTGTAAACCTGGAACAGGTACAAAGTGGTGAATTCCAGTGTTAATGTATGAATAATTGACTGTATCTGTAAACCTGGAACAGGTACAAAGTGGTGAATATTCCAGTGTTAATGTATGAATAATTGACTGTATCTGTAAACCCTGGAACAGGTACAAAGTGCTGAATGCCAGTGTGATTCCTGACGGTCAATTCATTGACAACAAGAAAGCTTCAGAGAAGCTCCTGGGGTCTATCGATGTGGACCGCACGCAGTACAAGTTTGGGCACACCAAGGTAAATTAAAATGAGCTTGTTTGAAATCTCACATCACCGTAGCAAGAACATAACAATGTTGTGGAGCAGGGGTCTTCAACGTTTTCAGGCCAAGGAAGGACCCCCTAGCTGAGAGAGAGATGAAGCAGGGATCCCCTCTATACTGTATAAAATTGTGTTTCAGATTCATCTTTTTTTGGTTACTTGGTCTGCTCTTTTTTTCCCTCTTCTACACCAATACGTCTTTGCCAAAAGTAGCCGATCTACAAGCTCACAACGCCTCGCGCTGCGAGGCGTTGTGAGCTTTTAGATCTGCTACTTTTGGCTAAAATTCTCCCCAGAAAAGGGATGCTATAGGGTTCAAGTGGTTAAGGTAAAAAAAAAAAATCACACCCTGTGTGAAGGTAGCGGCGCCTTTGAATACATTATGTCATCGATATGTGTTTATAATGTGTTTATAGCGATGTGTCATGTGAAGCTTGACCAATCACTTTGTTGACGGGTCTGACCAATCAGAGCGTCGACGACAGATAAAGTTAAATTGAGGATCTAACTTTAAATAACTTACCTAGAAGGAGACTTTAGCCAAATAAAAATATATACAAAAAAAAACATGAGGAAATAAAAAATAAACCTTGACATCATAGTGATGTCATGAATAGTCCCCTTGCCTGACAAATCACAACCTTGACGGGCCTGACCAATCAGAACCTTGACGGGCCTGACCAATCAGAACCTTGACGGGCCTGACCAATCAGAACCTTAACGGACTCTTGGATTCTCGATCGTCTCTATCAAACCATTCTGTCATAACGGATGACTGGGTCCCGAACTCAGACTTTCTATACATTCACCCTTCATCTGTTCTTGTATCTTTCTCTTTCTATTCGTCATATTAACTTTAAATAACTTACCTAGACGGAGACTTTAGCCAAATGAATAATAAGATGAAGTCATTGTCATCGTTTATATAGACATCGAATTCTATATTCATGACATCATAGTGATGTCATGAATAGTGACCAATCACAACTTTGGCGCACCTGACCAATCAGAACGTTGACGCACCTGACCAATCAGAACGTTGACGCACCTGACCAATCAGAACGTTGGCGCACCTGACCAATCAGAACGTTGACGCAAAAGCCAGGCATAGAGGGCTAATATCCGCTCTATACCTAAAGGTATAGAGCGGCTAGCGCCGCTAAAAAATCATATGACACAAAGATTTGGCGGACCCCCTGTAGTGCCTCTGAGGACCCCCTAGGGGTCCCGGACTCCCTGTTGAAGACCCCTGTTGTAGAGACATACATATAGTAAAATCTATAAAAGTGTGTGTGTGGTGTGTCGTGTGTGTGTGGCGTGTGTGCGTGCGTGCGTGCGTGCGTGTCACTTTAGATTTCTTTGGCTATTCAAAAATTGCAGATCTACAAGCTCATAGCTTGTAGATCTGCTATTTTTTTTTATTTTTTCAAAAAACTGTTAGGATTTAGAAAACATTTTTAAGAATCGCCTCAGGTCTTAATGGGTTAATATAACCCTTTTTCTTTTACATCTTTTAGGTGTTCTTCAAGGCTGGCCTCTTGGGGACCCTGGAGGAGATGAGAGATGAGAAGCTGGCGAGTTTGGTCACAATGACTCAGGCGCTGTGCAGAGGCTATCTCATGAGGAGGGAGTTCACTAAAATGAATGAGAGAAGGTATACAGTATAGCTCACTTTGCGGTCAGAAGTGTGGATCCTATAGCAAACATATCATCTCTAAGCCAGTGCTTCTCAAAGCTTTTTCATGTCAAGGACGCTCAAATTAATATACATTTGACAGCAGACCCCCCCCCCCCCCCCCCCCCCTCCATCTGAAAATATATTGTGCCATCCACGGACACACATACAAGATTTGCATTGTCGAAATGTTTCAAAAGTGTTTCAAAATGTGTCACATTTGTTTCAAGACTTTTTGAAAATTACAGATCTACAAGCTCACAGCAACGCTTTGTTGTGAGCTCATATAGATCGGCTATTTCCAAATAGTCGATGTATACAGGGTTAAAGTGGTTAGACTGATTTTGATTCTATTTTAATTCATCATTTTGCTGGACCCCACTTTGAGAAGCACTGATCTAAGCCAGTGGTTCTCAAACTTTTTCACGTCAAGGACCCCCAAAATGATATGTATTTGGCCGCGGACCCCCATCTCAAAATATTTCGTTCCAGGGACCCCCCAGAAGCAATGATTTGAGTTACAAATGTTACAAATGAGCTGCAAGCTCATAGCGCGGCACTCTGTGCCCCGCTACGAGCTTGTATATCTGCTATTTTTGAATGGCCAAACTATAAAGTTATAGTTAAAAGTGGTTAAAATGATTGTGACACTATATTAACACGTTTTGCTGAGGACCCCCTGGAACCCCCCCCCCCCCCCCCCCAAGGCCCCCTGTGGGCCTAGGGGGGGGACCCCCCGGACCCCACCCCCGAGAACTTTGATCTAAGCAGCAAAACCCTCTCCTTTGACAGAGAGTCCATCTTCGTCGTCCAGTACAACATCCGCTCCTTCATGAACGTCAAACACTGGCCGTGGATGAGGCTCTACTTCAAGATCAAGCCCCTGCTGAGGAGCGCCGAGACGGAGAAAGAGATGGCCACCATGAAGGAGGAGTTTGCCAAGTGCAAGGAGAGCCTGGCCAAGGCCGAGGCCAAGAGGAAGGACCTGGAGGAGAGGATGGTGTCCCTCGTCCAGGAGAAAAATGACCTGCAGCTGCATGTGGTGGCAGTATGTGATTTACCTTGAGATGCTATCACCATAGCTCTGAGAGTGTACAAATGTGTACACTCTCAGAGTTACAGACCTGTATGGGTCCATTTGGAACCCCCTATAGGAATCGTTAAAAGTAACCGTTAAGGAATCAGACCTTTAAGAGGGCATCGTTAAGGAACCAGAATCGTTAAAATCCTAAAGGATCCCAACCCTAGTGGGTGGGTGGGTAGATAGATAGCACACTTTATCAGACCTCTAAAACAGTAGATAGATAGATAGATAAATAGATAGATAGATAGATAGATAGCACACTTTCTCAGAGCTCTAAAACAGTAGATAGATAGATAGATAGATAGATAGATAGATAGATAGCACACTTTCTCAGAGCTCTAAAACAGTAGATAGATAGATAGATAGATAGATAGATAGATAGATAGATAGATAGATAGATAGATAGATAGATAGATAGATAGATAGCACACTTTATCAGAGCTCTAAAACAGTGTTGTTGTTGACATGAACCCTGCAGGACAATGAGAGTCTGGCCGACGCGGAGGAGCGGTGCGAGGGCCTGATCAAGAGCAAGATCCAGCTGGAGGCCAAAGCCAAGGAGCTGAGCGAGCGGCTGGAGGACGAGGAGGAGCTGAACGCCGAGCTGACGGCCAAGAGGAGGAAGCTGGAGGACGAGTGCTCCGAGCTGAAGAGGGACATGGACGACATGGAGCTCATCCTGGCCAAGGTGGAGAAGGAGAAACACTCCACGGAAAACAAGGTGAGGAGAAAAACGAGGGACGTCGGGCCATATTTTTGTGTCCGGTGTCTTACCCAGTGGTGTAAAAGTATCTAAGTACATTTACGCAAGGACCGTAGGCTACTTAAGTACACTTTTGAGGATTTTTTTTTAACTTTACTGGAGTATTTCCCATTTTCAGTACTTTTACTTCTACTCCACCACATCTCAGAGGCAAATATTATATTTTTACTCAAATATTATATTTTTACAATTATTTGAAAACTTTAGTTACTATTTACTTTGCAGATATAAATGATTATATTATAAAACACACATTAACCACTTTAGCCCTATTATACTGTATACCTAGGCTATTTGAAAATAGCCGATCTACAAGATGCGACGCGTTGTGAGCTTGTAGATCTGCTATTTTCAAACATTTTAGTACTTTTACTTTTGGTACTTTAAGTATATTTTGATGCCAATACTTTTGTACTTTTACGCGAGTACATTTTTAATTCCGGACTTTTACTTGTAACAGAGTACTTCTACATTGCAGTGTTGATACTTTTACTTAAGTAAAACATGAATCCTGCACCCTGACTCAAACATTTGAGTACTTTCTCCACCACTGGCCTTACCCATTATCCCTAAACTTCTTTGCCATTTTTTACAATTTTTTAAAACATTTTGAAATAGTTCAAATATCCAATCTACAAGCTCACAACGTGTCGATTTAGATCTGCTAGTTGAACTATTTGAAAATATTTTTAAAAATAGTAAAAAATTGTCTCTTGGCCCCGTGACATTATTTTTCTTTAAGGTGAAGATCTAATTCAGTGGTCTTCAACGTTTTTTTCAGACCAAGGAAAGGAGAGAGAGATGAAAAAGTGCCCCCCCCCTCACTACAAATTGCATAAAATGATGTTGCGGATACAATTTCATAGATTTCATAGATAGCTTCATAGACTTGTGTGGCGTTGTGTTGGATTCATGTTAATGTGTATATTCAGACAGTTAACCACCAGAACATACTTTGCCCAAACACCAAATCTCTTTGCCGAAAATAGCCGATCTACAAGCTCACAACACCTCGCAGCAGATCTGCTGTTTTCGACTAATGTTCCCCTCAGAAAAGGGATGCTATAGTGGTTAATATTTAAAAATCACACCCAGTGTGAAGTGGGCGGTGTGGTCATCACAGACCCATGACTCACTTAAAAAAAAACATAAATGTGTTTTGAAGTGCATAAAAATGTATAGGACTATGCACATGTGTCATGTGTCTCGCTAGCCAATCACAGTGCAGCAAGTGGTCATCACAGTGATGGAAGCTCACTTAAAGAAAAATATAGATTTGCATAATTGCATTGAATGTGTAGGGGTTAGGGGTGTACAATGGGTGGCCAATCACAGTGCAGGGTTAGGGGGTACAATGGGTGGCCAATCACAGTGCAGCAAATGTCAATGTCCCAACCTCACATATAGGGGGCGGTTACACCGCCCAAAAATCTTTCTAAGTGTCCAGGGCCCTCGAGGAGGTGGGCGCCTGCCTTCCTGCCTCCGGGAATTTTCTTGCAGGTGCCTGGAAGGCCCACCTGTGCCATCGGATAGTTATGCCCAGGACAGAGGCCTCTTCCTGGGGTAGCGATGGGTTCAGCGAGGCCCAAAATCATGGTTCTCAAAAAAGTTTAGATTTTTGGCCGGGGGTCCTCCAGGGGGTCCCCGGGCACTTCTGGAGCCCATGCAGACACTTAGAAACATTTTTGATTTTTTTGGGAGAACCATGATTTTGGCCCTCGCTGAACCCATCGCTACCCCAGGAAGAGGCCTCGTCCTGGGCTAGCGATGGTTCAGCGAGGCCCAAAATCCTGGTTCCTGGTTCCAGGACCCTCGAGGAGGTGGGCGCCTGCCTTCCTGCCTCCGGGAATTTTCTTGCAGGTGCCTGGAAGGCCCACCTGTGCCATCGGATAGTTATGCCCAGGACAGAGGCCTCTTCCTGGGGTAGCGATGGGTTCAGCGAGGCCCAAAATCATGGTTCTGAAAAAAGTTGAGATTTTTGGCCGGGGGTCCTCCAGGGGGTCACCGGGGACCTCTGGAGCCCATGCAGACACTTAGAAACATTTTAGATTTTTTGGGGAGAACCATGATTTTGGCCCTCGCTGAACCCATCGCTACCCCAGGAAGAGGCCTCGTCCTGTGGTAGCGATGGTTCAGCAAGGCCCAAAATCCTGGTTCTCAAAAAAAAAATCAAAACATTTTCTAAGTGTCCAAGGCCCTCGAGGAGGTGGGCGCCTGCCTTCCTGCCTCCGGGAATTTTCTTGCAGGTGCCTGGAAGGCCCACCTGTGCCATTGGATAGTTATGCCCAGGACAGAGGCCTCTTCCTGGGGTAGCGATGGGTTCAGCGAGGCCCAAAATCCTGGTTCTCAAAAAAGTTGAGATTTTCGGCCGGGGGTCCTCCAGGGGGGCTCTGGAGCCCATGCAGACACTAGATTTTTTGGGGAGAACCATGATTTTGGCCCTCGCTGAACCCATCGCTACCCCAGGAAGAGGCCTCGTCCTGGGGTAGCGATGGTTCAGCGAGGCCCAAAATCCTGGTTCTAAAAAAAAATCACACCCAGTGTGAAGTGGGCGGTGTGTGGTCATCACAACATGACTCACTTTAAGTCCATACTGCTATTCATAGGGCTGCACATGTGTCATGTGTTCCGCTAGCCAATCACAGTCCTGAATTTGCAAAGTCAGCCAATCACATTACAGTTAGTGGTGATGACACTAGCTGTAATGTGATTGGCTGACTTTGCAAAAGTATCGATTTGCATTAACAATGGAAGGGTTAGGGGGTACACACATTTTTTGGTCGGTGTCCAAAACTCACTTTTAGGGGGCGGCTACACCGCCCCAAAAAAATCCTATCACACAAAGATTTCCCCCCCCCTGTAATAACTCTGAGGACCCTCCCCTAGGGGTCCCGGAACCCCCTGTTGAAGACCCCCTGATCTAATTGATTTTTCAATTTGATTAATATGAGAAATGATACTCCAAAAACCCCTCAGGTGAAGAACCTGACTGAGGAGCTGTCAGCCCTGGATGAGAGCGTCGTCAGGGTCACCAGGGAGAAGAAGGCCCTCCAGGAGGCTCACCAGCAGACACTGGACGACCTGCAAGCGGAGGAGGATAAGGTTAACAGCCTGACCAAAGCTAAGCTCAAGCTGGAGCAGCAGGTCGATGAGGTGAGTCGGCTAATTGCCGTCGACTTGTACCTCCTAATGCAGTGCTTCTCAAACTTTTTCATGCCAGGGACCCCCAAATTGATATATATTTGGCCACGGACCCCCATCTGAAAATATGTTGTGCCAGGGACTCCCAGAAGCAAAGATTTGTGTTAAAATGTTCACTTTAAAAGAAATATATTCAAAGATGTGCACGAATCTTCAAGATTTTTCAAAAATAGCAGATCTACAAGCTCATAGCGCGGCACTCGGTGCCGCGCTATGAGCTTGTAGATCTGCTATTTTTGAATAGCCAAAGTATAAAAGGTTAAAACTATTGTGATGCTTTATTCACACATTTTGCTGGGGACCCCCTGGAACCCCCTCAAGGACCCCTGGGGGTCCCCGGACCCCACTATGAGAACCAATGTCCTAATGCTCCCAATGCAGAGCCAATACTCACATTTCTGCTGATCTGAAAGGCAGGTTGACAGCCGGCTAGCAAGATGACATCTCTTAAAGGGGAATCCCAGGTTTCATTATATTAACTCTAGACTCATCCACCAAAAGATCCATTTTGATTCTTAACTTCAACACTGAAAGAAAGACAGACACCCTGTCTGCTTTATAAAGCCTTTGGTGGTCATCCTTGTATCTCATCCACATTTCAAAGATGGACAGTTTTGCTATTGTTAATATCAAATTTACACTATATCTGTCACTATAGGTTGTGTTAAGACACAGAATGATATTTGACATGTTTTACTGTACATTCGACATTAAACTGAGACAGATAAGAGCAGAAACATGGTCACTAAAGTTACCCAGACATTGACACGAAACAAACATATGTTCTGTATCCTCTATACTCTATCCTTTTATACCAAACAAACAGCACATAGTGTATAGTGTTAGTTATATGATAGTTTGATTTATATTGGTGTACATTGATCCATGGGTTTGAGCTTTTGTAATGGAAAAGAATACATCATTCTATATGACCAAGGTACATTATTTATTCCATTACAAACAGGTACACTACACACAAAATACGTATTTACAAAGATAACCTGTAAAATCTACGTAAGATCAAGAAGGCAAGGATTTGATGAAATAAAGATAAATAAATAAAATAAAATAAAAGGGGAGTTGATAGTAGAATTAGGTTTAGGTAGAGGTTACAGAATGCAGCATAATTCTCTAAAACGAGGTGCTAATTCAATCCATGGAGAGTGTGCTCATTTCCACAAAGCAATGCTCTAATGAGCTTCAATACTGTGATTTTACAGCTAGAGGGCTCCCTTGAACAAGAGAAGAAGCACAGCATGGAGTTGGAGAGAGCCAGGAAGAAGCTGGAAGGAGATGTGAAACAGGTGCAGGAATCCATCATGGACCTGGAAAATGACAAGCAGCAAAGTGATGAGAAGATTAGGAAGTGAGAGCACACACACTTAGCTTTACATCAATGAAATGGTTCTTAACACACTGTTCTTGTTATTTCATTACAGGGCTCGATTTGCTTGATATTTATGTTTCACTGAATGTATGATATAATACAGCAATTTAACTTAATTAAAATAAAATAAAATTTAACCAATTTCATTTAGTCAAACTTTATAAAAATCAAGATTTGTCAATAATAGCATATCTACAAGCTCACAGCGCATTGCAATACATTGTGAGCTTGTAGATAGGATATTTTCGCTATTTGTCGTATATAAATTATATAGAGCTAAGTGGGTAAGAAAATGCCCCCCCCCCCACCTGTTGTTTTACAATCATATTTTCATGTTTTGTTTTACAAATCAAATGCTGATTTACTGTCAAATGTGCCTACATGCTCATCTTAAAGGAAGGACATTGAAATGTGTCATCTTCTTGGGAAAATCGAGGACGAGCAAGCGCTTGGCATTCAGCTTCAAAAGAAACTGAAAGAGCTTCAGGTATAGAAAGCAAATCACAACATTTTTGTATAAAAAAGAACATTTATGATGATTACTTTTGATGCAGTAATGGTCTTTTTTGTTTTAGGTACTAAAAAGGTCTTAAAGGTCCTACAATTGTCACTTTCTCTGTCATCTGGGGACCCCTGGGGGCCCTGGGGGTCTTGACCCACAGGTTGAGAACCACTGATCTAAAGCACTGAATGGGGGGGGGGCTCTCTGGGGTACCGTTGCAGGCTCGCATTGAAGAACTGGAGGAGGAGATGGAGTCGGAGCGTGCCGCCAGGGCCAAGGTGGAGAAACAGAGGTGTGATCTCTCCAGGGAGCTGGAGGAGATCAGCGAGAGGCTGGAGGAGGCCGGAGGAGCCACCGCCGCTCAGATTGAGATGAACAAGAAGCGAGAGGCCGAGTTTCACAAGATGAGACGAGACCTGGAAGAGTCCACGCTCCACCACGAGGCTACCGCTCAAGGTTGTTATAGTTTTGGCATTAGTCTTAAATCTTTCTTTTCAGTTTAGTTTGAATACGTTTTTAATGTGGGTTTGCTAGTTATTTTAGTTTTAAAAAATGCTTAGTTTTTAGTTTAGTTTTTATTTGCTTTAGATTAGTTTTTATTTGTTTAAAAGCTCAGAAAGATTTCAGACAATTTAGGTTTAAAACTGGCACAGCTAAAACTTTTGCAAGATAAGATTTCATATCCATCCAAAATATTAGGCTTACATTAGCAGGGAGAGTTGGGCAGGAGGAGTAGAACGAAGGCTCTATGGGAGCCCCATAACTGGGGACTCCTCACTGGCAGGTGAGTCAGTAGGATAGTACTAGGAAAAACGTATGTGGGGAGGAATTCATTGGTATAACGGCTAATCTGGGTAGAAAAAAGCTAAAAAAAATAAGAAGTAAACTTTAATAACCCTGCTACTGCTGCAGCTCTGAGGAAGAAACACGCCGACAGCGTGGCTGAGCTGGGAGAGCAGATTGACAACCTGCAGCGAGTCAAACAGAGACTGGACAAGGAGAAGACTGAATGCAAGATGGAGATAGATGACCTGCTCAGCAACATGGAGACTGTGTCCAAAGCAAAGGTATTTGATCATTTTATACTTTTATACTATATTTAAAATAGCTGATCTACAAGCTTACAACGTTGTAAGTGTGTAGGTCTGCTATTTTAAATATAGTATGAAATGAAAATTGTCAACATGGAAAAGATCATTGCGATTGTGACAATCATGCAAAAATGGTTTCTCGGTTAATAGAAGTTTTACCATTTGGTTCAAATGAATGGCCAAGTGGTTTTCGATCTTATGTGAAAATGAACTTAAGTTTCCAAATCAATGCTTGGTTGTCAGGCCAACCTTGAGAAGATGTGCAGAAGCACGGAGGACCAGTTAAATGAGCTGAAGGCTAAAAGCGATGAAAGCCTTCGCCACTTCGCTGACATCACTGTCCAGAAAGCTAAACTACAAACTGAAAATGGTAATCAATTAACAACGGCAACAAAATATATATATATATATATTGTACAAAATTCGGATAGACCTGTTTAGTGATACGAATATAATTTCTCAAAATGTATTATCGTTTTGTTTCATTCAGGTGAGCTTTCTCGGCAGCTGGAAGAGAAAGAATCTCTCGTGTCTCAGCTAACGAGAAGTAAGCAAGGTTTAGCACAGCAGGCTGAAGACCTGAAGAGACTTGTGGAAGAGGAAGTCAAGGTACACAGATGTTCATCTCATGAAATACACAACACTGTGAATAGGCTCTATGCACAGCAGCCATATTGGACAGAAATTGGGCCCCTTCCTTGCTTCCTTCACAGGCGTTACCAATGATACTAATGAAGGCTCTGTTCCATTTAGTGTAGCACGGTGGTTCTCAAACTTTTTAATTTCAAGGACCCCCATAACTCTGAGAGTGTACAAATGGAACCAAATGGACCCGGGAGGGTCCATTTGGTTCCATTTGTACACTCTCAGAGTTACACCCTCTCAAGGAACCATGAGGGTCCCTGGACCACACTTTGAGACCCACTA
The DNA here is from genome assembly GCF_963454915.1 of Gymnoscopelus microlampas. Lineage (NCBI taxonomy): Eukaryota > Metazoa > Chordata > Actinopteri > Myctophiformes > Myctophidae > Gymnoscopelus > Gymnoscopelus microlampas. The sequence continues at coordinate 33,445,507 of NC_139951.1, read as the reverse complement.
GTATTTCTAGTGAGCCAACATGCACAATATCAGCACCCTGACTCTGTTTGACCAGAATGGAACAGAGCCTTCATTAGTATCATTGGTAACACATGTGAAGGAAGTCAGAAGAGACCCAATTTTTCTCCAAAATGGCTGCTGTGCATAGAGCCTATTGACCATAAATGGTGGCCTTTTTTGTCTTCCTTCCTACTCAGCCGAGTATGGAGTAGGCCTAAGAGGCAAATGGCCGTCTTGCGTGACTATGATCAATGATCCAAATGACTTTTAAATGTCTCCCAAACAGGCTAAGACCTCCCTTGCCCATGCTCTGCAATCAGCTCGCCATGACTGTGATCTCCTGAGGGAGCAGTTTGAGGAGGAGCAGGAGGCCAAGGCGGAGCTCCAGAGAGGAATGTCCAAGGCCAACGCAGAGGTGGCCCAGTGGAGAACCAAATATGAGACTGATGCCATCCAGCGCGGAGAGGAGCTTGAGGAGGCCAAGTAATTCTTTTTTCCCCTTTTTTTCTATTTCCACATTTAAAAAATCACACCCTGTGTGAAGAGAGTGGTGCCTTTGATGAGCCCCGTATTGTCATCACCCGTGTTGTCATCAATGTTTGTTTATTGGACATACATACATACATACGGACGGACACACGGACAAAGTCAGATATAGGAGTGGTTGGCACCACTCAAAAACAACACATTTGTAACAACAGCGTAATAGTGGGTTGTACAGGTGAGATTTTGAAAACCCTGTGGGGTTTATAAAGTTCATCTCACCTCATTTAACAACAAAAATACAATAGAAATGGGAAAGTAATCAGACAATTTTAAAGCGAACATAAATTATTTGGCAACATAAATACAAGTCCTATTACATTTTTCAGCTATTCTAAATGTATATTCACAATGTGTCGCACCACAACACATTGTGTGTGCTTGTAGATCTGCTATTTTTGAAAACGTGTTGACAAATCTAGAGAAATCTTCTCTTATGGGGCTCCCAGGCACAAAATATTTTCAAATGGGCAAATACCTATACATTTGGGGGTCCTTGACATGAAAACGCTTGAGGACCACTCGATTGAGAGTCATAAATGCTTCATAAGACGTTGCACCGAACGTATACAATATTCATTCATGTTTTTCCAACATTGTGTTCTGTTCGTGTCGCTCATAGAAAGAAGCTGGTGCAACGTCTTCAAGATGCAGAGGAGATGATCGAGGGAGTGAACGCTAAGTGTGCCTCCCTGGAGAAGAGTAAACAGAGACTTCAGGGAGAGGTGGAGGACCTGATGCTTGATGTAGAGAAATCTAACGCCTGTGCTGCTAACCTGGACAAGAGGCAGAGGAACTTTGACAAGGTACCCAACTACAGTAGCCTACATAGAAACGTTTCAGATGTGTTGGATATAGAATTAGAAAGTAGAAACAAAATATTTAATCAAATGCTGGTTTGAGGCTCTTATGTGTATATTTTTTTCATTTATTGTATTTTCATCATGGGGAGAAAATCGATCTGCACATTGTCTAATATTTGTTGTAGATTCTATCCGAGTGGAGACTAAAATATGAGGAGAGCCAGGCTGAGCTGGAGGGTTCACAGAAAGAGTCTCGTTCTCTGAGCACGGAGCTCTTCAAAATCAAGAACTCGTTTGAGGAAGCTCTGGACCACCTAGAAACGCTCAAGCGAGAGAACAAGACATTGCAGGGTAGGATATGAAATATCGGAGCGATATTCCCATTTCCTAAGAGAATCTTATTTTTTTTAACGGGTTTGGAAACAGTCGTACATCCAGTGGTGTAAAGTAACTAAGTACATTTACTCAACTTTACTGGAGTATTTCCCATTTTCTGTACTTTTACTTCTACTCCACTACATCTCAGAGGCAAATATTGCACTTTTACTCCACTACAATTATTTGAAAACTTTAGTTACTAGTTACTTTTCAGATATAAATTATGATATTATGAAACATACATTAACCACTTTAGCCCTATTTTATACATAGGCTATTTGAAAATAGCCGATCTACAAGCTTGTAGATCTGCTATTTTCAAACATTTTGGTACTTTCACTTTTGGTACTTTAAGTACATTTTGATGCCAATACTTTTGTACTTTTACTCAAGTACATTTTGAATTCTGGACTTGTAACAGAGTGTTTCTATACTGCAGTATTGATACTTTTATCTAAGTAAAACATTTGAGTACCTTTTCCACCACTGCGTACATCATGTCACGATTTCTCATTTCATGTACAGAGGAGATCACTGACCTCAGTGATCAGATTGGTGAAATTGGGAGGAGCATCCATGAGGTGGAAAAGGCCAAGAAGACGGTGGAGAGTGAGAAAGCAGAGATTCAGAGTGCTCTCGAGGAAGCTGAGGTATTCAATCTGTAGACTCTGCATGTGTGTGTTGTTTTGAAGGAAACCTCTTACAGTCGTGTACCTTGGTTTACACCAGTGGTTTTCAACCTTTTTTTATGTCAAGGACCCCCAAATTGACACACATTAGCCCAGGGACCCCCATTTGAAAATATATGTCAGGGACCCCCATAAGAGAAGGTTTTTACGGCTCTCTAGCAGTGATTCTCAACCTTTTTAATTTCAAGGACCCCCAGTTTGACATGCATTAGGGCTACAGACCCCCAATGAATGGCATTTATACCTCTGGGACCCCAATTCACATTGTAAAACCAATGTTAATTTAACTCTGAGAGTGCACAAATGGAACCAAGTGGACCCGTTAGGGTCCATTTGGTTCCATTTGTACACTCTCAGAGTTACAGACCCATAAGGGCCCATTTGGTTCCTGTCCATCATTTAGCTGGGGACCCCCTGGAACTCCCTCAAGGACCACTGGTGGTCCCCGGACCACTGGTTGAAAACCACTGGTTTACACAAGACTCCTGACCAGTGACCACTGTCACCATGGCTATGTTCCAAATCTATGTACTATAATACAGCAGATAATGTAAGGAAACGACACCAAATGTGTTTGGAACACACTAAATATCCCTCAATACTGTGTTTTGTGTCTATAACCTCCCACCCACCTTTACCGCCAAACCAATGGCGCTTTGCATCATGGGACGTTTGCGTTAATGAAGAGTACATTGTTCGTACATTTCTTTTATGGTGCATTCTGTGTAAATTGCAGTAGACTACTGCAGTGGTTTTCAACCCTCTTCATGTCAAGGACCCCCAAATTGACATTTATTAGCCTGCGGACCCCCATTTGAAAAGATACCAGGGACCCCCAAAAGAGAAGATTTTTACGGTTCTAGCAGTGATTCTCAACCATTTCAATTTCAAGGATGCCTGCAGTTTGACATGCATTAGGCTACGGACGGACCCGCATTTAATGGCATTTCTATCTCTGGGACCCTAGTTTAAATTGTAAAATCAATGTCAATTCAACTCAGAGAGTGTACAAATCGGGTCCATTTGGTTCCATTTGTACACTCTCTGAGTTACAGGCACATAAGACCCTTATGATAAGGGTCCATTTGGTTCCTAAATATCTATCATTTAGCTGGGGACCCCCTGGAACCCCCTCAAGGACCACTGGTGGTCCCCGGACCAATGGTTGAGAACCACTGGACTACTGTACATAGTCGCAGAATATATTGACCGAAAGGTGCGATTTTTTGGAACACCTATATATTCTCGTGCGTTTATTCTACAATCTCAGGCCTCTCTGGAGCACGAGGAGTCCAAGACCCTGCGCGTGCAGATGGAGCTCGCCCAGATCAAAGGCGAGGCGGAGAGGAAGCTGGCGGAGAAGGAGGAGGAGCTGGAGCAGCTGAAGCGCGGCGGCCAGCGGACCGTCGAGGCCCTGCAGAACGCCCTGGACGCCGAGGTCCGGGGCAGAAACGACGCCGTCAGGGTCAAGCGCAAGATGGAGGCCGACGTCAACGAGATGGAGGTCCAGCTGGGCCACGCCAACCGCCAGGCCGCCGAGGCCCAGAAGCATCTGAGGAATGTCCAGACGCAGCTGAAGGTGAACGGTCAAATTGATTTAAAGATGCAGTGCCATGATTTATTTTCCGCCTAAAAAATGATGATCAGGTATTATGATTATGCTAGGAGAAATAATTTTCCCCAAAAAGTGTACAGAAATGGCTAAAATTACGTTTTTATGTGGCCACACCCACCAGGTCATTATGTATGCGTGGTTGTCAGGTGGGTGGTATTCTATCTGAGTTAGCCACACCCCACAATGTTAAGTGAGTTGTGGTAGGCCGTCCCCTGTTATTGTGATGTCATCAAAACAGGGTATTTCCAACGGGCATTTTGACTCGGAGGCTTTCAGCTTTCAGGAAGAAACCAAAAGTACACAGGGAAGGCAAATTTGCACATTATAACAAGACCTGGAGGTCTATTAGAGTAATGTTAACTTTGTAGACACGTGAAAACCAGAAAAGGCTCAAAACTATGGCACTGCATCTTTAACTGCATGATAAGCAAACCTATGTGTCACGTAACTTAGGTACGGTTATCCCATTAAGACCGGAACGCATCTTTGTCATTTTTATTGATTTATTTGGCTATTCAAAAATAGCAGATATACAAGCTCATAGCGCGGCACCGAGTGCCGCGCTATGAGCTTGTAGATCTGCTATTTTTTTTTTTAATCCTGAAAATGCATGCAAATCTTTGAATATAATGTATTTTTAAAGCAAACATTTGTAACTCAAATCTTTGCTTCTGGGAATTCTACAAATGTCTTCTAAATCCTAACAGTTTTCTGAAAAAACGTATGTCGCTATATGAGTGGTTCTCAAACCTTTCCATGTCAAGGACCACCCAAAATGCTATGTATTTGGACACGGACCCCCATCTCAAAATATGTTGTTCCAGGGACCCCCAGAAGCACAGATCGGAGTTAAAAATATTCGTTTTTAAAATGCATATTCAAAGATTTGCACAAAGTTTCCACGATTTTTTCAAAAAAACAGCAGATCTACAAGCCCATAGCGCGGCGCTCACACTATGAGCTTGTATATCTGCTATTTTTGAATAGCCAAACGGAATCTAAAAAAATGACACACAGATGCGTTCCCGGTCTAAATGGGTTATAATAACATCTTTGGTGCTTGGGGGAGCGCTCTTCTTTAGGATGCACAGCTGCATTTAGACGAGGCGCTGCGTAGCCAGGAGGAGCTCAAAGAGCAGGCGGACATGCTGGAGCGCAGGAGCACCCTGATGCAGGCCGAGGTGGAGGAGTTGAGGGCCGTTCTGGAACAGTCTGAGAGGGGTCGCAAAGCGGCCGAACAGGAACTGACCGACGCCAGCGAGAGAGTGGGATTACTGCACTCTCAGGTAAGTTAGATTTGATTTCAGGTATAGGCCCTAACTAATGAACATTTTCATCTATCCATTATTTTGTTTGACCTATGGCAGTGGTTCTCAAACTTTTTCATGTCAAGGACCCCCAAATTGACACTTATTAGCCCGTGGACCCCCATTTGAAAAAGATATGCCAGGGACCCCCCATAAGGGAAGATTTTTATGGCTCTAGCAGTGATTCTCAACCATTTTAATTTCAAGGACCCCCCAGTTTGACATGTATTAGGGCTACGGACCCCCATTTAATGGCATTTCTATCACTTGGACCACAATTTTATTGTAAAATCAATGTTGATTTAACTCTGAGAGTGTACAAATGGAACCAAATGGACCCGTTAGGGTCCATTTGGTTCCATTTGTACACTCTCAGAGTTACAGACCCATAAGGGTCCATTTGGTTCCTATCCATCATTTAGCTGGGGACCCCCTCAAGTACCCCACCCCCACTTTGAGAACCAATGACCTATGGCATTAATTTAGATCATACGCGGCCCCCACCTTCACTTAATACGGCCTGCTGGTTGATATCGGAATACTGATATATTATTGATTTCAGCTGTTACAATAACAAACGTGCAAACATGACCCGCTTTAATTACTTCAGTCTATAGACTCACCGAAGTCTGAAGTCACTGCCAACCTAGAGGGCGCTGTTTCACGGGTTCATGGCGTTTATTTTTTGTGTTGAAATCCCCATTTGGGAATCTTGGATCACGTCATATAAGAACTGTGTTCCAAACATAAACACACCACCCTGGCGTTTTTTGTCAGGGGGGTGGCTCTGCATCGTTTATGATATTCATTCATATTTGATACAGCCTGTTTCTGGTGAAAATGGAATTGATTCTGCCTTAAAAGTCTTAAGAACTACTACTTCCGGGTCTGATATCATTGTCCCTGCAGCAGCCGCGTTCATGGGATATGTAGTCTTTGAGTTGTTTGACTCGTTTCTAGTGTTTATATTGTGTTACTCTTTAGGTAAATGGGTGTACATTTACACCTTCAGACAGTCGATGCTTCATATCCATATGAGTAAAATCGCCGGGGTCGTGTGTTTATTTTTGGAACACAGTTCTTATATGAAGCGATCTAAGATTCCCCAATGAGGATATCACCACAATAAGTAAAGCCACGAACCTGCGGAAAAGCCCTCTACTGGCAATGACGTCAGGACTTGGGTGCTCTATATTAGTAACTTAATGACTACCATTAAAATGCTATTGTCTTTTTTATGTCTAATGCATTTGTATTTAAGTTCATACAAATGCATTTGAAATTAAATAAAAATGTTACTTTTCAGGATTCCAATTAAAAAATAGCAAAAAGAAATTCAGGATTCCAAAAGTAGCAAAAATAGCAGATCTACAAGCTCAAAAGGCGTTGCGCTTTGCTACTTTTGTGTGACATAGAATGGTAGAAAAAAAGTCAAAATATGGAGATAAGAGGTTTCTGACAGTATGTGCAGTGTGGAAATATAGTGGCCCTCTCCATCATCAAAGCTGCCCACCCCAGCCCATCATACATTTACGATAAAATAAGGTACACATGTATACAATTATGCTAAATGCTCATAACACGTTGTCTGCACTCAAGCAAATATGTTTGATGAAATTGCATAATATCTTTTACCCTTTAATAATAATGAACAAACACGATTGTATGCAGAGAGACAGGGGCATCTCCTGTCTCTCTGCATCCACCTGCCTCACTACCAATGTATGATTTTCGACTAACTCTGAAAGTCAAAGATAGGTTCTGCTTTTGTTGACAGTCGATTCAATTTGAGTTGGCACGCATCACTCTTTCACTTTGAGTAGACACAGGAAGAAAGTCTGTGATGTCAACATAGTAGCCTTCTACCCATAGTGACTCTAGAGATGACATACCCTGGAACCCTTTAGGCACACATCACACTTTGAGTAGGCACACATCACTCTTTCACATTGAGTAGGCAGGCATCACTGTTTCACTTTGAGTAGGCATGCGTCACTCTTTCATATTGAGTAGGCAGGCATCACGCTTTCACTTTAACCCATTGAGACCTGGAACTGTGTCATTTTTAGATTTGAGCTAAAAAGCATTATTTTACACTTTGGGCTATTCAAAAATAGCAGATATACAAGCTCATATCGCGGCACCGAGTGCCGCGCTACGAGCTTGTAGATCTGCTATTTTTGAAAATTCGTGAAAATGTGTGCAAATCTTCTGAATATATATATTTTTAAAGCGAACATTTTTAACTCGAATCTTTGCTTCTGGGGGTCCCTGGAACAAAATATTTTGATGGGGGTCCGGCCAAATACATATCATTTTGGGGGTCCTTGACATGAAAAAGATTGAGCACCACTGACATAGAAACATACGTTTTTCAGAAAACTGTTGAGATTTAGGAGACATGTAGAATCGGCTTCAGGTTAAGTAGGCAGGCATCACTCTTTCAGTTGGCATGCGTCACTCTTTTGCTTTGAGTAAACTACCCCTCCGCCCCCCATTTCATTGTATGTATACAAATCACGTAGGTGAGCTATTTCTGATTCAAAGCGGAGAATTTTGCTGAAAGGTGACAAGTTTTCATGCAACAAAACCTTTGGTTCTCTTGGGTAATGTAGAATATGTAACTGTCTTACAGAATACCAACCTGATGAATACCAAGAAGAAGCTGGAAGCCGATGTCACTCATATCCAGTCCGAGGTCGAGGATGCTGTTCAGGAGGCGAGGAATGCTGAGGAGAAAGCCAAGAAAGCTATTACTGATGTTAGTGGCACTCAATGTGTTTAGAATGGCACACACACACAAAAATACATAAATCTTCTCTTCTTGGGATCCCTGGAACAAAACCTTTTTCAGATGGGGGTCCGCGGCCAAATACATAATCAATTTGGGGGTCCTTGACTTGAAATTGTTTGAGAACCACTAGTGTAACTAACTACTACTGTCTGGAATCAGGCGGCCATGATGGCCGAAGAGCTGAAGAAAGAGCAGGACACCAGCGGTCACCTGGAGAGGATGAAGAAGAACCTGGAGGTGTCAGTTAAAGACCTGCAGCACCGTCTGGACGAGGCTGAGAACCTGGCCTTGAAGGGCGGCAAGAAGCAGCTCCAGAAACTGGAGAGCAGGGTAATTCAATTCATTGTTCAGGAATGAAAGAGTGTTGTTCATGCCATGAACATCAGACAGAGCTTTATGCAGTGTTCATTTTGTCGACTACCTTTTTTCACTGACAAAAACGAAATAAAAACTATGCTAGGATGACTAAATATACTATGCTATATAATATGTTGATATTTAATATATCAAAAAATAAAAACTAAGTTAAAGAGATCCAATAGAACTAAGACAAGTCATTGTATGCTTGTTTGCGTGTGGGTTTAGCCGATCTACAAGCTCACATGTGAGCCTGTACAGTAGATTGGCTATTTTTTGCACACAGCCAGTGGTGCGTTCTACCGTTTTTACGCTATATACGTAGTGTGACCTGCAGAACATTTTCGTAGCCAAGCGTAGCCCTCTACTAACCATTTCATCCATTGAAAACCCGCTAGTGTACAGTATCTCCACAACCACGCGCATGTCGTGCAGGGAATGATTATCGTATCCCTCCGAAAACACCTAGAACACACCGCTGCACAGAATCAGGCATTACGACGCCATCAAGTCCAGTCAAAATATGTTTTTTTCAACTCTAGATTTAGTTGACTAAGATCTTATAATATTTTGTCAACTAAAACTAGACTAAAAGTAAAACGTTTCAGAGGACTAAAATATGACGAAAACTAAATGGAATTTTATTCAAAAGACTAAAACTATATCGAGATTTGCTGTCAAACTTTACACTGTTCAGGAATGAAAGAGTGTCGTTCATGAAAATCAGACGGTGCTTTATGGATGCCTTCCTTGCCACTATAGGTGCGTGAATTGGAGGGAGAGCTGGATGCTGAGCAAAAAAGAGGAGCTGAAGCCATAAAGGGCGTCAGAAAGTATGAGAGGAGAGTCAAAGAGATAACGTACCAGGTAAAAACTGTTGCATGACGAAGGTTTTACCCATTTAGACCTGGAACGCATCTGTGTCATTTTAGGTTTCTTTGGCTATTCAAAAATAGCAGATCTACAAGCTCATAGCGCGGCACCGAGTGCCGCGCTATGAGCTTGTAGATCTGCAATTTTTGAAAAATCGTGAAAACTTTTTTTCCAAAGGATTCAGGATTTAGAACATTTCTAAGAATCGCCTCAGGTCTTAATGGGTTAATTGGTGTCTCGGAAAAGTCTGATTATTACTCATTTACGAGTGGATTTCACGGGGACTGGGATCATGAACTGTACTGCATTTAAGTGGTCATACAAGCCTGATCGATCCAAGCAAAGCAATGGAAATCAACAAAGCATCGACTTTTCATGTGGAACGCTGATTTTAGGTGTCAGTCCACATTATCTTCCTGGACATACTGTATTTTCAGTGAAACAGCACTGCCCACACGTTCCCTTTCATTTTGTTGCAGGCAGAGGAGGACAAGAAGAACGTCCTGAGACTTCAGGATCTGGTGGACAAGCTGCAGCTGAAAGTGAAGGCCAATAAACACCAGGCGGAGGAAGCTGTAGGAGCATTATCATCACTGCCACTGCTTGATCACATTGTTTGTTTTCTATGTGGATAGTGTATACAGAAACAAACAGAAACGCATCTTTGTCACTTTTTGATTTGAGCTAAAAAGCATTATTTTACACTTTGGCTATTCAAGAATAGCAGATATACAAGCTTGTAGTGCGGCACCGAGTGCCGCACTACGAGCTTGTATATCTGCTATTTTTGAAAAATCGTGAAAATATGTGCAAATCTTTGAAAATATATTGTTTTAAAGCGAACATTTTTTTCTCAAATCTTTGCATCTGGGGGTCCCTGGAACAACATATTTTGAGATGGGGGTCGGCGGCCAAATACATTTTGGGGGTCCTTGACTGCTTGACATGAAAACGTTTGAGCACCACTGACATAGAAACATAGTTTTTTTCAGAATACTGTTAGGATTTAGAAGACATTTTGTAGAATCGGCCTCAGGTCTTAATGGGTTAACCACTTCAAAAAATCTATTTTATACTTCGTGGTACAATAGTGTCGTGCAGCGAAAATAACCAATCTACAAGTCGCATCTCGAGACGTTGTGAGCTTGTAGATGTTCGTTATAAAAAATAAATACACACACAGCTATAGATATTGAATCTGTTTATTTATTTTACTTTCTTATGATCAACAGGAGGAGCAAGTAAATAACCACTTGGCTAAGTTGAGGAAGGTGCAGCATGACCTAGAGGAGGCAGAGGAGAGGGCAGACATCGCTGAGTCCCAGGTCAACAAGATGAGAGCCAAGAGCAGAGACAAGACTGGCAGCAACGTGTGACAGGTATATGGTTGTTTTAATCGGTTACAAAAAAGTGAATATTTTTAGATTTTTTTAATAGGACAGAGGACAGGACTAATAAATGTGTCCCATAAAAAAAATGCTATTTTGATGTGAGATTAATCCATTGCAACTCATTAAAATCATCCTGGTACATGGTAATTACTGCACTTGTGCCATTGATTTTTGTTCTTAAGATTAGTACATTTTTTGATTGATTGAATATTTTATTAGGGAAAAAATGTAAAACAGCACAGTTACATTTAAAAAAGACTTTGTTTAACAGGTCCGTTCATGAAAGACCTTGCGGTCTTGTTTCCAATGAGGGCCTTGGTATTCAATCCATAGACATATATAGTGGCACCACGGTTCGAATATCAATACAAAAAAAACAGCAAAAAATAACACTATGTACAACAACAACAACAACAACAAAAAAAAGGGGGGCGGGGGGGATATGTACAAGAACAAGGGGAGGGGGGGGGGGTCGGCTGTCTAACAGGAAAATGGTACTACCTCCCCTTTTGGCCTCCTGAAAGGTGAGTTTTTAAGGCTCTTTTAAATGAGCCGAGCGAACTGCATTTTTTGAGTAGGCTAGTACAGAATTCTACAACTGTCTATGTGGGTGGGTAGATAACAGTGGAGAGAGAGCGAAACCTCTGATATGAATAGTCATTCTTCATATCTAATACATTCTGTCATTGGTGAAATAATAGTGTCGTTAAACTGTTCCTCATTTTGCTGGGGACGGGAACCCCCTGGAACCTGGGTGGCTACACAAGCGTTGACATTTCCACTGTTGATCAACAATGGAAAGCCTGTTTGGGCAGAGGATATATTGCACATTATCCATGATGCAATACCTCTTCATGTCAACCGATAGTGGTCCTACCTGCCTGGCCACGGGATCTACATTTTCAATAGAAGAGCTACCATACGGCTTGGGCAAAATAAAGTTTTATATTCATTAAAATGACTAATGAATTGCAGATTTAACTGGACAGACCTATTGTATTTCCGACACAAGGGAAAATGATTCAAACCAACCTAAGTCACATGATATTAATAAAAGTGAATATCCTCATGCCGTTAAACAAGGCATGCTTTCTAATCTATTGCTTTTGTTTTTTTCCTCAACAGAAAAAAAGAATGAAAAGAGGAGAAGACAACATAATGAAGATGACTCATAAAATATGACTTTTTGTGTACACTGAGCTATCGTCTACTTTAATCCCTGCAATGCATGATGTTTTGTTTTGAGCTCGAGTTTTTTTCTGAATCTGATGGCGCCACCTTGTGGCACCATCAGATTAGCCCCACAGGAAATATAAATTATTAAAAATATCTCCATCACTCCTGGACTAATGTTTTCACTCCTGGACTAATGCTTTCATTCAGACATAAAGGAAGATTATGCTTCACAAGTCTCCTCCTATAAAACTAACCTCAACCTAGTCTCCTTTAGTCTTTACAGTAGACTAAATTGGTGGCTATCAACCTATGGTCCGGGGGCCCCCAGGGAGTCCCGAACTAAATGATTGATGGCTACTTAGGAACCAAATGCACCCTTTATGGGTCTCCAGTGTATAAATTGTCAGAATTATTATTGGTAGAGAAGCCTATGTGTTGGATTTGTATACTCTGAATTAAATTACAGTGAGGATTTTACATTTTACGTTGGGGTTCCAGAGATACAGAAAAGAAAAGAAAATCATATTAAATTAAAAGTGTTGCCTAAAAATCACAGAACATTGGAAGTCTTGCAGACAGTGTGGCTTCTTCCAAGAAGCTAATTAGTGATGATGAGGTAACACGTGTGAGTCCGGCCAGGGCTGCGTATGTTTGTTGTTGTGTGTTGTTGTGTTCAGTGGTGGAAAAAGTACTCACATGTGTTACTTAAGTAAAAGTCTCAATACTGCAATGTAGAATTACGCTGTTACAAGTACAAGTCCGGAATTCAAAAAATTGTTGAGTAAAAGTATAAAAGTATTGGCATCAAAATGTAAGTATCAAAAGTAGAAAGTAGGCTATAGGCAAATATGCCGACTGTCCCATTTCACAAGTTTTCGAATGTCCTATAACATGTATCTAAATCTTTTGAAAATAGCAGATCTACAAGCTCAGAATGCCTTATTTGTGAGCTTGTAGATCGGCTATTTTAAATGGCCGAAACGTATAGGGCTGAAGTGGTTCATGTTTTGTAATCAAAATCTACAAAGTAGGCTAACTAAACTGAAGTTTTCAAATAATTGTAGTGGAGTAAAAAGTACAACATTTTCCTCAGAGATGTAGTGGAGTAGAAGTTAAAGTACTGAAAATTGGAAATACTCCAGCAAAGTAAAAAATACCTCAAAATTGTACTTAAGTACTTGAGTAAATGTACTTAGTTACTTGTTTACACACCACTGGTCAGGTCCGGCCAGGGCTGTGTGTCAGTGTGTGTGTTGTGTTGTGTTGTGTTGTGTTGTGTTGTGTTGTGTGTGTTGTGTTGGGGAGGAGATTTGACTTGACTGAGTCACAGTCACTGGACTGACTTGGTGAGGCGCGGCTGCAGAGCGCAGCTCACAGCCTCACACACACACACACACACACACACAGGCAAGAGGAGGCGAGCGAGCGGCGGAACCACGCTTGACAGCTGGGAATAACCTGTTACTTTTACGCACGAAATAATATTGATTTTTGTAATCGGGATCCGCAGCAGGTTATTCAATCCATTAACAAGCTGAACAACAGGCTCGATCGCAAGAAAGTCGGTTGTTGAGATAGCCAAGTTTTTTTTTGTTTTTTGTTTTTACCCCAGGAGGGTTCTTCCTTCAACAGAGCATTGCTGTGAGGATAAACAACGGATGCGTCGTGATCGCGGTGCAACGCCCCGGGAATCGAACCCGTGTCTCCCGCGCGTGGAAAGCTAAAACATCTTAACTGCTAGACTTAAAGGGCATTCTACATATTCTGAGAGTTTTAGGGCCATCGGGCTGAGGCTGTGAGCCACTAGGCTTTGCTACAAAAGCACGGGACGCGTGTTGCGTTTCGCGATGGCTGGATCTTACTGCAAAAGTTTGTACTCGTTTAGCGGCGACCAGCATCAGCAGGGACTGAGCTTCGAAGCCGGAGACATCATTAAGGTCGCGCAGTCTCTGCCAGGAGGCTGGTGGGAAGGAGAGAAGGAGGATGGGACCAGGGGATGGTTCCCCTCAAGCTATGTTCAGGTTCTGGAGGTAAGATCAGTGGTGGAAAGTCACTCAAGTACATTTATTCAAGTACTGTACTTAAGTACAATTTTGGCTGGTGGGAAGGAGAGAAGGATGTTGGGACCAGGGCATGCTTTCCCTCAAGCTATGTTCAGGTTCTGGAGGTAAGGTCAGTGGTGGAAAGCAGTGGTTTTCAACCTTTTTCGCGTCAAGGACCCCCAAATTGACAAATATTAGCCCAGGGACCCCCATTTGAAAAGATATGCCTGGGACTCAACCATTTAGATTTCTTGGGGCTCCCAATCTACATGGTATCATCATCATCCGTGTTCATTTAACTCTAACGGGTCCATTTGGTTCCATTTGTACACTCTCAGAGTTACAGACATATAAGGTTCAATTTGGTTGCTAACTATTCATCTGGCTGGGGACCTCCTGGAACCCCCTCAAGGACCACTAGTGGTCCCCGGACCAGTGGTTGAAACCCCCTGGTGTAAAGTCACTCAAGTACATTTATTCAAGTACTGTACTTAAGTACAATTTTGGCTGGTGGGAAGGAGAGAAGGATGTGTTGGGACCAGGGCATGGTTTCCCTCAAGCTATGTTCAGGTTCTGGAGGTTTAAGTAGCTCTGATGTATTTTGGTCAACAACAACCAAAAATGCCCCGTGATATTGGAAGAAAACAACTGCAAAATATAACAATCCTGAAATAAAATGATCAGTTCTGGCAAGGGCAGAGAGAAAAAGCATGTCTCCAAATTAGATTTTTGGAAAGTTTCTGGGGTTGTTATTAAACAGTTTTCCCATGGGATCCTTTCCTTATGAGATTAACACCCATCACCCCCCCCCCCCCCAATTCCTCGACTGACTGAAATGTCTCTGAAGTCTCCAAACTTCCTCATTCCACACAACATTCCACTAGAATTCCACTCAGGTCCCCTGGCTGTCTGTGCGCATGAATGCTCTCTCTGGGGCAGAGAGAGAGAGAGAGAGAGAGGAGGCAGGCTCCACTCAGGACATGCACAGCATCTCTCTCTCTCTCTCTCTCTCTCTCTCTCTCTCTGTCTCTGTCAAGAAAACTTGAGGGGGGAGGGGGGGTGGCATTAGTCTAACATAGCAGATCTACTAGCTAACAAAAAAAAAAAAATAGCAGATCTACAAGCTCAGCTGCGAGGCGTTGTGAGCTTGTAGATCGGCTATTTTTGGGCGAAGAGATTTGGTGTAGAGGGAAAAAGTGGCCCAAGTAAAGTGCAGAGCCAACTCACATCCAGCTCACTTAAGGGTTTAAGTGGTTAATGGTCCATTTTATTGGATGGGATGTGAGTGATTGAATCTTGAGATCAGGAAATGGCTTGTTGTCTGCAAGCTAATGACACAATTAAGTATTGTGATAATTTGTGTCTTGTATCGTATCCCAAGGCAATGGGCATGATGCCAACACTCCCAGGCCACGGGCAGTGTTGCCAGATTCTGTGAGAGAAACAAGCAACCAGGTCTAGGAAAACCAGCCCAAAAGAAGCGACTATGGGGCACATGAGCACTTTAGCATATGCATCAGCTATTTGAAAATAGCAGATCTACAAGCTCACAACGCGTCGCGATGCGACGCGTTGTGAGCTTGTAGATCGGCTATTTTCAAATAAAATCTTGCAGGGAAATTATAATAAGCAGATCTGGCAACCCTGGCCACAGTATACAAGCCGGCTTCACTTCTCGCCTCATCACGGTTCCAGTGAGAACAGTGTGATATGATAAAAAATGATGTAAACTGCTCTGCTGTGACTTAGAAAAGTAAACACTTGAAAAGAAATGGCCAAACACGCCAGACCAATCCATCCTAGTTCTGCAGGCTCGTGCTGACATTTAGAAATGATAATGGTCAGGTTGAAATAGACGCGCAGCCAAGGTCCCCCTCCCTCCACCACCATGGTGTTATAGACAAATAGTGATGCATATTGAAAGTATACACCCAAGGTTTTCTTTTACAGAAATGACAAAACAAAAGAATAATTGTGAAAGTAGGAGTGGGCCCTCGCTGCCAGGTTTCTAAAAGTAGCAACAAAATGCACTCGCTCTGGGTGTAACCCTCAGGTGGGTGTTAAGTGCATTTTCTCCAAAACACAGATCCCAAGTTTGACGACTGCTCAGACCTGAAGTTAAATCTTGGGACAGTCATCTTTATACAGTATGTAGGAACCTAGCTGATACTGGGGTGCTTAGTCAGTGGCACTAAGGAGCCCCCGAGCACGAATACAAGAACGCTCGGCCCCAAAACACGCTCGCCCCGGGTCAAATCGGGCGACCTCGGAACGGTCGCCAGTCGCCACCAGGTATTCCTAAACGTAAACTCAGTAAAACTATGTCTAAACCTAACCTTTATTCCTAATCTTGACCTCAGTAAAACTATGCCTAACCCTAACCTTCGTCCCAACCTTAAACTCCGTAAAATAAAACAAATACAAGAGCCGCTGGGGTCGAGCGGTCCGCGGAAAAAATGGGGGCGAGTGTGTTTTGGGGCCGAGTCTTCCGGTTACCCCTGAGAGTAAAGGGTGCATTCATATAGTGCACTTTTTCCAAAGCTACATTCACAAACGCATTCACACCGACAGCAGAGGCAACGGTGCAAGGCAGCAACCCGTTCATTGGGAGCAGTTAGGGATTAAATGTCTTGCTCAAGGACACTTCGACATGGGGCCTGGAGGAGCCTAGCTTAAGGTGTTGCAGCCGTCAGTACAGAGGAAGCCGCAAGGTTTGGGGCATTTTGTAGCACTAGACCGGTGCCCCGATTTACTTGGGAGTCAGGGAAAATAAATTGAAATCTGTCTGACCTAGAGTTCAACAGTTATAGGCCAAATCGTTAAGCAAGCTGGTTTAGTGCCCCCATGAGGGCAATAAAACAAAAACCAAAAGTGTGTGTGTGACTTGACTACCATCAAGTGTCTTTTTGCCTACTGGCATCATGCACAAAAGGTTTGATGCTGATGCCGGGTCTGAAAACACAATCTCCGCGCCCAGCCTTTGGCCTGCTGAAGATAATGTCTTAAATAGTTTGTTAATCCCATGGTTGGGAGGGTTCATGTTTGCAAGTGTTGCACCATCGCTTGAGCTTACCTGTCCTTGATGGCTTTGATACAAGTTGGATCAGTAGGTAGATATGTTAACAGAGATACGTTTCACTGCATTGACTGGAAAGTCAATGTTCAGCTTTAGAACAGGACTGTCTGCCTTGTAAAGAAGAGATATACAGTGTGAGTGTGCGTTATCAGTTGCACACAATGCAGTTCATCTGGAATGCAGAGTAGCACACTGACATTTTTTTCATGTTGCAATGGGGATGAATTGCACATAGTGAAACTCAAAGTTCTGTCCAGTTCTCCTTGAGTCAATATTATGAGCACTGAGCAGCTACTCATCGAGCTCCAGACTTTACCTGGATGATGGCACCATGAAATGGGCTGATGGTGTAACAACAGAACAGTCACTTCCTTAATTCCTCTTTTCAGTAAACCATTTAAAGCCAACTGAGCACTTACAGGAAATCGCCCTAAATTCCGCTCACCGGTTACACAGTAATTTAGGAATTTGCTGCCATAATCCTGTCGTAATCACACATTCAGACTAATGTGTGTTGATGGTCTAGACCAGGGAATGTGTTTCTATAGCTGGCACAGTTCACAATGCATCTCTTTGATGTAGCCCTGAGACACCCCTTCATTGTCACCCTCAGCATTGGGGCTTTGTTCTCCAAACAGCTCCATTCTTCACAGACTAATGAATCATTCAGCAGAAACCCATCTAAGCATTCTCCACAGGCTTTACACTTGCTCCTTCTTTACTAATAGTAGATACACTACTAATAAATATAATCAGATGGTTTTGCTGAAAGTTTAAATGTTTTTTTACAGCTGAGAATGCGGCCTTCTGTTTTCTCTGTTTGATTGATTGAATACTTTATTAACAGTTTGCAAAAAGTACAGTGGTACAATGGTGCTAAAAGGATAACACAAAAGCCCTTGGGGCTTGTATCCATTGTGGTCCTTTAAGTTCATTATCCTACCCTCATTAATGTCATTTTCAAGATGATTTAGCAAGACCTTAACTATGTTCTCAGTAATTGTTTTTCATTCAAAGTGTTGATGAACCGTACCATAATATCAATCAATACTAGCATACCCCTCACAGTGTGGGTGACATGTTCCACAGTGGTCATGGCAACCAGAAATTAACCAGGACACAGTAGTGAGTCATGACACTGATTCATGTTCAGGGACTGGTTGATTTGCACCCACTGCTCACCTAACGAGCAGAACAGGGAACAAAGTTACAGCAGAAGATTAACACAATCGCTGGTGACTTGGATGAGACAAGGTTTGGTGACATCAGCGATGACTCACTGATGTCAACCAAAAGACACTGAATGGAGTGCATTGTTCAGAGAACATGTTGACGCTTAGTTGAACGGTTAAGTACTTTTAACTTGCAAGTGAATTGTAACAATTTGCAGTTCATTCACTCACTGCAGGTTGACTGCACAGCAAAATCCTGAGTGTAACTTTAACCCTGAGAGTGCAACAATGGTCCCTTATGGGTGCATTTTTCCACTCCTTTTTCCACTGGAATACCAGTACATTGCTGTATAAAAAACGTAACATATTGCCCTTACAGTTAAGTACTGCCATGGGATTGGTCCCACGTTAGATCAATTTAACGGTTACAGTACTTAATGCTTGAGCGAGAGGTGTCTATAATCACGCGAGACAAGGCATTTGGGGATGATAAAACAATATACATCTGCAATATACATCTCTGTCTCCCTCCCTTTCTCTCTCTTGCCCACTCCCCCCCACACACAACGTTCTGAAAGAAGATATGCTACTTGTATAACTCGCATCGTAGTTGGACACTCCATTTTCATACATGTAAAAAAAAGAAAAGAAAAAAAGAATCGGCTATTTAGGAAGCATTTTGTTAACCTTTTAAGACCTGGAACGCATCTGTGTCACTTTAGATTTCTTTGGCTATTCAAAAATAGCAGATATACAAGCTCATAGCGCGGCACCGAGTGCCGCGCTATGAGCTTGTAGATCTGCTATTTTTGAAAAATCTTGAAAAAAAAATGTTTCAATTTTTTCCCAAAAACTGTTAGGATTTAGATTTTTTTTAAGAATCGCCTCAGGTCTTAATTGAACAGTTTCACCCAGACACACACACCCCAATTTAGTAATTATTATGCCAATTAATTCCTCCCCACACACATTGCTGTGTGCTGTCACTGCAGTCATGCTCTACTGGCTCACCTGCCAGTGAGGAGCCCCCACCAGGAGGACGCAGTGCCTCCGTCCCACTCCTCCCGCATGCCCAACACTCCCCGCTGGCAGGTGCCGCCCCCGCCCGGCTTTCCCTCCCCCGAACACGAGCCAATTGTGTTCGTACCAGTGGTTCTCAACCTTTTAAGCCTGCGACCCCCTAAAACCATCATATTTGAACTGGGGACCCCCCACCCTGACAAGCACTTGGAATGTAGGAGTTGAGGCGTTCAATCTCGGTTCCACAGATAAATATTGTGAAACTTTCTTATGTTATTTGACAATTTGGCCAATGTTTGACCAGTTTTCATAGTATAGTTTGTTGATGACTTTTGATGCAGTAATGTTTTTGTTCTTTTCTTTGTTTTTGAGGTATTAAAAAGTCCTTAAATTGTCACTTCACTGTCACCTGGACCACAGGTTGAGAACCACTGCTATAGATGTGTGGCGGTAGGTACTTTTAGGTACTTTTACCGCTGCATTTCATTCACACTCATAAGGCGGGAGGATAGTACAGGTTCTGACCGTACAGAATATACAGGCATTAGGCCAAAATGAAAAAAATACCAATAAATTACCAGTTTTGTGTGAGTGGGGTTTCAGAGTTAAATCAACGCTGTGTGAAGATCTGTGAAGTCAACATGCTGCACTGGTCAGTGCAAGTGCGTTTGATCGATTATCGCATGTTGTTGTTGTTGTTTCAAGGCTGTAAATGTCTTGACAAAATGTTCACATTCTATTCTGGTCATGTCAAGCAAACGGATCAAAGAAGGCCACGTCAAACTGTGGCTTTATGTTATTATGCCATTACCTCATTATCTCATTAGTTGTTGTGGAGTATCCATCTTTCTGCTCACCATCACTCATGCTCCAGAGAAACTGCATTTCTTTCTATTTGTCTGGTACTTAAGCCATTGATCAGCACATTATGTCTTTTGCTCCCATGTCTCCAGGTTGATCGGTGTCTCTATCAAGCCTTTCCGCAGCCAGCATTGTGTTCACATACTACATAACTGAATCTGTAAAGCAGTGGTGTAAAGTAACTAAGTACATTTACTCAAGTACTGTACTTAAGTGCAATTTTGAGTTATTTGTGCTTTACTTGAGTGTTTCCAATTTTCCAATACTTTTACTTCTACTCCACTACATCTCAGAGGCAAATGTTGTACTTTTACTCCACTACAATTATTTGAAAACTTTAGTTACTTTGCATATATAAATTGTTACATTACAAAACACACATCAACCACTTTAGCCCTATTATATACATAGGCTATTTGAAAATAGCAGATCTACAAGCTCACAACGCGTCGCATCGCGACGCGTTGTGACCTTGTAGATCGGCTATTTTCAAACATTTTAGTACTTTTACTTTTGGTACCTTAAGTATATTTTGATGCCAATACTTTTGTACTTTTACTCAAGTAACATTTTGAACACAGGCCTACTTGTAACAGCGTATTTTTATAATGTGGTATTGCTACTTTTACCTAAGTAAAAAATGCGAGTACTTTTTCCACCACTGTCTGTAAGAACTGGATTTGCATCGAGACCATGGTAGCTGACTAAGACATTAGGATGTCTGGATGTAGAGAGAGACTACCCCATAAGATAAATAGTCCTATAACAACAAGTGTAGTAGTTCACTGAACCTGCACTGTTGCACTTATATAGCATAAACAGAGTTATAGCCTTGGACAGTCAGGCGGAGTTCAGTTAGAACAACGTTGCCCTAGGGACGCACGGGGCATTCCCATAACAAATCAAGGCTCCCCTATAAGTGTTGAAATATTAATGTGGGCAGTTAACATGTAATAGGAGCTCCGCAGCTGGGTCCTACGAGCGGCCATCTGGAGGCGTGGTCCCAAATGACTCCTTAATACGGACTAGAGTCATTTGGGCCTGCTTACGTGTGTGTACATTTTGCCACTTGCAAAAGTAAGTTTCATTCTTCCAGGTTGAGATAACAGTCTTGTCCTCCAGGCCAAGATAAACGTGATTTTATGTAAGTTTAGTTATTTAAGGTCAGTTACTATATTCAGGTCACTGAACGATGATATAGTTTTGAAATGTTAGCAGGTCGGTTTTATGGGACCTAATTGCTCCCCAACAGCATGAATTACTAGACGTCGTCATTACAACTCTGTTCAGCCGGGGGAACTGTTGTAAGTGATTTGGGAAAGGGCTGTAAATTATAAATAACTGAAAATTGCCTCCTTAATGTTTCTCCTGGTTGTGTGTCAGCTGTGTTTATTATGACTATGAGAGTCTGTAGTTGAGTGTGGGGGGGGGGGGGGGCTTCGAGCGCTGGTTTTTGGATGATGATTTAGACTGTCATAATCCCTGTAGTCGTGGAATACTGGGGTCAGCCCACTGGTCCAGCACACATAGCCAGGTGCTTCCCCTGCATCCTGGAAAACGGCGACCTCCTCCCTGTGCCGATGTCATGGCAGAAATACATGGATTCACCCCCGTGTCATTTGTTATTCCACGGAACATTTAGAGAGCTCTGAAACATTAGATTACAGTAAGTTGGCGGTACATAATGTGTATGTACGTCACTGAGTACTTTAGCCGTAATCTTTTTTAGTGTGTTTTCAAAGTTAGGGAATCGAATCAAAATATATGGAGCAGCATGCAGTGAGTGGCTCTGGAGGTACAGTACAGCATTGGTTCTCAAAGTGGGGTCCGGGGACCCCCAGGGGTCCTTGAGGGAGTTCCAGGGGGTCCCCAGCTAAATGATAGATTAGGCACCAAATGGACCCTTATGGGTCTGTAACTCTGAGAGTGTACAAATGCAACCAAATGGACCCGTTAGGGTCCATTTCCAGAGTGAAATTGACATAATTGTACAATATAAATTGCGGTCCAAGTGATACAAATGCCATTTAAATGGGGGTCCGTAGCCGTAATGCATGTGAAACTGAGGGTCCTTGAAATTAAAATGGTTTAGAATCACTGCTAGAGCCGTACAAAAATCTTCTCTTATGGGGGTCCCTGAGGCATATCTTTTGAAATGGGGGTCCGTGGGCTAATAAGTGTCAATTTGGGGGTCCTTGACATGAAACAGTTTGAGAACCACTGCAGTACAGTACAGTGGCCGCTTGGGAATCGGGGAGAGTCCTGCTTCGATCCCAGCTGGGCTCCTCCCGGCTTATTGTCTAAGTAAGTGTCCTTGTGCAAGGCACTTAACCACTAAAACTGCTCCCATGTAGCAGGTTGGGAGCCCTGCATCACTGCCTCTGCCGTTGGTGTGTGTGAAGGGGTGAATGTAATGCATTCAATGTAAACCCTAACCATATGGAGAAAGGCGCTATATAAACGCACCATTTACCATTTAGGCCCACCGTTTGTCATCACAACTGGCTGAAAATTGGATTTGGTCTCGCGGAGGGTACAAAACAAGACGATGAGGGGCGGCCATAGCTGAGTGGTTAGTGAGCCCGCCTAGGGAGCCAGAGGCCCTGGTTGCCCCAGGTTCGATTCCAGGCCAGGCCAGCATATGTGTCGATGAAATGAAATTTGTCCCTGAGCAAGACTCTTAACCCCTAATTGCTCACAGGTTCTCATTGGAAACAAGACCGAAAGGACTTTCATGAACGACCTGTTAAAAGGAATTATCCTTATCCTTATCCTGAGAAGAAGACACTGGAGCAGGTCGGACGTGTAAGCCTCTTTTATTAATGGATAGAAGGTGCTATAGGACAAGGAGTGACATCTTCCTCAGAGTCATCCGGTACAAAGCACATAATGCAACACATAATACATATCAACGATAATAATACATTTGATTTATAACACACTTCTCAAAGTGCTATACAGGGTTTGTTTGGTTGCAACGGCAACCAAACAACTACACGGGACCCTACTAAGGATAAAGGGTCAATTTAAAAACTGGCCGAAATCAATCAAATAACAAAACATTTGCAAAACATTAAGTTTGTTACCGCGTGACGGTCACTGAGTGTGAGTTTCATATTCTTGTTGTGTAAGACTTTGCAGTGGATTGACACGCAGCCATATCTGATCTGATCATGAGGAGATGATGACCAAGTCCACCCAGATAACATCTGTACACTGGAGAGAAGAGAGAGCATGCCTCATACCAGTCAGTGCGTTCATTCAACGTTCATTTGTAATTCAATTGTGTGTCACGTCAGGCGTGTTGTGTTCTCTCGTGTCATCTGTGCAAAGCCTTGAGCACAGAGACATCCAGAGGAGGAGGGGCCGGGCTTGAGGAGGGGAGGGGAGGGGCAGGGCTTGAGGAGGGGAGGGGAGGGACAGGGCTTGAGGAGGGGAGGGGAGGGGCAGGGCTTGAGGAGGGGAGGGGAGGGACAGGGCTTGAGCAATTCACACAGACTTGGGATGTGGGGGCGGGGCTACCGGGCGTGCACAAAACAGGCTTTGTTACTTATGTAGGGAGCACTTCAGCGAACACGCCAGAGCAAACACATGCACGCATGCATGCAAACACACCCACACACATGCACACACACGCACACACACACACACACGAACACACACACACACACACACACACACACATGCACGCGCACACGCACACATCTGTCATCATTGTCTGCTCAGGGCTTAGTTAAATGGTGTGTGTCTGTGTCTCCATCCACTGTGTGTGTGTGTGTGTGTGTGTGTGTGTGTGTGTGTGTGTGTGTGTGTGTGTGTGTGTGTGTGTGTGTGTGTGTGTGTGTGTGTGTGTGTGTGCGCGCGCTCACACGCACACACATGCTTGAATGTGTGACCCTTCTTGTCTCTGAGTGTCTGTGCATCTGGGAATGTGCCTGTGCCTCAGACTCCCACATCTGCCCAAACCAAAACAATGTCTCCCAAATAAAGATAGGGGTCTGGACTGCAGCCCCCATCCCTCTGTCTGCATGTCTCTCTCTCTCTCTCCCTCTCTTCCCTCGACTCCCCCCCCCCCCCCCCCCCCCCTCCCTCCCACAGCACATCCAATCTGCTCTCCATTCAGCCCAGCTTACAGTCTTTCCAGAATCCAGCCCCCTGCACACAGACTGACTCCCCTCTTCTCCCCTTATAGCCTCACGGTAGTAATTAGTTGCCCGGCCGACACACGTGTGAGAACTCTCTCCCTGGCTGTAGTTCTTCTCACTCACCCCGGAGAGGCCCAGACACTATAGCAAGAGTGATCTCAGAGGGTTGGGAAGGGAACTCTGCTGGCTGGAGGCTGGGGCCGGGCCCGGGCAGGAGCTGTTAGTTTGTTGTTAGATTTCTCCATTGGGTACTGTTGTTAGGAAGAATGATGAAGAGAGGTTGTCGTTATGACCTCACGTGTTCTTGTGGAAGACTTTTTTTTTTTTTACTTCTGTTTTACAGTTATGTTATGTGATCTCCTGGAATTGCATTAGAAAAATATCATCAGAGTTTATGACGGCCATATGTTTAACCCATTGAGACCGGGAACGCATCTGTGTCACTTTTTGATTTGAGCTAAAAAGCATTATTTTACACTTTGGCTATTCATAAATAGCAGATATACAAGCTCGTAGCGCGGCACTGAGTGCCGCGATACGAGCTTGTAGATCTGCTATGTTTGAGAAATTGAGAAAATGTTTGCAAATCTTTGAATATATATATTTGTAACTCAAATCTTTGCTTCTGGGGGTCCCTGGAACAACATATTTTGAGATGGGGGTCCGCGGCCAAATACATATAATTTTGGGGTCCTTGACATTAAAAAGTTTGAAAACCACTGACATAGCAATATACTTTTTTTCCAAAAAACATTTAGTAGAATCGGAACCTCAGGCCTTAATGGGTTAACCACTTTCAACCTGACGAGCGGTGACATACCTTTTCTTGGGCATGTCAGGTGAAAATGTCGAAAAAGTATTTTTGATCATTTTGGCCTGACAGACATGGGTTCAACTGGCTTGCCGAGCGTGAAGCGTGTGTATAGGAACATAATTGGCCGTGTCCGGGCGAGGGAAAAGCCAGACAGGGAGGGTGATCTTGTGTCATTGCACGCACTCCTGCGGGCTGGGGCGGCACCTGGCTGTCGTGGGGAGGGGGGGGATGTTGAGCGGGAGAAGTAGGACGGACGCGTCCTCCCGGTCCTCCTCACTGGCAGGTTAGCCAGTAGGTTACTTACAACATCAGTGGCAAGAAGCAGTGGGAGGAATACATTGGCATAAATTGTAAAAAAAAAAGAAAAGTGTTCACAAGCTCAAAATGTGTCGTGATGCGACACGTTGTGAGGAGGCTATACTTCCTCTATCCGTCATATGACAAAATATATATATATATATAGGGCACAATGTTTACATGACAGTGCACAGTAGTGCATACTAGCAGAGCAGCCCTGCCTGTAGCCCAGAAGCCTTAATACATCTTTTGGCAAGTGTGGTATTCCCTTTGAATGAGTGGTAGATAGTTGGAGACCATCTACCGCTCGTTGGAGTTCAAATCCAAAGGGGTTTACATGCAGGCATTTTGCTGCGTAGTCTGTCCGTTCCCCGACAAACGCGCGTGATTGGGCACGAGGGAATAACATCGAGTTTACACAAACTCACCAGTCGTAAATCGAGGAACGTATTAGCACACAGGGTGTGCTAATACGATGGTGTTGACACAGAACGGGAAGGCAGAGGTGTTTTATGAGTGAATAATAGGAAACAGACACTTCCCTGTCTGTCTGTCTGTCTGTCTGTCTGTCCGTCCGTCTGTGCTGACAGGACAAGGTATGAAAGCCAAGGGAGGGAGGAGAGATGGAGGGAGGAGTGAGGGAGGTAGCAGGGAGGAGGGAGGGAGGGAGAAAAATCAATTCAGAGTACACAGAGGTGTGTGTACCTTGCAGCTATTTTGGTAATACGTCCTGACTGTCTGGAAGATGCCCTGCCATACACTCCCTGTGCATCATGAAGAATCCTGTGTGCATCCTTGTGTTTGTGGCTACACACACACAGTCACATCCCACGGCTGATCGTTTCCCTCTGAGAGTGAGGAAATGGATCATTAGGCGTAATTCAGACCGCGGTGTTATTATTTCTCAGCAATGTTTGAATGCTTAATTCATGCTCCATCGTATGACGGTGCCAAAAAAAAACAGCAGATCTACAAGCCTGTCACCACGCAGCACAGATGCGACCCGTTGTGAGCCTGTGGATTGCAGATGCTATTTTTGGCATGCACCCACCAGCGTATGACAAAGTATCAATTGGGCTTAAAAAAAACGGTGTTTGTCTTTTCGGGAATCTTTGGTGGGAATCATAGCTCCTCTGGTCTGAACTAGGCTTCGGGGGTTAAATTAGCATTCAGGATTTTGTTGTGGATTACGCTCTCTCGCTCGTGGCTGTTTACAGCTCTGCTCCAATATATGCAGCTGCAGTTTGTTTGCGGTTTGCTTTCACGAACCAGCCTTGTGCCCATATATGAAACACATGTCATCTCAGGAAGATAGAAAAAAAAACAGAAGTGATATTCTGCTATTTCTCAGGGAATAAAAAAAAAGAGGGAAAAAAATCATCTATGTATTGGCAGACTTGGAAATGTTATGGTTATATACAGCCACACTGAGAATAGTTTGGATTGAAGGGATAGAGAATATCTTTGCCGTCCCAAGTGGTTTAAGTAAGACAGTTTGTATGGGCTCACGTCCCATCCTCCCATGTTTCATGTTCAAGATTCTGTCCGTGTCTCTCTCTCTCTATCTCTGGCCAACTGGAAAGTGCACTACTGGTCTGACAGGTCTCGACCCCCCCACAGACCCTCGTCTTCCCACGTCCAGATGTTTCTGCAGGCCAGGGGTCACTAAAGGACAGACTGCAGTCAGATTAAACACATGCTGCAACACAGCAGTGTATGCAAACACACTTGAGTGCTAATATAACACGCGCGCACGCACACGCTCGCTCGCGGGCACACACACACACACACACGCACACTGAGCGCCAGTGGTGTAAAGTAACTAAGTACATTTACTCAAGTACTGTACTTTGGTACTTTAACCTGGAACTTTGTCATTTTTAGATTTGAGCTAAAAAGCATTATTTTACACTTTGGCTATTCAAAAATAGCAGATATACAAGCTCATAGCGCGGCACCGAGTGCCTCGCTACGAGCTTGTAGATCTGCTATTTTTGAAAAATCATGAAAATATGTGCAAATCTTTGAATATATATATATTTTTAAAGCCAACATTTTTAACTCAAATCTTTGCTTCTGGGGGTCACTGGAACAAAATATTTTGATGGGGGTCGGCGGCAAAATACATATCATTTTGGGGGTCCTTGACATGAAAAAGATTGAGAACCACTGATATAGAAACATACGTTTTTCAGAATACTGTTGAGATTTAGGAGACATGTAGAACCGGCTTCAGGTCTCAATGGGTTAAGTATATTTTTATGCCAATACTTTTGTACTTTTTTACTCAAGTAACATTTTTGAACACAACGCCTTTTACTTGTAACAGGGTATTTTTTATGGTGCGGTATTGCTACTTTTACTCAAGTAAAAATATCTGAGTACTTCTTCTTCCACCACTGCTGAGCACACACACACACACACACACACACACACACACACACACACACACACACACACACACACACACACACACACACACACAGTCACACCAGTCAGGAGAGTCAGGAGATAATGAGTCACTCGGTGCATCTGTTGAGGACAAGCCTAACTTTAGAATTGGGCTTTTCCATTGAGCCACTCACACTGTGTTGAAACTTTTGGACCGTACCGAGGCTGCACATTTCTCCACCTACCCCCAGACAGACGATGCGTGGGCTGACCACCTTTGCCTAAAACCCTCTGACCCCAGCAGGCAGTGTCGCTCGAGTTCAGTGAGTCACCTTTGCGTAACAATGTTTCTTTTGTAGTGTGACACGTCTGCTGCAAACCCTCGGGAAAAGTTAAAGAATAGAATGGCCCAAAAATAAATACATTAACCACTTATAATAAACCCTTTTATACTTCATTGAGTACTGTAGGTTCCCCCTGGGGGTCTATATTTGGTCCCCTCCTTTTTTCCCTCAACACCTAAATCTCTTCACCGAAAAATAGCTGAGCTACTGCGACGCGTTGTGAGCTTGTAGACCAGTGGTTTTCAACCAGTGGTCCTTGAGGAGTTTCCAGGTGGTCCCCAGCTAAATGATGGAGAGTTGGTAACCAAATTTGGTAATCCAAATGGACCCTAGATCTTTAACATCTTGAGAGCGTAAGATGAAACCAAATGGACCCTTACGGGTCCATTTGGTTTCATCTTACGCTCTCAAGAGTTAAATCATTGTTAAACATCTGCATGACTTCATTTACAAGAAGTCTTACACAATTAGAGAATGTAGAAGAATTGTTATTTTGAATATTCTAAGTCTTGGGTCTGAGAGGCTAAATCTCATCAAATGGTGGTCCGTGGCTCAAATGCCAAATAAATAATGGACGTTGATATGAAAAGGGTTGAAAACCGCTGTTGTAGACTGATCGGCTATTTTTGCAGAATGTTCGCATATTTTTGGGCGGTGCAACCGCCCCTATATGTGAGGTTTGGACATCGACCCAATTGCACCCCCCCCAACCCTGCGCTGTGATTGGCCACCATTGTACCCCCCTAACCCTGCACCGTGATTGGCCACCATGACTCTATTCAGGACTGTGATTGGCTAGAAACACATGACACATGTGCATAGCCCTATAAATAGGTCTATGCACTTTATGCTTTTTTTAAGTGAATCACTTCCATCACTGCGATGACCACTGTGACCACACCGCCCACTTCACACTGGGTGTGATTTTTTTTTTTTATGTTCGCCTATTATGACAAGCCCTGACTGAATTTGTACAGTTATCCTGTATGCCACAATGTGCTATAACTCTTACATCTATTTCATGGGTGCGGGGGAATATCAAGATGACACAATAATAGCTGTTCCTTTAATTATGTTTATACTTGTATTGATTTTTTAGAATCCCCGTCAACACTTTCTTTCAGCAAGTTTTTTTCTGTCACCCAGATAAACTTTGTGTGTTTATTTGTTTATGTTGTTCCCTCTCTCTCCTAACCCTTTCCCACAGCAGCCAATTCGTTCAAAAATGAGCATAGTTGCCTCCCGGTGCAACATACTGATGTGGCCTCTCTAACCACACTGTCCAATTAACATTCAGCGGAGGACTCTGTGTGACTAGATCAGGCCTGCATGGAGGTATTCATTGGCTGCCGTTGCACCACATTTTCAAAAATATTCAGATTATAATAACAGTCTCTGGCTAATTACTCAAAGTTGAAGCGAGCAGAAAACTTTTCCCAATGCCCTTGTCCTAGTCTGTTAAAAGTACAGGTGAAGGGGTAACAACCACGTTTACGACATCCTTTACACTCCCACTGACCTCAAAGCAGGGCTAACTGTTTATTTATGGCCGTTTTCCAAAGGAATTTAGCATATTACTCCTGGTTTTCCAGGCAGAGAGCCAGTGTCGCTCAAGCGTAAAGACCATGGGGTATTTTGTTTGTCTTATTAAAAGATGCTGCATGCATGGTTTTTGTCGGGCTGGGTGTGTGGGTGACGTATGTAATTCGGAGGGAGTGTACAATACCAGTCATACCACAGACATGTTCAGAATGTGGTGCGCTGTCTAGAATGAATGTTTTGTCAATGTGCTGGTTCCTGATACTTGTATGTTGACATTGCAATGTCATTCCTGTTCAAGCTGCAGCATATTCATGTATTGCCGGACGGAAGAGAACATGTTTGTCTCAGATTTGTGTAAATAACTCAGAAGTTATTTACTCCCCCCTCTAAGGCCCATCATCCAGTAACATATACAAGAATCCCTTGATGTTATCTGCGATGATGAAACATATTTAATTAAACCTTCAGCTCTGGTGCGATCATTCTAGAAAACAGACATTAGTGCGTCTGCAGTGCACGACAACTCGCAGACAGACACTGGAAGCAGCCCATGAGTGTTGTGGTTGCCTCTCACTCATCGTAGCCAATGGATGAATCTTCTGTTCTCTGCCAGGGGCTCTTTGGCATGCTGTGAATGTGGAGCCAAAGGCTGTCTGGGGTTTATAAGGTTAACCATCTGGAATGGTGCATTATTTAACGTTGCATATGCCGAGACAAGCTGGCTCTTTAGATTTGTCACAGTTCCCACCACTAAGGTGTTCCCATTCAATCACTCGTAGCTGATTCCTCTGCGTGAGTGACTTGTCATATGTCCCCGCAAACTTTCTATCAGGAAGGGGAGTTTTACTTTTATCCCTGGCAACGTTAAGCTCAAAGGTCTCTCTCGTCACACCAAGGCAAAGCTTAATTTTGAGACTTGGACTCGCATTTGGACGAGCTGCGATAGTTCGAAGAGAGATTTACACAGCAGGTTCAACGACAGCTTGTGGATCTTTTTTTCTTCTTCCCTTCATTGCAGCGCTGGAAATGTATCATGTCGACTGCCAAAGATATGCTCTTGTCCAAGAATCTTGCAGACTGTGTCCCCCTGACTGTACCAGACCCACTCCCATCTGTCTTATCCCGAGCTCCAGTGAAACACAATACACTGGTATATCACTGCACTGATAAAGCATGATATGTGGTCAAAACAGCACTTGTGTTTCATGTTCCCAGATGATATGGGGGTTTAATTGTGTACGAAACAACCCAACAGGAAACTAGCATTACACAGAAGGTTTATAGTACAACAAGTACACTGCAAGATTCCTGCGTGTTAATTTAACTAGTGTCAAAGACTGACCCATATTAAGGACAAACAGCAGTGCAGCTATTGCAAAGGGGTGTTGAACAATTGAAGGATGCCATGCCTCTGAACACATGAATAGAGTACACTGCAGAATCCCCAGTGTTCATTTAACTCAGAAGAGTGTACAAAATGGAACCAAATGGACCCGTATTGGTCCATTTGGTTCCATTTAATAACACTGACTCTTCTGCGATAAATTGAAAGGAGTAACTGTATACCATATTAAATTATGTTCCTCAGCACACACTTTCACTGTATTTCTGAAAATATTAAATGTCGACAGATGCTGAGAATATATTTTAGCGCTGAGGTAACTTAAAGAGAGAAAAATACTGGAACTATTTGAGGAGATTTTTTTCTTTTTTTTTTGAGGGCGGAAGGAAGACAAATATAACAGTGACCACTGTGACCATCAAAGGGGAAACATCACAGTCAATGTTGTAGGCGACTGTATAATTACATCATACAGTCGTAAGTCACCAGGGGTTGACGTTGCTTCATGCTAGGGGCCAGCTAGCCTTCACTGCCTCTTGTTCCTGCGCTGCAGTGATTTCTAATGACTTCATTGTGTGAGGTAAGGGAACAAGCAGGCTCCCACCTCGAAGGGCACTTTGTGCCAGAATCAATACGGCGAACACACACATAATAGTGTTTGTCTGCCACTGACAACTGGTCGGTGGCCAATGATAGCTAATGATGAAACGACGCAAAGTGGGGAGGCGCGTTTAAGACGGATTATTCATTTTGTTTAAAGGTCAAGTCTTCCCTTAAAGCCTAATTTAATATCTGATTTCCAAGAAGTTTGTGGTGTGTTTATCTCTTGGAAATCAGTATTTTGTGACCCAGAATAAACTAGACTTTATCTCTTTCGAACAGTCTGCACCAATAGCCTGAGGCAGTAGGCCCCCATCTGAACACCAACCAGAAAACGTTCTAGAATTCAGCATAAGGAATCCAAAGCTTCTTCAAATGTCTCGCACTGTCACGTCTTATACTCATTACCGGGTTTCCAGAACCAATACAACTCTGTCCTATTTAAATCATGTTGTGTGTTATTTGACCAATATTCAAACATAGAAGATATCGTTGCTTTCCGGCAGAAACCAGCTAACTCCATTTTTCCGCTTTTGCATTTTTTCCCCCCATAAATCAGTGCCATTGAACACCCTTTACGTCTGTGTGTTGATTAAAACAAATATTGAACCAATGGAAAGTATTAAAAAGCGCTACTGACAAAACCAGCTAACTCCATTGGATCCTCAAACTTCCTGCTAAACCAGCTAAGTCCACCAAAGGGGGGGGGGGGGGGGGTGGAGTTAGCTGGTTTTGCTGACTCCAGGCTCCACCCCCTTTTGACCTCCAACCTCATTGTGAGCTTGGAGGTCCATTTAGCCGTTCTTATCAATGATGACCATAAAAACTCCACTTTTTGTTTTGTTTTTGTCATTTCCTGAAAAATGAACATTTTGGAGTTAGCTGGTTTTATATGCCGGACAGCAGAGACATGCAAGCTTGAAACGCGACACGAAGCGACACGTTTTGAGCTTGTAGATCTGCTACTTTTGCTATTTTAGAATTGTAATCCTGAAGCTAAGTAGTCACCCCCCCCCCCCCCTCGACAGAGAACAAAATGCTGTAAAGCCTTATTATCCTTCTGAGTTACACAGGTCGGTCTGGTCATTAAGCCCTGTGGGACTCCTTATGAAAATCACTGCAGAAACCGGAGCGTATCTTGTTACCGTTAGTAAAACTCAACTCTTAGTGGATGCACAAGCGTCTTGGCAAGGGCCCTCGATAACAAAACTAATTGATGTGGCATTTCATCTGGATTTCCCAAGCCCCCTCTGTAGCATCACCATGCGTTCCAATGGTCTCTTGGCCTTACGTTTAGCTATGTTGTTTTCATGCTAATGAAAAGCAGCTGTGCGGAGACTGCATGCCCCCCCCCCTCCTGTGTTTTTTAGTCAGCAGTACATTGTGTGTGTGTGTGTGTGTGTGTGTGTGTGTGTGTGTGTGTGTGTGTGTGTGTGTGTGTGTGTGTGTGTGTGTGCATATAGCCACATATATACTCACTTTGTAGCACAATTTGTAGCATTGGGTCCCTGTCCAACACGCAGAGCCACGCCAGTTTGTTCTTTGTATTCCTTGCCGTGCGACTCGGGCCCGCTGTGCTGTGCTATGATGTCATCGGCCGCTGGTTGTGAAATATTTCAGGAAATGAGAACCTCATTGAACTCGAGCTGAGTCTTGTGTTGCCTCTCTGTGTGTGTGTGTGTATGCTTGCCTCGCCTGATCTTCACCGCTTATTTTTTATGTATAGTTATATTTATTTCCAGTAATTAGGCTCACTTACGACCGTGAATAAATGGACCCATGAAAAATAATAACAAAAAGCAGTTTGACTTGGGGGGCGATGAAACCATGCGATATCTACCGTAACCTCCAAGTTGGCGTTTGCGGTGCCTGTGTTTATTTATTGATTGTGTGTTTTTTTCACACAGAGGACATCGTCGCTGAGCCATCTGCCCGAGGAGGACCTCAAGGATCCACTGCCGCCACACTGGAGATGCTACATGTCTCCACAAGGGCGGCGCTACTATGTCAACACATCAAGCAATGGTGAGAGAAAATAGTGAACAAGTAAACACGTAATACATAATAGTTCTATTGTCTGAGTGGAGGGGCTTTTCTGTTTAATTCAAGTTTAATTAATTAGGAATATGATGTCTTTGCCTGGATTACACTTCTGGTTCTTTTGGCAGAGTTGGAGCGTGTGCTAACTTCCATGAGTGTTCGGTACCAGAAGGCGACAACTGGTCGCTCCTCTACTCCAGGCCTTGTTTCTGCCAACACAATTAGTATTCTGTTTCTCCCCGTAGCATGCTAATGGTCGCACTGAGAAACAATGACACAAAACACATAAACACACAAACAAACAAAGGGCGCAACACGCACGCACGCACACATTCATGCGCGCGAACACACACACACGCATGCGCGCGAATACACACACACACACACACACACACACACACACACACACACACACACACACTACTCAGTCTGGTATAGAGACAGCTTAATAGCCTTCTTCTTCTACAGACGGCAGTCTTTACTATCCCTAAGTGAACTCACAGTAAAGCTTTGAATGATGACACTAATATCTTGTCATGGCATTGTGGCAGTAGCCTCACAAGTGCCTTTCACTTCAGGGTGTTATTAAGGTTAGGAAGTTTCAACAGATGCTGCACTCGCCAATGAAACACACTCGGGGGGGTTGGGGGGGGAGAGAGAGAGAGAGAGAGACAGAGACAGAGAGAGACAGACAGACAGAGAGAGACAGAGAGAGAGAGAGACCGAGAGAGACCGAGAGAGAGACAGAGAGACAGAGAGAGACAGAGAGACAGAGAGAGACAGAGAGAGACAGAGAGAGACAGAGAGAGACAGAGAGACACAGAGAGAGACAGAGAGAGACAGAGAGAGACAGAGAGAGACAGAGAGACAGAGAGAGACAGAGAGACAGAGAGAGACAGAGAGAGACAGAGAGAGACAGAGAGAGACAGAGAGACAGAGAGAGACAGAGAGAGACAGAGAGAGACAGAGAGAGACAGAGAGAGACAGAGAGACAGAGAGAGACAGAGAGAGACAGAGAGAGACAGAGAGAGACAGAGAGAGAGACAGAGAGACAGAGAGAGACAGAGAGAGACAGAGAGAGACAGAGAGACAGAGAGACAGAGAGACAGAGAGAGACAGAGAGACAGAGAGAGACAGAGAGAGACAGAGAGAGACACAGAGACAGAGAGAGACAGAGAGACAGAGAGAGACAGAGAGAGACAGAGACACAGAGAGAGACACAGAGAGAGAGACAGAGAGAATCAGAATCACATGCAGGAGGTAAATTTAAACTGTGATCATTACATTATCGATTTGATGTGGGGAAGCTTAACCCATTAAAACCCAATTTAGATTTTAGCGCCGTTGGCTATTCAAAAATAGAAGATATACAAGCTCACAGCGCGTGCCGCACTGCAAGCTTGTACATCTGCTATTTCTGAATAAAAAAAAAAAGATCTTGAAAGTGTTTTGAATGGTATTGACTATTGAATTATTTAACACAAATCTTCTCTTCTGGGGGTCCGTGGCACGGTGGGGGTCTGCGGCCAAACACATATCATTTTTGGGGGTCCTTGGCCACAAAAAAACGTTTTGAGAACCACTGATTTTAGAAGGCATTTGTAGAATCGGCCTCGGGTCTTAACGGGTTAACAGCAACATAAACCAGTATCTTCATCAAAGCCCCTCACATCATGCAGCCTGCCTCATACGATCATATGGTTACAGAATGCTGTGGTATATCGTATGGAAGCTGAGCCCTGAGAGGGGATTCTAAAATAAGCCCATGGACTCCACCCAGGCACACCAGACCAGAGAGAACTCCATCCCTCCTCCTCTTCTTTAACTAATGTCAATGGGATGAACCAAAACATGTTCCTGTGGATGAGTGTGAGCGCCCGATTTATTTTAACCACTTTAAACCCCCCCCTATATACTTATAGCTGACCGGGGTCCCACAGGGCTCCGTACTAGGTCCTCTGGTATTTTCCCTTTATACGTCGAATCTCTTCGCCCCGAAAACAGCAGATCTGCAAGCGTGCGCTTATAGGTCCCAGAATAGGGATTTAGCGAGGGTTCAAGGTGGTTTTATGTGTTTATTTACATTTTACGCTCTCTCAGCCTTTCACTTTATATTTCCCGTCGGCCAATTTCCCAGCGGGTCTCTCTCTCTCCGGATGTGTTTTGTCTGCGTGTGATAGGGAACTGCAGGGCTTATCTGCAATAGATAATCAGCTATCATATTCCAGAGGGATACAGGGCTGATGTGACGAGACGATGTGGTGTGTGTGTGTGTGTGTGTGTGTGTGTGTGTGTGTGTGTGTGTGTGTGTGTGTGTGTGTGTGTGTGTGTGTGTGTGTGTGTGTTTGGCACTTCTTTTTGGTCCTGGCTCATCAGCCCTTTGTTTTGCTCTTTTTCTTTTTCGTTTTTCAATATGGCTTTTTGAGGACAGCGATTAATGTTTCATGACTATTCACACGAAAAGCACATCTCCACGACATCCATCTCTCAGCATTAAACGAAAAACAACTTCTATTTCGAGTTTTTGTTTTCTTTTTTTTTTGCCCTTTGCTATTTTTTTTGCTTTTGTCGAGGAGCCAGAAACCCAATAACTTTACTCCCTTATACTGTACTTGTTTAACCCATTAAGAGCCTGAGTGTCCGTGTCCGATTCTCCAAAATGTCTTCTAAATCCTAACAGTTTTCTGAAGCACCTTATGTTGCTATAATATCAGTGGTTCTCAAAGCTTTTCATGTCAAGGGACCCCTAAAATGATATGTATTTGGCCGCCGACCCCCATCTCAAAATATTCTGTTCCAGGGACCCCCAGAAGCAAAGAATAGAGTTAAAAATGTTTGCTTTAAGCAATATATATTCAAAGATTTGCACACATTTTCTCGTTTTTTATCTGCTAATTTTTTTTTTTTTAATAGCCAAAGTGTAAAATAATGCTTTTTAGCTCAAATGAAAAAGTGACACAGATGCGTTCCAGGTCTTAATGGGATATGTAACAATAAAGAGAATCGTACATTGTTGCCATGGCATTGCAAAGCTGCCCTCATAAAGGCAGAGAAAATCACAGAGAATAGTTTTTTTTCGGGGGGTCTTTGCTGCGTAATGAGAAATTGGAGCGACGGCGAAATACTCCGCTCCGTGCGCGCATATGCTGCGCGGTTATTGCTATTGGCCCCCAGCTGCCTGCAATTCGCCACTAACGCAACTGTAACTGCGTTTTCCAAACGACCCCCATCTGATAACATTCTAATGAAACAATCGTTATTTATAGCATCTCTGCTATTTTAGAGCCAGACCTCCCTTTTTTCTGCATGTTAAAGTTCAACGAGATAAGAGCAGGTTTTTGTGTTCCCTGTCCGGGCAGAAACCCTTGCATCTCTCCATATATAAACTTTGTATGTTCTTTCGCAAAATGAATGGCCTACTACTTCATCAGACTACAGTCAATGTCACAGAAAAGTTAAAAAAAAAAATGCCGATCTACAAGCTCAGCTCGGCTATTGTTGCTATGTTTGGATGTTTTTGGAAGTGAAAGTGGTTAAGTGTGTATGTGGGTTAGGGTTTGTCCATTTCCTGAAAAGTAACTGTTTCGGACATACATACAAGGCCCCCCCCCCCGACAGGCGACAACGAGTGTGTTCCTGTGTGTGTGTGTGTGTGTGTGTGTGTGTGTGTTCCTGTGCCTGACACTCACATGTTTTAATGTTTCTGCGTCACCATGGTAACAGAGCTCGTAATGCGTGGGATGATCTATCTCCTTTTTCCTGGGTGTGTTTTTTTTTTTTGCCTCTTTGCGTTGCTGTGTGCAGCTAGCGCTCCCTCCCTGCGTGTTCTGCTTTGGCTTTGTACCCACTACCCACGGTTTCCTAAAGACTCAGTGGTCATCGTTCCCTGTGTCCAGTGGTCCGGCTTCATAAACAATCTTAACCCATGAAGACCTGGAATCTGTGTAACTTTTTTGATTTGAGCTAAAAAAGCATTATTTTACACTTTGGCTATTCAAAAATAGCAGATCTACAAGCTCATAGGTACGAGCTTGTAGATCTGCTATTTTTGAAAAAGTTTGAAAATGTGTGCAAATCTTTGAATATATATATAGTTTTAAAGGGAACGTTTGTAACTAAAATCTTTGCTTCTGGGGGGGTCCCTGGAACAAAATATTTTTAGATGGGGGTCGGCGGCCGAACACATTGTCCTTGACATGAAAAACTTGCGCCACTGACACCAAACATACGTTTTTTCAGAATACTGTCGGGATTTAGAAGACATTTGTAGTATCGGCCTCAGGTCTTAATGGGTTAACCAGATACTTTCATATACATACATCTCTCGGTTTACATAGCTGCAGCTATATACCACAGACAGGCTGGTCTGTGTACGTTGCCAGGTATTTATATAAATGGCTCCTAAATTACCACCGAGCTATAAATGCTCTCTCGTTGGGAGTTTATAGATGCTACAGAAATGGGCTTGTGTAAGCTGGAATTTCCAATGTAAACATCACCGTCATTGGAGCCGTATGCTATACACGCAAAAACATTCTTTTGCAATGTTTAGATGGCGAAGCCCTATCTTTCTGTTTGTGCCTTGTTTGGTCTGATGTTGTGAGATAGATGGAGGGGGCCCTGAAAGGAAGTTGGTAGTTGCGCCTGTAGCCCAGAAGACATGATGGCATACTACTTATGTGAATGGACTCTCTGTGCTTTTAATTGATGAAACCAGAAACAGAAGGCATGCTAATGCAACAGGGGAGAGAGTGTCATATGGTTATGAATTAAATATGGCAGTCAAAGCTAACTAGGCCATTAGTCGTCCTCTTTCCCCCCCCTCCTGTTCAGAAACTGTGATATCTCACATACTGTAAGTAGCAGCAACAATGAGAAGGCTGTGTTGACGCTGGCTTAAAAATAGCGCCAGTGAGTCTTCTCTCAAGACTTCTCATTATTGTCATTTAAAACACTTTGCAGACGCAGTGCATGCATCTGTTCAGAGACAGACGGATCCAATGAGGTATAACAAGGTTTTAGCTACTGTATCCATCCAGACACTATTGATACACTATGGATGGAAAAAAAGCATTATTTTACACTTTGGCTATTCAAAAATAGCAGATATACAAGCTCATAGCGCGGCACCGAGTGCCGCGCTATGAGCTTGTAGATCTGCTATTTTTGAAAAATCTATAAAATGTGTGCAAATCTTTGAATATATATATATTTTTAAAGCGAACATTTGTAACTCAAATCTTTGCTTCTGGGGGGGTCCCTGGAACTAAATATTTTGAGATGGGGGTCCGCGGCCAAATACATATACAGTACATGTTGGGGTCCTTGAAGTGAAAAAGTTTGAGAACCACTGACAGAGAACCACTAATTCTAATTATTAATAACTAATTCCCATTATTATGGGGCGGCGGTGGCTCGGGGGTAGAGTGTGCCGGTAGAACGGTCCCGATCCCACGCTCCCCTAGAAGAGTTAGTGACGAAGATGTCCTTGAGCAAGACGCTGAACCCCTAATTGCTCCCGATGAGCAGGTTGGTGCCTTGCATGGTTTCCTCCGCCATCGGTAAAGCAAAGCAAAGTTTGTTGTTTACCCAGGGTGTCGGACTAAGCACGAAGCTTGTTTCCAGCCGGACCCTGCATGGAAGCCTTGCTCAAGGGCTATTCAGCGGTGATTCATGATTGATGTGATGAATTGGGGAATCGAACTAGGGACCTTCCGGTATCAAGGCCGCCCCTCTAACCACTAGGCACCGCTGCCACCGGTGTGTGAATGTGAATGTGTGTGTGTGAATGGGTGAATGTAATGCACAATCTATGTAAAGCGTTTCCAAAGCGCTATATAAATGCACCATTTACCATTTTTAATGACATTTTCTCAAGTACTGCACTGAAGTACAATTTTGAGGCACTTTTACATTACTGGAGTATAATTTTCTATACTTTTACTTCTACTCCACTAGACTCAGAGGCAAATATTGTACTTTTACTCCACTGCAATTATTTGACAACTTTAGTTACTTTGTAGATTTTAATTAATAATCAGCCCTATTTAAACTTTGGCTGTTTGAAAATAGCCAATCGGCTATTTTGAAACAACACTGCATAATGAGTACTTTTACTTTTGTTATATATTATTATATTTGTTATATATATATTATTTAACATTATTTTTGTAAATAATGTTAAATAATATATCAGCAAAACCG
The DNA here is from genome assembly GCF_963454915.1 of Gymnoscopelus microlampas. Taxonomy (NCBI): domain Eukaryota; kingdom Metazoa; phylum Chordata; class Actinopteri; order Myctophiformes; family Myctophidae; genus Gymnoscopelus; species Gymnoscopelus microlampas. The sequence continues at coordinate 33,405,691 of NC_139951.1, read as the reverse complement.
GTATCAGCTGGGCTCTAATCAACGTCTCAGCTTCAACACGGTATATCGTTTATATAGTATACGCTCTAGGACTATATATGTCTCTTGCGTGACGACGATGCGGCAGTCAGATAATTATTCCCTTGTGCTGCTGTTTGTACAGTGTGTTAAAGTGACGCTAACTAGCTACATCTGAGGCAGCGGGGCTTGGCAGGTGTTCTGGCCCAGCTCTCACCTGTTTAACCCATTTAGACCGGGAAATAATCTGTGTCATTTTTAGATTTCTTTGGCTTTTCAAAAATAGCAGATTTACAAGCTCATAGCGCGCGGCACCGAGTGCCGCGCGCTATGAGTTTGCATATCTGCTATTTTTGAAAAATCGTGAAAATGTGTGCAAATCTTTGAATATATATGTTTTTTGTTTTTTTTAAAGCGAGACTCAAATCTTTGCTTCTGGGGGGGGGGGGTCCCTGGAATAACATATTTTCGAGATGGGGATCCGCGGCCAAATACATATCATTTTAGGGGTCCTTGACATGAACAAAGTTTGAGAAGCACTGATATTATAGCAACAATTTTTTAGGATTTAGAAGAAGAAAGAAGAAGAAAAAGTAAATATATAGATATTCAAAGATTTGCACGAATTTTCATGATTTAAAAAAATATATTTTTTTTTAATAGCCAAAGAAATAAACAAAATGACACACAGATACGTTCCCGGTCTTAATGGGTTAAACTAATTTGACAATGATCACTGGCAATCTGCATTTCAAGAGGCAGTTGCCTAGTAACCCGACCCACTTCTATAGTAAAATGTACACGCTTTCTCTCACCCCATCCTCACACATTGTTGGTAATGACTGGAGTGTTTTTCTTGCGTATAAGAGAAATGATGTCTTATTGTTTACATTTTCAAAACCATGATCAATTTCGGTTTGGTGATGTGGATTTAATTGACTTCTTGTGATAATGATATGCGGATGTCTCCCGCCTTTTGCAACTCCACTTCCTCACGAGCGCCTATTGAATCCATCTGAATGTGAATTAACCCGTTAAGGCCTGAAGTTCCGATTCTACAAAATGCCTTCTAAATCTTAACTGTTTTTTGAAAAAAACGTATGTTGCCATGTCAGTGGTTCTCAAAGTTTTTCATGTCAAGGACCCCCAAAATGATACGTATTTGGCCGTGGACCCCCCCATCTCAAAATATGTTGTTCCAGGGACCACCCAGAAGCAAAGATTTGAGTTAAAAATGTTTGCTTTAAAAGAATATAAGTATATTAATTTACACACATTTTCTCGATTTTTTTCAAAAATAGCTTGTAGATCTGCTATTTTTGAAGAGCCAAAGTGTAAGATAATGCTTTTTTAGCTCAAACCAAAAATGACTCAGATGCGTTCCAGATCGTAATGGGTTAAATATAACACAAAACCTGATTTGTAAACGTTGTTTTGACAAACTAAAGCCCTCCGGAGATGCGGATACAATGAAAAACTATTTCCCCTCTGAGCTAAATTAGATTTTAACCATATTCTTCTGCATTAATATCCCACTTCTCTCACCGTATTGATTGCTTCATGACAAGCTAACGGAGAGAAATTGAGGGAATTTATTGGGGCAATGAAGGAACAGGTTCGTCCGGTGGTCCTACATCAAATGTGAAGGCTACAGCCTCTCTCTCTCTCTCTCTCTCTCTGTCTGTCTCTCTGTCTGTCTGTCTCTCTCTCTCTCTCTCTCTCTGTCTCTCTGTGTCTCTGTCTCTCTCTCTCTCTGTCTCTCTCTGTCTCTCTCTGTCTCTCTGTGTCTCTGTGTCTCTGTCTCTCTCTGTCTCTCTCTGTCAGTGGTGTAAAGTAACTAAGTACATTTACTCAAGTACTGTACTTAAGCACAATTTTGAGGTACATTTACTTTACTGGAGTATTTCCAGTTTTCAGTTCTTTTACTTCTACTCCACTACATCTCAGAGGAAAATATTGTACTTTTACCCCACTACAATTATTTGAAAACTTTAGTTACTAGTTACCTTGCAGATATAAATTATTACATTATAAAATATACATGAACCACTTTAGCCCTATTTTACACCTACAGTAGGCTAATTGAAAATAGTTGCGATGCAATGCGTTGTGAGCTTGTAGATCTGCTATTTTCAAACATGTTTAGTACTTTTACTTTTGGTACTTTAAGTACATTTTGATACCAATGCTTTTGTACTTTTCACTCAAGTCAATTTTGAATTCCGGACTTTTACTTGTAGCAGAGTACTTCTACATCGCGGTATCGATACTTTTACTTAAGTGAAACATTTGAGTACTTTTTCCACCACTGCTCTCTGTCTCTCTCTCTCTCTCTCTCTCTCTCTCTCTCTCTCTCTCTCTCTCTCTCCGTGCCTGTCTGCCAGTTCTCCTCCTCATGCGTGTCATTTGAGCTGATAGGCTTGGCTCCGTTGTCTCCACTGCTAAGTACCATCGAACACACAGCAGAGCACAGGGCCGGGCCAAGAGGGCCCAAATGAAATAAAAGCTTTTAACCCATTGAGACCTGAAGCCGATTCTACATGTCTCCTAAATCTCAACAGTTTTCTGAAAAAAACGTATGTTTCTATATCAGTGGTGCTCAATCTTTTTCATGTCAAGGACCCCCAAAATTATATGTATTTGGCCGCAGACCCCCATCAAAATATGTTGTTCCAGGGACCCCCCAGAAGCAAAGATTTGAGTTAAAAATGTTTGCTTTAAAAATATATATATTCAAAGATTTGCACACATTTTCACGATTTTTCAAAAATAGCAGATCTACAAGCTCGTAGCGCGGCACTCGGTGCCGCGCTATGAGCTTGTATATCTGCTATTTTTGAATAGCCCAAAGTGTAAAATAATGCTTTTTAGCTCAAATGACACAGTTCCAGGTCTTAATTGGTTAAGTCCTAGTGGCTGGTTCTTTCTATTCTGAGAGTTAAAAAGGCTTAATTGAACTCAAATGCTGTGGTGATAAACTGGAAGATGAGAATAAAAACATATCAAAGGGCGGTTTGTCCTCACAATTAGAGTCAGTGTGTCATCATGCTTTTTTGCTTTTTCCTCTTCTCTCACTCGTGTGCTTTTGGCTGACAGGGAAGACAGAGAACAGAGAGCATTGAGCGTGACTTTGGGACAGAGATTTGTTTAGCGTTTTAGCAACAGATGTTTTTGTTTGTTTTTTGGTGATTGGCATTCAAAGACCAAAGAGAACCACCAATAGAATATGAGTAGAAGTGTGTGTAAATCGAGTGGTGTAAAGTGTAACTAAGTACATTTACTCAAGTACTGTACTTAAGTACAATTTTGAGGTATACGTCTTTTACTTTACTGGAGTATTTCCAATTGTCTATACTTTTGCTTCTACTACATCTCAGAGGCAAATATTGTACTTTTACTCCACTACAATTATTTGAAATCTTTAGTTACTAGTTGCTTTGCAGATATAAATGATTACATTATAAAACATACATTCATCACTTTAGCCCTATTTTAAACCTAGGCTATTTGAAAATAGCCGATCTACAAGCTCACAACGCGTCGCATCGCGACCCGTTGTGAGCTTGTGGATCGGCTATTTTCAAACATGTCGCACTTTTACTTCTGGTACTTCAAGTGCATTTTGATACCAATACTTTTGTACTTTTACTCAAGTAAATTTAGAATGACAGACTTTTACTTGTAACAGAGGACTTCTACATTGCAGTATTGATACTTTTACTTAAGTTAAACATTTGAGTACGTTTTCCACCACTGTGTAAATCAGACCTTTAACCCCAACATTTTACTAGCTTTTCCATGAATAAACGAGTGCCAGCATTGCACAGGTGCTTGTGGTCTGCAATCAATGTCCGGGCCAAAGATGCTACAAATATTCCCCTCATAACATGGCTGACAAAACTTAATTACAATCCAAAAACTGGTTCTTATCCAATCACATCTCATTGTTTTCTTCACCCAGAAACCACGTGGGAGAGACCAACTAGTGCACCTGGGACCCCTAAAACACCCCTTAGACATAAGAACTCCTTACCAGCAGGTATTACATCTCTCTCTCTCTCTCACACTCTCACACACACACACACACACACACACACACACACACACACACGCACACGCGCACGCGCACGCGCACACACACACCCTTTCTCCACCTCTCTCTTTAATTCTTTCTTTCTTTCTTTCTCTTTCCTTCATTCTGTCCGTCTCTCTGTCTCCATCTTCCGCCTATGCCACTTTAACCTTTCTCAAGTTTAGAGGCCTGCGGCTATGAATGCCAGAATACCACAATGGCACAATGTCCCACTCTCTCTCTCTCTCTTTCTCTCTCTCTCACACACACACACACACACACACACACACACACACACACACACACACACACACGCGCGCGCACACGCACACAATTCACTTCACTTCCTGTGACTAATTTTATCTGTAGCCTTGAGTTGAGGAACCAAGGCCTCCTCTGTCTTAGCTGCTTGGCACCGCTCTTTCACAGCCTTTTAAACGGCAACCGGGGTTTTTCTAGATGGTTCCCTGCCCCCAGAAGTGGTTTGATTCCGGCCGGCCGCGGCCATTTATTTCACTCCCCAACACATAGTAAGGTTGACATCGGGACCACATTGGGTTTTTCTCCACTTAAACGTACACTCAACACCGCACATACATACTCAAACACTTGTGCAATTGCAACAAAAATAGTGTTCAGGGCTAGCCTACAGTACGTGCATGTGCCAAAAAGCAACCAGTAAAGTAAAAATGCCGTGTCATGTTGGCCGCACAACAAGTCAGCGTTCATTAAAAAAAAACGGTTTCTTCAAGCTTTATTCTCTTGTGTTTGACTCCCCGACAGGGCCGAGTTAACACATTCTTCACACATAGAGCAACAAAGAAGCACTTTCAGTCCAAGCATTGATTTGAGTCACACACTTGAGTGCGTTCAAAACCCCTCATTCAAATACATGTTAGCTCGTAGCGACAGTGGAGGCCACAAACCACAAGACCACAAGTTAAACTCTGTCTCTCTCTTTCTTTCTTTCTCTCTTTCTGTCTCTCTCTCTCGCTCTCTCTCTCTGGCTCTCCAGTGAATGGGTTTCACTCAGGTGGAAGTCCTCTGCATCACGGGGAGCATTCTCACAACAGCGTGGTGAGGAAGGCCAGCACAGAACCACAGGTAGGGGCACTGACTGACTGACACTCCTCTTCCTCCTTCCCTCTATAGGGAGGTTTCCTGTTAGTAAACATGAGAGGAATATGACCGCGCAGCTGCGGGGGGAAGCCTATGGGTGCGTTTGGAAATTACGCACCGGAGCACACTCGCCTATTAGTTTGTATTGGCCAGTGCGCTCACTGCCGCTCAGGGCTGTATTTTCGAACGCGCCTTTCCCCCACTGACCCCCAGGCATGCGCAGATTGCGCATTCTGCTCTGTGATGACGTCGCGCGGAAATCCGTCTATAGGGCATCGCAGTTGCGGCCACTTCCGGGTTCCACTGCAAAATACTCAATGCATTTTTCCCATTGACTTTTCCAAAAATATTTATATCAATTAATTTAAGCCTAGAATCAAGCCATCCAGGCTCCTGGTGAATCATGACCATTAAACATTTTTTTCTGTGATTTTTTTAAATTTTATATTTAATTATATGATATACTATATTTAATACATACCCTTTGTTTTGCCGTTTTCACATTTTTTTTTCTCACAGAATTAAACGTTTAATGGTCATGATTCACCAGGAGCCTGAATAGCTTGATTCTAGGCTTAAATGATTTGATATAAATATTTTTGGAAAAGTCAATGGGAAAAATGCATTGAGTATTTTGCAGTGGCACCAGGAAGTGGGCGGGAACTGCGATGCCCTATTGCAGTGTTTCCTAAACAATGGGTCAGGACCCATTTCTGGGTCACAGATCCTTTTTTATGGGTAGTAAGTAAGTAAATATCAAATGTTTTTTTTTTTCAAAAGATTTTCAAAAACTATCTAAAGAAATAAGAGATCTCAGAAATGTTCTAAAGCAGTGGTTTTCAACCCGTTTCATATCAAGGTCCATTATCTATTCGGCATTTGATGAGATTTTGCCTCTCAGACCCAAGACTTATTTTTATACAATATTTTGTTATCGTTGGACAAGATTTGGTCCACAATTCCATGCTGTATTGATGTTGGCACCATAGGAGAGATGACAGGCACACGTTGAACAATAGAACAATTGCTCTACATTCTCTAATTGTGTAGACTTATTGTAAATTAAGTAATGCAGATGTTTAACAATAATTTAGAGTAAAATGAAACCAAATGGGTCCATTTGGTTTCATTTTACTCTCTCAAGGGTTAAAGATCTATAAGGGTCCATTTGATTTCCAACTCTCCATCATTTAGCTGCAGGGACCACCTGGAACCTCTCCAAGGACCACTGGTTGAGAGGAACCACTGTTCTAAAGAATATACAAAAAAAATATATATATCTTTCGAAATAGTGAAAATAGCAGATCTACAAACTCAGAACACATCGCGATGCAACGCGTTGGGTTTGTAGCGACGCGTTGGGTTTGTAGCGACGCGTTGGGTTTGTAGCGACGCGTTGGGTTTGTAGCGACGCGTTGGGTTTGTAGCGACGCGTTGGGTTTGTAGCGACGCGTTGGGTTTGTAGCGACGCGTCGGGTATGTATATATATCTGAAGGGCGCTCAGGTGGGGCAGTGGTAAAGTGCCTGCCCACCACTGCGGAGGTCGTGGGTTGGAAAAACTGCGGTACACCTGGCTTTGTCGAGCGTCTACACGAACGCAATTGGCACGTGTTCGGGGTGGGGGGGGGGGGGGGTGGGGTGATGAGTGTCACTGTACGTTTTCCTACGGGCCGGGGCGGCACCTGTCTACAGCAGGGGTTCTCAACCTTTTCAGGCCGCGACCCCCAAAATAATGATATTATTTCCCGCGACCCCCCGCGTGCACGCGTGCGGTCCCGTTCGCGCGTGCGAGCGGTCCCGTTCGCGTGCGCGAAGGTTATTTAATTATAATAGGTTATTTGATAATTGTTTATTATCAAAACATTTTTGCAAAAAGTGGGTAAATTGAGTAAATGAACTGATAAAACATGAATTAATGATAACATAAAAAAATATTTTGTAAAAGTTTTTTTTTTTTTTTTTTTTTTTTTTTTCAAATTCACCAAAAAATCTGGTGACCCCCCCCAAATTATTTGGCGACCCCCCTGGGGGTCGCGACCCCCAGGTTGAGAACCACTGGTCTACAGGAAGTGGTGGGCGGGAGGAGTAGGATGAAGACTCTACTTCCTCCCGCTGGGGAAGGGAGTGGTGGAAAAAGTACTCAAATTCTTTACTTAAGTAAAAGACCAATACTGCAATATAAAAATACTCTGTTACAAGTAAAAGTCCAAAATTAAAAATGTACTTGAGCAAAAGTACAAAAGTATTGCCATCAAAATGTACTTAAAGTACCAAAAGTAAAAGTACTAAATATTTGAAAATAGCAGATCTACAAGCTCACAACGCGTCGCGATGCGACGCGTTGTGAGCTTGTAGATCTGCTATTTTCAAATAGCCTATGTATAAAATAGGGCTAAAGTGGTTAATGTATGTTTTATAATGTAATCATTTATATCTGAAAAGTAAATAGTAACTAAAGTTTTCAAATAATTGTACTGGAGTAAAAGTGCAATATTTGCCTCTGAGATATAGTGGAGTAGAAGTAAAAGTATTTGAAATTGGAAATACTCAAGTAAAGTACAAATACCTCAAAATTGTACTTAAGTACAGTACTTAAGTAAATATACTTAGTTACTTTCCGCCACTGGGAAGGGCTCCTACTGCTGGTACATAAAGTAGGTGAGTCAGTAGGATGACAACAGCAGTGACAACACAGAAATGTGTGAGGGGAGGAATCAATTGGCACAACGAATACATTGGGGAGAAAAAGCGGTAAAAAGCAACCGAAAAAGGGGTTGTACAGTAGATCTGCAATTTTCACTCTTTCTAAAGAGTTTTCTTTTATATAAATGATATAGAAAAAGTTGAAATGTAACTTTTTTCTTTCTATTATCATGATGTTTTTATAACAAAAATAGCAGACAAAAGAAATAGATCGAAGGCACTCTTCTGGCGATGACGTTTAAAAAGCCTTTATTCAGTGGCTATTTCATAACAGAAATGTTTCAAATAATGCATGGGGATACAACCCCACTCATAGCGGCACAAGTGCCGCCAGGGTGTCTTGTAGATCGACTGTTTTTGCTACTTTTGTTCGAAACTGTTGGACCTGCAGAGAATATTAGCTCCAGAGTCAGTTGTTGCTAGAACGGGGAGCTACAGTAGCACTGCTGGCATCAACGTAACTATACGTATGAAAGATGGTTCTACAATTATTAAACTTACCCTTTAACCCATTAAGACCTGGAACTGTGTCATTTTTAGATTTGAGCTAAAAAGCATTATTTTACACTTTGGGCTATTCAAAAATAGCAGATCTGCAAGCTCATAGCGCAGCACCGAGTGCCGCGCTACGAGCTTGTAGATCTGCTATTTTTGAAAAATCGTGAAAATGTGTGCAAATCTTTGAATATATATATATTTTAAAGCGAATATTCTTAACTCAAATCTTTGCTTCTGGGGGTCCCTGGAACAAAATATTTTGATGGGGGTCCGCGGCCAAATACATATAATTGTGGGGGTCCTTGACATGAAAAAGATTGAGCACCACTGATATAGAAACATACGTTTTTCAGAAAACTATTGAGATTTAGGAGACATGTAGAACCGGCTTCAAGTCTCAATGGGTTAAAGCGTAACACCTCACCTATTTTCAACCTTATCTTCGTATAATTGATCCTAACTCAATAAAAGATGGTACCATTTCTGTCTACTCTCAGAGGCAGGCTGTGCGGATATAGTTTGGAGATGTGATACCAATGACATCATTTGTGGGGAATCCAAGCTAATAGAAACTACAGCCTTACTCACTCTTCCTGGAAAGTTAGCATGATGAAATAGAAGCCATTGTTGTCGGATCAATTTAGAATTGGATCAATAGAAGAAGGGCACAGTCATATTACCAGCTTGCGCCAAGCTAAAAACCCTTGAAAGGTACTGTCATCATGACTCTTGCAGCTTACTAAACATTACAAAATGAGTGAGTTTTCAGTTGAGTCACCAGGCAGTTCTGAAGTTTATTACACGCGCAGAGAATACAGTATTTACAGTATTGGACACATGATGATCATTGAGACCAGACGTCAGTCTATCCCAGAGGTCTTCAACAGGGGGTCCGGGACCCCTAGGGGGTCCTCAGAGTTACTACAGGGGGTCCGCCAAATATTTCTGTGATAGGATTTTTTTTTTACATTAACCACTTGAACCCTAGCATCCCTTTTCTGAGCTTGTAGATCTGCTATTTTTGGCAAAGGGTTATAGGTGTAGAGCGGAAAAAAAGCAGAAGAGTTTATCTGAAACACAATTTTATACAATATAGAGGGGGTCCCTTCTTCATCGCTCTCTCAGCTAGGGGTCCTTGGCCTGAAAAGGTTGAAGACCCCTGGTCTATCCGATAAAGTGGTTGATTGTCATGGCGTCAAATGTATCAGTATGTGCTCTCTCAGACGAGAGCGATTCAACACATGTATGTACTTGGACAATCAGATAAAGGTCAGTCCAATAATCATAATCATATCACATATGATGCTGAAAAAAGGTGAAAAGTTCCTCTATTTGCGTCGTAGTGACTCAATGTTACCCCCCTCCCTCAACCTGCGATGACAGTTCCGACCGACTGAGCCCACGCAAACACCTCCCTCTGCTACCCTTCCTCCACTTCTGTCACCTCCTCTCTATTGCTCCCCAACACCTCCCCTCCCCTCACCCCACCCACTTTCATCTTCCATCACAGTGAAAGTAAAGTAGGAAAGTATGAGTCATTTGTTGCTCTTCACTTTTTATACATAACGTCTCTGTTCGGGTGGAAAGAAACCTCACATGTCCCCAAACGTTACATTTCAGGATTCAACTTCAGAAACGTCAAAAAAGTAGCAGATCTGCAAGCTCTACTTTTGATGCTTTTGTGTGACGCTGTAGCATCATCAATTAGGACGTTAATTTACCAAAAAAAACACACAAAGATAGAATATGGAGATGAGAGGTTTCTGCCTGACAGCAACGATATGCTGATGACACCTTGTGACACCTCATAGTTGCCACAAGGCTGTTAATGCTCGGCAAGTTGGCTGGCTACATCCCGTATAAAAAAAAAAATGTTAAAAAGCTTAAAAAGTTGAGATATGGACATGCAAGGTTTCTTCTGCCTGACAGCGAAGATTTGCACTATCTTGAATTTCCCTCCCGGGGGATCAGTACAGTTTATCTTATCTTCCCTAACCTATACTGCATCAATCCAATCTATGCATTAATCAGTAAATGACAACACATTTTATTACTTACTCTTATCTCTCTACTCTTT